>NC_072776.1:14797893-15132465 GCF_022539595.1 Amphiprion ocellaris
AATGTTTTGTCTGTTTTTGGATAGGTGTAGTGAGAGACTGACAGGAAACGGGGGAGAAGAGTCGGGAGAAAACTTACAGCAAAGGGCTGCGAGCGGGACTCGAACCCGGGACGCTGCATCAGGGACCAGCCCCTGTACATGGATCACCCGCTTAACCCGTTGAGCTATATGGGCACCCACGTTTTGTCTTTTTAAGGGTTTAATAATCTGATTAAATGTTTTGCATTTTAAAAAATGTTTAACATTCTTCTTGTTGAATTGTATTTTTTAAATGTTTAATGATGGAAAATACTTTATCTGTAATTTCTAATATTTGTATTTTAAAAATTTTGTTTAATTTCATAATGACATGTATTGTATCGTGTTGAATGATCTCATTCCATATTTTGTCTGTTTAATAGTTAAACATTAAATTACATTACATTATATTAAACAGACAAAATATGGAATGAGATCATTCAACACGATACAATACATGTCATTATGAAATTAAACAAAATTTTTAAAATACAAATATTAGAAATTACAGATAAAGTATTTTCCATCATTAAACATTTAAAAAATACAATTCAACAAGAAGAATGTTAAACATTTTTTAAAATGCAAAACATTTAATCAGATTATTAAACCCTTAAAAAGACAAAACGTGGGTGCCCATATAGCTCAACGGGTTAAGCGGGTGATCCATGTACAGGGGCTGGTTCCTGATGCAGCGTCCCGGGTTCGAGTCCCGCTCGCAGCCCTTTGCTGTAAGTTTTCTCCCGACTCTTCTCCCCCGTTTCCTGTCAGTCTCTCACTACACCTATCCAAAAACAGACAAAACATTTAATTAAAAAATTAAATGTTTAATTAGAAAATTATATCTTAAAGACAATAAAAGTTCAAATAGGAATTACACTGAAAATACAATGAAGGATTTAAAAAGAAAATTAAACATTAAAAGGTGGTAAAACATTTAAAAAGAAAAACAAAGATTTAATCGAAACATTAACAGACTGTCTGAAGGTTCAAACTAACAGAGAACTACTCAAGAACTTTTAAGATTTCAGTCCTCAGACTGTGTGAAGGTTCAAACTAACAGAGAACTACTCAGGAACTTAGAAGATATTAGTCCTTGGACTGTCTGGAAGTTCAATCTAACAGAGAACTACTGTGGGACTTAGAAAATTTCAGCCCTCAGACTGTGTGAAAGCTCAGGTCCTGAGGACTCGGGAGGTCTGGAGGCTTTGAAAGTCTTGGAACTGAGGGTTCAACCCTCCAGCACAAAGGCTAAAGTCCAACCTCCTGAGAAAAACGATCGAGTCGAGACTCAAGTTAAAAAAACTTGAAAATGGCAAAAAATAGATGATAAATGTGCAAAAAAAAAAAAAAAAAGTATCGCGCGCAGCTTAGAGGGAACAGTGGTCCCAAAACTGTTGATAAATTATTTCTCAATAAAACCTCATAACCAGTTACATAAGCACACCCTCTTTACTGACCTCTTTACCAATAAACCCCAAGACATGCTTTGCCAAAATCCATAATAATCCATAAAATCTTTATTTGCACCAGCCCCATGTGAAAATGACATCAGTCTGTATTTGTAGAGCATCTCATGAATGTAGCAGCACCGTTTAAATGTTTCATAACACAGAATATAAGCAAAGAGTATATAGGGATACAGACAAACATGGGAAATAAGAAACGTGCTCTTCAATAGTTATTGTCATTATTATTACTAGTAATATTATTTTTGTGTCCACTACAACCCATACAATCATCTAGTGTAGTCAAACAGGAATGTGTGCATGGCGAATCAAATCCAAAACAATCCATGAACCAACGACCACGTCTTGATTGCACTTCATATTATTGACCACTAGATGTCCTACTCGAGCACTGTGTGTCATTGAGGCCTCGAGTAATGAACCATGTTTTGAATGAAGTGTCGAAGCTTCAACAAAGCCTCGATCAGCCATGACTAATTATCTACGTTGTGACCAATCACTGCTCTCCGGCTCCGCCCTCTGAGAATCTTGTTGTCGTTTGGCTCCACACTTGCTGATGACCACTTCCGGTCTCAGAAAATGAAAAAACGGACCTTTTCTCGTTTCTCTCTTACTGATTTTACTTTCTTGTTATTCTAAATATAAAACGAAAATCAAAGCATTTTAAAAAAATCGTACATCCCTTTTTGTTCATGAAAAGGAAAAACACCTTGTATTTCAATTCTAATTTTTGTATTTTAAAACGAAAATCAAATAACCACTCGTTTTTTGTTTTTCAATACCCGTTTCAGAACGGAAAATCCAATTACCAGATCCGTATTCAATCCGTGTATGGTTCGCTCATTCGTTTATCCGTTTCAAAATAAAATCTAAAAAAAAAAAAACAATAAACCACGATGTTTTTTTGTTTTTCCGTTTATAAGACCTAAACGTAGAAATGTATTATTTAACTAATGAAAAAAACACAGCGTTGGTTTTTTGCTCAAGATTTTTAAACCCGAAATACAAAATACGGCTGTTGTTTTATTTTGTAGCAACACCGAAAGTCGCCGAGGAAACACAGTTAAGAGCTGGTCTGGACCATGAACACATCAAGAACGGCTGTCATCGAGCCCTTTTTCTATTTAATTCTCTTTAAGAGTGGAAAACCCACGCAGAACACATGGAGCTCCACGTTGCTCTATAATGAGAGTCAGGACGTTCTGCTGGAGAACAGTTTATGAAGATCAATCATGTGTTGATGCTGATTTGGAGAGAGCTGGAATTTGTTCTGTTAACCACAGATGCTATTTTCAGTGCTATACTTGATTAACTGTAGAATGTTATGTTTCACTTCTATGTGTTTTACAGTCAGGTCCGACATGTGGACGACAGCTTATAACGGGATACTGGTCATACTGGTGCCGCTGTTCCAGTTTAACTGGTGATCAGGTTAACTGGTGATAGTTTACGTCTCCAGATGTTTCGTCCTCAGATTTGTCCAGACTTAGACCTGGCTGTGTGTGAAATAAAGATACCAGATAAAGAAGACCTCGCTGAAAAACGTCGGTATCACTACTTAATAAAGTCTGTATCCATGTTAATATCATCTACAGACAATAAAAAAGAAATGTGCTGGCGAATTTAAAAAAAACAAACATATTTTTTACAAATGGTGAGAGGAAACGATGGAATCCAGAGATAAAATTGCAGACCACAGTCTGACTCATCATCACCGATCAGTCTGATAAACATCTTCACAAGGATGTAAAAAGGATTACAAAAATATAACACAAACTACCTGCGTAGTTTAATCACTCAGACTGCAGTACTGGAAGTATTCTGGTCTTCCTCTGCGATGTCTTTAAAAGTATCTTTTTGTCATTTCTAAACCAGCCAGAGTTTTTGGAAAGTCACAAATATATTGTTTGTTTTGACCAGATCGGATCCCTTCCATTGTCAGCGGTTAACATGCTCTGAAATGACGGTTAGGATGGAGGACTGAACGTGTTTTATTGTTTTCTGAGTGACTAGTTTTAACAACACGGTCTCAGTTTGTTCTGATGTATTTTATCAGATCCAGCTGATGTTCTGCTGCATGTTCTGATGTATTTTATCAGATCCAGCTAATGTTCGGCTGCGTGTTCTGATGTATTTTATCAGATCCAGCTGATGTTCTGCTGCGTGTTGTTCTGATGTATTTTATCAGATCCAGCTGATGTTCTGCTGCATGTTGTTCTGATGGGAGGCTGCTGAGGGTCTGAGCGTTTCTGAGAACAAACCCGAGTTAAACCTGAAGTTCTGCTCTGGATCTGTTCCACTTAACTCAGACTAACACACAGCAGTGGACGAGCTTCTATGCTGTGGGTTTTCTTGGTGAGACATTAATTAGTTTAGTGGCTCGTTATTAACCAGGCAGCCTGTGTTAAGTTGTGATTATCCCCAGTTAACCTGAACGTGTTTCCTGAACAATCACCAGGTGTTCAACACCTGACAGGATGACAAAGATCTATGTGGATGAAGCGGGATGTTTATCAGACTGATCGGTGGCATGATGAGTCAGACTGTGGTCTCTGATTTTATCTCTGGATTCCATCGTTTCCTCTCACCGTTCATAAAAAAAAAAAAACGTGTTTTTTATTGCTACCAGCACATTTCTTTTTACTGTCTGCAGGTGATATTTACATGGATGTAGACTTTATTAAGTAGTGATGCCGACGTTTTTCGGCGTCTTCTTTATCAAGTATCTTCATTTCACACACAGTCAGGTGTGGTCAGGACGAACCTGCGACGAAACATCTGGAGATGGAAACTGTAATATGTTTTGTAAGAAGTTGAGAGGCGTTTGGTGGCGTGAGGATGTTTATTCTCACGAGCAGGCATCAGGTACGTGCATTAGCACTGACAGTCAATAACATTAACCTTGCGGCTCCCGTAGCTCTGGGCTTACTCGTGCTACCGTAATAGATATAGGAGATGCGCATACACTTTTTAAAACTGCGCCAAGTATGAACATTAATGAATGCAAAACCAAACATATATCTGCATATATGACAGAAACTATCAACAGTTCAACTGATTAAACTGGAATCGCCAGAGCTCTTCACATTTTAATACTTAAAAATACTTACTTGAAATATTAAAGCAAATTTATTCACACTGAGATCATGAGCTTTCAGTGTGATGCGTCTACTTCCTCTAAATAAGACAAACATGTCTTCGTGTTTTCAAAGTACGTGTTGCTGAGTTTGGGACAGAGAACTGACGTCAAGTCGCCACGAGTTATGACTTTGATTTCCGGTTCTGCCGGCAGCTTCCAAATAGGAAAACGCTTTTTCTTTTGTTTAAACTTTAAAATTTGTAAAAACGCAGCGTTTTTTTCTTTCTCTACTTTTGTTTTTCGAATTTAATTTTTAAACGAGAAAACAAAAAAAAACAGATCGATTATTTTTTTCCTCATTTTATTTTGAAATGGAAAAACGAATGAGCGAACCATACACGGATTGGGGTACACGGACCCAGTTAGATCCTTTAGTAGGAACTAGCAAATACCTTTTCCTAATGAACAGTTCGAGCACAAGTATGCTTGTGCAGTACCACGTCTGTCCACCAGGCGAGGGGGCAGCAGAGCTTCCTGCCGTGGACGAATCACACTGACGTCAGCAGGATGTAAATACGGCGCCTCGCGGCCTCGTCGCTCTTTTTCCTCTCCCGTGCTGTTAGAGCGGTTGGCCTACGCTCTGTCTTCGGAAGACTCAACACCGAACCAGCAAAATGATCATCTACAAGTGCATAATAACCGGTAAGTAGTCGTCATTTGTGTTGTCTCTCATGTGTAATAGGTAGCGGTACAGTCGCGGCGGTTATTTTGCCTGTGTTTAGATGTTTTATGAGACAGTTAGCCTGGCTAGCTAGCAAACTCGTGTTGCCGTTGGGAAGTTAGCGCTAGCCGGATGCTAATCAAAAACTGTACAGACAATCGGAGTCTGCCGAGCGTTAGCCACCCTGTTTGCTAGCTGGTGATGCGGCGGTCGGTTAGCTCGTAGCCTGGGGCGAAAGTTGTGTAAATCTGGAAAAGTGCCCCGAATGTTAGCGTGGTGCAGTACGGGCCGGTGGTTCAGGATATTCATGTAGGGGTTAGTCATGCTGAAGTAGCGCCTTGTATGTGGACTTTAGGCATCATGTAGCTGTTAGCTGCTGTGTTATTTTTGTCTGGCGGATTTTTCTAGAGTTAGCATTAGCAGTGCTTCCTCGGAAATGTGCTACACATTTCGTGTTTCCATTTACTTTATCTCCTAATTGAACACGAATCTCTCCCATTTTATGTGATTCTCACCAAGCAGCTAGGCTTGCTGTCTATTGAATGTGTTTCTGTTAGTTCTTGGCACAACCAGATGTTAGCCTGGATAACGACTTTTTGGAAAATAAATTCTTTTATCTGTACTTTTTTCTACAGGTGATGAGATGTTCTCAGATATCTACAAAATTACAGAAACCCACGACGGACTCTTCATCGAAGTTGAAGGAAAGGTGAGTTAGTAGATGGGATTAATGTATGGTCAGAATCGAGAGGTTTTCTGTACACGTTTGGCCTAAAGCTAGGCCATATTAAACGTATGTATACTGATATACCCCATTCAACTGACTGTTCCTGGCACTGCCTCCAGTAAAATTTCTATTATGACGTTTGTGATGTAGTGTCACGGGCACACACCCAAAACATTAAACTACTAAGATGACTGAACAGCTCAACCACCTGAACTTTAGTTTCTGATGCTTCATTTGCTCAGTCACATTTGTACTGTGGGGTCATTTTCCACGGCATTATAGAAGCCTGCATCTCTGTCAAACAGCGTAACTGACCTGAAGCAGAAATAACTCAAAAACAACTTGTGTAGTAAGTCACAGTTACAATGAAAGAAGTTGGAAAAAGAAAAAAGTTCATTTTAAAAATAGAAGAACCTGGAGTTAACACTTGGGACTCATTGTGTGTGTTGTGAATGGCATTTTCTGTAGGTGACATCACTGCTGTTAGGATGAATCACAGGAGAGGAACAAACTTGACTGCTTGAAGCCCTAAGCAGAATAAAACCAGTCTCGCGCTGTGAATTATGAAGTATTGCCATTTAAGACTGAGGTTGTGTTTAGAGATGCACGCTTTACTAAATGGCTGGGGTTGTGTGAATTCTGGTGCGTACAGAGTTCTTGTTGAATCTTTTTTCTTTCCCTCCTGTAAGCAAGAGTAGTGTACAAACACAGTTAGCAGCCTCCAAATGTTCATAATTGAATTACAGATTCACATGCCAGTGTTAATTAGCAACAAGTTTGTCATCAATAGAAGAGTGAAGCTAATTCCCACACCGTTGAGCCAGCTGTATAGCATCATGGTCACATAACGCTGACCATCGGCCATACATCTATCCTCTCCTGCCTGTCAGATGCTTTATCATTTATCATATTCTCTGTTTTTTTTTTTTTTTTTACCAAAAATTGATGTTCTCCCTTCCTGTCTTGGTTGTCCTTGCTCCTCTGCCTGATGTGTCTAGACCATCACTAGGACCAGCGACGACATCGATGACTCTTTACTTGGAGGCAACGCCTCTGCTGAAGAAGTACAAGAGTCCAACGAGTCAAGTTCTGTCTCTGGTGTCGACATCGTCCTCAACCATAAGCTGCAGGAGACTGGCTTTGAGAAGAAGTCATACACGGCATACATCAAAGAGTATATGAAGGCGTGAGTATTAGTGCTAAAGACTCAATGCACTGAGGAAAGAGATGTTCAAATTTGAAGTAATCACGTGTGTAAGCTCTGCAGTTTGTCAACCGGTACCTAGACTTTAGGTATTAGGAAGGAAAGTTGGATTGGTGCCCCTGCATTTGCAACTATGTGGTATTTTGGATCAAACATAATATCACACAGTGACAAATATCACTCTTCATGTCCAGCGTTAAGGCCAAACTGGAAGAAACCAACCCAGAGAAAGTGGATGCCTTCAAGGCCAATGCCCCAGCAGGAGTCAAGGCCATAATGGGAAACTTCAAGAATTTCCAGGTAACTATACATGTGTTGTGTCAAGGAAAGTTGATTAAAATTAATTTACAGTGGACAGTAGGGGTCACCGATCAGGGCTGCAGACTCTTTACAGTGATTGCACTGGTGTACCTTACTTTATCAAACATAATTTAGGTGCCCAAAGTATTTTCTATGTGCGTTATACTTAAAGTTGTGTCATGTTTTTCAGCTCCCACACACATTCCTTAACACATTTTGTGAATGTAAACTGAAATAAAGGTGCGGATAAAAGTTTAGAACATTTAACCCATTCTGTTTCATAAAGGTGATCTCTGACTTAGTCAAAGGTACCTCTTTTTTGACTATATTAGCATTGTTCAAGTAGGATTCTCTCAGCAGCTGGGCATAGAATCTGATTGTCCCCGCTTTGGTCACAACTGTGACCAAAAATCTTTTTAGTGTCAGGCCACGAGCCAATAATACATTGCACAATTTATGTTAGTCTCGGTGGTCTGTGGTTCTACACTAGAGCCCTGATGATCTAAAATGACAATCCGTCTAAATGTTGTAATGTGTCCTACTTTTACTTAAAGAGATTCTTGGTAAAATAATATTTATATGCACTACTTTAGTGCTGATGCAGCTGTCTTTGTTTAAGCAAAGTCCTCCCCACCGCACTGACTGGTTGCATGTGACAAGGAATAACTTGAGGATAAATGTTGTTCTTTAAATCACACAGATGTAAAACAAACAAAGCCACTTCTTCATAGTCTTATGTTCTGAATTTTCCCAACATTATTTCTATTTTTACTGCAAATGAGTATCGTCTGATAGTGCGTTATGTCTCCTTGATGACTAATAATTGGTATCTGTTGACTCAGATTATATCTTTTTGTACACTATGTTAATAGATGACTTCTGATGTGTGTTTCCCTGCAGTTTTTCACAGGAGAGAGTATGAACCCAGTCGGCACTGTGGGTCTGCTGGATTACCGTCCAGATGAGGTCACACCATACATGATTTTCTTCAAGGATGGTCTGGAAATTGAGAAATGCGTAAGTGTTGAGTCTGTAGAAATACAAATGCTGTCAAGCAACATGGACACATTTACTTTTGTGATTTGGCAGTAGAAAGACTTGGGTAATTCTTACATTACTCATCTAAAGTATGTGTTTTTGTTGGCTAACATTTCATATGCTAGTCATAGCTATCACTGTTCCATTTTCCAGCCTGCATATTGTTTAGCTGTACAAGGTTGCTTGACGGAAATGAAATCATAACTGGACAAATTATAACCCGTGTTCCTCTTTCTCACAGTAACTACATCTGCTACTTCCCAAGCGGCCCACAAGGAAACTGATGGAGCACGACTTTGCATCATGTCTGAACGGATACATCCTTGTTCGATTTCTTACATATTCACATTATGAACCACAGTACTACTCCCAAAGCTGGAGGAATCAAACATGATTGATCACCGAATAGTTTTAACTTATTCTTTTCAACCTTTGCTGTGTTTGATTTTTGTCCCAGGATTGAACTACCAGGTAGGACAGTGAGTGAAGCTCTGACTTTGACTGGAAAAAAAAAATGTATTTTTTTTTTCGTCTCAGTGTACTCTTTTAGCAACGATCCATGCAGGTTAACATCTCCAGACCTCTTGGTGTGTGGGTTCCATTAAATAAGATTCCATCTACAGTTAAATGACTTCTGTTTTAATTTGACAATAAAATGAAATGCCACTACTTTCGGTTTCATTAATTTCAAGGAAGACGTTCACATGTTAAATTCAGTCGCAGATTTATTGCCTTTCTGACAAGTTAAACCAACTCTGGACATCTAATCTCATGCTTCTCTGGACCGAACATTCGTGATGTAAATTGGAAGCAGCCTGATGACTTCAAACACCAGATCAGTCCAACCAGTGACTGGTGTGGGTTTAGACCTTAACTAGCTGACCCACACAACTAGAGATAATTCATGTTTAAGATTACTTGTGCCAAAAGAGCTTTTTATCAGCTATTAGATTCAAGGGTTCTGTGGCAAGTTAAGTGAGGCTGTTCCATATAGACGCAGATGTCTGTGAGACAGATAAAGATTGGTTCACATTTTCTGACCTATCAAAGCTGTGATCAATCCATAGTTGTTACTGTATTCCCCTGTGGCTGTTGCATACTTGACACATCTTCATTTAAAAAGTCAAATCAAAAACCACTGCTTTCACCCTGAACAGGCCTGTGCTTTACAGAACACCCGTCGACACATTTCCCATTAGTTGGGGTGCGGTCAGAAACTCAGCAGCAGCAGGTTTCTGCCTTGTGAACATACGTAGTTTAAGGCTGTTCACAGTTGCCATAGTAACACTTATAGAGAAATGTGCCATGACTAGAAGAGAGTTGTCTTCATTTACGGGCACCAAAAACTCTGTTTCCTTGTCTGAAGAAAATTTGCAAAACCTTCAGGAAGGAAATACCAATAATTCCTTAAGAGTTTCCCTTAAAAGTTTTATTTTAAAAAATCCCCCAAATTTGGCAAGACAACTCTTGTAAATATTTTTTTAAAAAAAAGTAAAAATCTCCCCCCAAAAAAATCTCAAAATATCTAAACTGATTACATATATATCGGTAAAACTGTTTAATTTTCTTTAAGAACATTCACAAAAAAATTCGCTGGATGTTGGTTGATTTTTTTTTTTTGTGAATGTTCTTAAAGATTTTTTTAACATTTTTTTTCCCACCAAAAAAATTTTCACTGTGAAAATGTATTTTTTACCACACTTTCAAACTTTAAAACGGGTCAATTTGACCCGCAGGACAACATGAGGGTTAATGTTTGATTCTGTTGAAAACACCAAGAAAGGAAAAATAAACACTATCACAACATACATATTTATACTTGACATTTACTGGTTAAACAAGCAAAACTGAATAATCTGATAACCACCAACTCCAGCATCTATATCCATATGGTGAAATGTTGAAGTGCTTGGTTTCCTAGATACATAAACTGAAAAAACACCTGACTGAAATGTGACTGTTGCTAGCAGGGCTAACACTAAGCCCTGTGTAACAGAGCACCAAATTTTAGGTCAAATCATCAGATATTCAATGAAATCAACTCCAAACTTCCAAAAACTTAAAGCTAGCTCAAAAAAAAATCAATATACATGTTTATTTATGTAAAGGTTCTATGTTAGCTTGTGCACAGCAGACTTTTACACACAATTAAGTCAACTTAAAGATTACAAGCTGCAAAACCTGAATTCCTTGCTATGTTTATTTCTCAAAAGTTCATCCGTTTCTCACTTCACAAAGTCTGCATCTCCTCCTCTTCCTCGGCAGAATGGTAGTGTCGGTACTCCGGCTTCAGTTCCCAGGTGCTTTTGTGAACTCCCTTGCTGTTGTATGTCCCAATTTCTCGCATTATTTCCTTAAGGTAGGTCTGCACCAGAGAGGAGAAACTACAAATCATTACATGTGACTGTATTTATGCACATGTGCCGCATGTTTTGGGAAAATTTAGAAAAATATTCTTTAAACACCAACACGATGTCCTCACATGAAAAGTTTTGTCCAGAACCCAAAGATATTTTGTGTTTTTTCTTAAAGAAAAACATTAAATTAGCAGATTAATTGATTAAACTGGTAACACTTTAGCTGTTAATTGGAAATTAAATTAGCCAAATGCAAGCTGTAGCATTACATAGACAGACATGACTGTGATATAAACTTTTTATCAAAGTCTGTCCAGAAAATATATCAGTTTTTTTGGCAAATACTAGCTGTTTGCCCTGTATTGTAGTGAAGCCAAGTAGCTGCTGGCGGTAGCCTCATTTAACAATCTGCAAGAGAGAAAATAATGGATTTCCCAGAATAAATCACACTGTTCCTTTGAGTTAGAGGTTCTCAAACCTTTTCTGTCATGGAACAAAAAAGAATTTTCTTCCTCCTCAGCCCACTTAATATTAATTTAATCAAAAATTAATCAGAGGAGCAACTAATATTAAAGGAAACAAGTACAGGCTGGCACAAGCAACGCCTTGCTTATTCTCCATAGTCATTATTGGTCCAGAACACAGCAGCTAGGATTCTTACTGGTTTTAACAGACGATATCACATCTCCCCTGTTCTAGCTTCCCTCCACTGGCTCCCTGTCCGTTTTAGAATTGATTTTAAGATTTTGCTGATCACTTGTAAAGCTTGCCAGGGTCTTGCCCTTGGCTATATTTTAAACATGCTAACCCCATACGTCCCCTCATGCAGCCTTAGATCCTTGGGTGGATCCCTCCTAGCTGTTCCAAAGTAGAGGCTTAAATCCAAGGGTGACCGGGCCTTCTCCATCAGGCCCCTCGGCTTTGGAACGACCTGGCTGAGGAGATGAGGCTCGTCGAATCGGTAAATTCTTTTAAATCACTTCGTAAAACCCAGTTTTATAGACTCGCCTCCCAGTACAGTTCTCTTTTATTTCTCTTTTATCACTATGTGCTACCTGTCAAAGCACTTTGTGAATGTTCTTCTGAAAGGTACTATACAAATAAAGCTATTATTATTATTATTATTATTATTATTATTATTATTATTATTATTATTATTATTATTATTATTATTATTATTATTATTATTATTATTATTATTTCCATTCACACCTTGCCAGCAGTGGTCCATCCCGGTCTGTGTTTGGTGCGAAATCCCTGTGACTTGAAGACCCTGGTAGGATATTTTTAGCCCCTTTTTGAGATCGACATCATGCCAGTTTCATGCTAGTGCTGATGTGACTGCTTGTATCACTATTTTTATACCTACAAAACACAGACCTCTTTTCTAACAGAGCAGTCGCTGTGAAAGATAGTCTGTCATGATGAGAGCAGCAGACGATCCAGCAGTGCGGTTTGCTTCTTCGCATCAAACACTGGGTGTCTCTGTTGAGCTAGTAAAGATGCAGCCACTCTACCTGATGAATAACAGCGAGGCTTTTTTTCATAATGGGCATTTCGGTTACTTTAGTTCAGTTAATTTGAGTGTTAGCCAAGTGCTTTAGGAGAGAAACGGTGGTGTGGAGTGTATTGGGGCGTTTGACTCCTACTCAGCCGATGGTTATGCAATCAGATGCAATCAGAGGGAGAGGAGGACCTCAAGGTCTCATCAGCACCTACACATTGCTGTTCACTGCGAGCTGGAACGAATCCCCTGCACGGTATCGATTCATCCCATGTTTGTGTGTGTCTGTGTGAATGTGTGTGTGCGTGCGTGCATGCACGTATTGGCCCAAATTTCAGCCACAACAGATAGTGTGAGCAGGCGCGAACGTCATCCCGTGGGCGATTTGTTCAAATTTAACAAAGCAAGGTGAATAGTGGGCAGGTGTATTGTTTTTTTTGTTGTTTTTTTTCCCAGTTATATTGTTGTGTGTTATACGTTTGTGTGCGCATGCATGCTGCTCACCACAGGTTGTTTTGTGATGTCCACCAGGTCCTTAATGTTATAATACTGGTGCTTCTCGAAGGCGGAGAAGAGCATGTCCAACACCACCTGCCGCTCAGCCCTCACCATCTTCCCCTCGGACTTCTTCTTCTTCACATATTCCACCTTAGAATCAAACTCAATATTGTGACTAACGATAGTGACAGCTGAAATATTTCTAGAGTAGATGTTAAAAGACCATTCTTGTTTGATTCAAATGGCAGAAGTTGTCTACTTACTGATTAATCGACCCAGGGAGGTTTTTCAAGCCTATAGTAATTTGCTGAGGACCAAATCAGAGGATGAGTTGGGAAATTAGCTGTTTTTTGCGGGTTTTTTTGGTTGAATTTCACACAGGAGTAAACTGAAGTGAATCACTACGAGCCCCCGTCAGAAGCTAGAACACCTTCCATGCGACTAGTGTTTTCTTCAGGATCACATATCAAAAAGTCGTGCATGATGATAACTTTGGGTTTTTGTATAGAGTAGTTTTGAGGTACATGTGCGCTGCTTGAGCATTTCCATTTTATGTTACTTTATGCTTCTATTCAGTACATTTCAGAGGGAAATGTTGTAATTTCCACTCCGCTACATTTATCTGACAGCTTTAGTTAATTTAAAGTTGAGGATTTTACACAATGGATAATAAAACAAGCTTTTAAAATATGACACATGGTCAGAGCTTAAACCAGTGGTTTCCAAAAAATTTGGCTTCAAAAAGCAGCATGTAGTCGGACTCACATTGCTAACAGGTCGCTAAATGGTAATTTTCACAACCTCAAATCTCAAATATGGTGTCATTTCCTTAAAAATCTAAGAAAAAAATTCACATTTGTGGATCAGAACATTGTTTTTTTGTCTTTCCTTGTCATTAATCTTATTAGTGCCCCATAGATTTATCTACTGTTCCTCTATTGAAGACTGTGTAGAAAGTAATTCAAACTTGTTGCACCGACTGCAACTAGAACAGGAACATGTTGCTGAAACACTGACATTTACCATTAACAATCTAACAATGTCATATATAGTAATGTATCAGTCAGAGCAACCCAACCTGTACTTTTACTTTAGTACTTTTAAGTACATTTTACTGTAAATGCATTTTCAGTCAAGTAGGATTTTTCAGACATGAATTTTACCTGCAATGGAGCATTTTTAAATTGACATTATTATTTGCACTACTGTGTTTATATATTCCTTTCTAGCTCTGTAAATATGGGTACATATTGTGTTATATCTATTTTTATTACTACTATTTTTTTCTCTTCTTCTTTCTAGTTTTTAATTATTCTCTCTCCTTATTCCTAGAGTGACACCACCAGCCGAAACCAAAATCCTTGTACGCTGTGTAAGTACTTGGTCATTAAAGCGGATTCTGATTCTAGTACTTTTGAATACTTCTTCAACAACTGACATAAAATAGGTGCTTCAGACTGTCTGCCCTCTACATTACTTCTTATTTACCCTGCAGCAACCTTCATGCTCCGTTAGTTTCTACTCTGCTTTAAATCATTCTAAATACAACACCGCCTTATAGGTCGAGTGATATTGTGTTTTTGAATCAAACTGGTCACACACCCACACACACATACAGCTGATATTACTTCTCACATTGAAATCGTGGTTGGCCACAGGCTTAAAGACAGTGGTGATGGCTCTCTCCAGCTGCTGCGACAAACGCTGAGGCTTGACGGACTCTTTAATCTGCAACCTGACACACAGATAGAGAGAATGTTTGCTTTGTGTTTCTATCATCTAACTTGATCTCTGCTGACAGATTTGCCTATTGGCACAAAGACAGCTGTCAGCACCTTGAGTTTCAATGAACAGAAACAAGCCATGGCAGCTGCTCTGTTCAAAGATATTCCGCTTTCTATTTATTTTTTCTTGACTTTCATTCGTCTCGACTCAGCCAATCATTGAAGACGTTTTATTTAGACTGATGACCGAGTGAAGCAGCAATGACTGAAATGTCAAACACAAGGCAGGGCAGCTGCCATAATGACTATAACACAATCTTAATGATACATTAACAACGAACAGTCCATTTGTGAAGCTTACCGATGCATTACAGTCTATGGCTGATACTATGCATACCTCTTTTTTTTGTTGCTTTTGGAACACTAATTTGTGGAAAAATCTGATTTCAAACGTGGTGTTTAAAAAAAGACAAAGCATAAACACAAATACAACTCTGTGAAAATAACACATACTTTTGTTTGATTTGACTAAATAATTGATATGGAAAATAACGTGGCAAAGACTGTTCTTGAATTGTTTCCACACACACATTCACAGACAGACGCCACAATGATAACATAATGTCCTTCATATTCTGTAGCCTGCAATGATGGAGGGACATTTGTCAGCTGCCGTCCAAATGGGAGATTATGAAGCGTGATCCAAAAGCCAAGTTTTTTTTTTCCTGAGTCTGCAATGAAATACTGCAGACAAATATTACCATCCTGTAACATCAGAGGAAGTCCAGCCAGTGGATCAGCACACAGACATTTGTTTTTGAGGGCGGCTGACATGAGACGGTCACAGGAAAGTGCTGGAGGATGAGGAGGAACACTTTTTTTATACTTTAAGCCCTAAACACTTTCCTTTAGTATTCAGTGTGCTGTACAGATTCGATGGCTGACACAGACATGGTCTCACGCTAATGTAAACTGTGCTGTGTGTTTGCCTTGGGATGTATTGTAGCAGTGCATCTGCCACAGTAGTGCTGTTGCTATAGCAATGCCATCCACTAACTCTGGCTGGAATAACATATTCTGATGAAGAGGAGACGGAAACCAGTAAAAAAACAAACAAAAAAAAAAGGCAGAGTGGACTCGAGTGTGTGGTGTACACAAATCAACGGTCGCAACTATGCCCGTGTCAACAACTTTGCTGCTCTTGTTGGAATTAATTCACAACACTTGAACAGATTTTGTGTTTTACAGGGGTAAAAGAAGCAAATTGAACAGCACAGTTCTTGAAAACAAATGCTGCCCCAGTGGCTTTTTGCATTTCATCTGTGTGTTTATTATTCTCCAGATTTTATCTAAAGATTTAGCAGGAACATCTCTAAAATATCAGCTTTTGACTGATTTAAACTTACACCCCCACAATGTATGTGACTTCAATGAGAGGTTGTGATAATATTATTTTACTCATTTTGGCTGAATTGGCAAAATAAAAACTCGATGTACTTGTGTACAATATTGATACCGTATCTTAATTCTATACCCAATATGAGTTGATACCGTTGTTTGAATTTATAACATACTTTTGCTAAATTTTACTTCACAGTCTACTATTCTCTTTGTTGCATATTATCAAAGTCAATCAAAGTTTATTTCTATAGCCCCTTTAAAACAGCCCAAAGGGTGATCAAAGTGCTTCACAGTGAAAAACAAGAGAATAACTTGAAAACAATACAGTAACTTAAAACAGGACAAACAATCACTCACATCTACGGGCAAATTTAGAATAATCAATTAACCTCAGCACATTTTTGGATTACGCTGAGCTAATGCAACTCTGAGGGACATCATGATTTCAATTCATCGTACGTGAGTTGAGGTAAGTCACCTTTCATACTACAGCGTCTCAGCTGAACAATTTCCAAGTTTACTCACTTCTTCAGCTTCATGTAGTTGTCGGTGACGACTGGTCTGCATTCAGCTCTGTGCACCACCATCCCCTCCAGACTGATCTCGTCTGCAACAACAACAGCAGCTGAATCATGACTCAGACATGCACACAGAGGTGCACCGATTCTGTTGCTGCTGGAAAACATTCATTATAGCAAGATGATCAATGTTACTGACTGCACCTGTCAGGTGGTTCTAATGTTTATTGTTTTGTATTAATATAATGACGTGATATAATTTGCTGCCCTTCACAGTATGTTTAGAGAGTGTAGGATTTACACACTGAAGCCTAATCTGACACATCTTCCGTTCCTTTTTTTCCTGGAAGCTATGATATATCTAATAAGTGCCTGAAAAGCTTGAAAACACAAACGGATTTCTCAGATCAAGTTGTAAGTTAATAACCCTAATTTAATGGCTGGAACAATTCATTGTCGGCACTTGACAATTAAAATCCTAAATCCACCAATCTCACCAACATGAACATGTCCCTATGGTCACATTATTTTCAGTCTTTTCTAGGGGTACCATCGTTTTTGTCCAGGCCTGTTTCATGAGTTTATTTTTTAAAATAATTCTGTTGAACCACGGTTCAAAAGCAATGTCTGCCTTTCATTGGTTAATTTTCATAGAATTTTTATTTTTTATTACTTTTGTCAGATTCAAATTATTTCTGTGACCATTGTAGGTTTTTCTTTCATTAACCGAGGGATACCAACAATTTTGTCCATGTGTGTATGATGCTGCATATTTAATTTAAGGTTAGTTACGTTTTATAAGTCAAGACTTGTTTAGATTCACATGGTTCTAAAGTCTGCTTTGCCTACCTGTTTTTTGAAAAAGCCCTAAATACAGTAAACAACAACATTAGATTTAAGTGGAGATGCACTTTCATTGCTGAAACACCCCAAAATCACGCAGCCACAATGATGCTGGCTTTGTGACAAGCCAGTGAATGTCTTCAATCAGCCAAAAGCCTGAACCTGACTTGAACCCACACCGGCAATCAGTTTAGACACAAGGACTGCAATTCAAACACACTTTCCCCGGCAATGTGACACAGCAGGAGAGCATACGTAAGGAGAAAATTGCTTAAATCCAGGTGTGCACAGCTGGGAGAATTAGCCTCAAAAATACTTTGCTGTAATTTGCCAGCAGTGGTGCTCTGCAACAAGCTGAACAGAATAAATGAACCGTGTACCACATTCATTCATACGGTTTCCTTGTCAAGTGACATTAATATAACTGGATGTGTAGACCGTATGTTTCCTCTGAAAACAGAAATGAGTGTTTTCATGCATTAAGTCTCAGTGTCATTTTAATCCGAAAAGCAAGACAGAAAGCTTTTTCATCCTTTTCAGAGACTTTCCAGTTTCAGAAACCCTTTGGCACTAGCCATTAATACATAATATTAGTATTAAGTCAGTACATTTGCAGCCTTGAACCAGTTATGGTCTAGTCAGGCTTCTATAAACCATCCACAACTGGAAGCCAGACATTTTGTGCCACTTCCAATTCACCTTGAGCATGGCTGTTTGTTTTGTCAGATTTATTTTCCAAGCTGTTCTTTCATAAGGTGTTTTAGCCAGTTTTGCAACTGTCCAACCCACAACCTCTTTCTTAAACCATTTGATGCCTTTTCCACTCCTCTCCAATCATTAGAGTGTCTTCTAATTTTTTATTTAAATTTTTTTTTTGTTAGCTTTTGGAATCCACTGTCCAGGAAGTCCAGTTGGTGAGCGTTGGCGTTATATTGGCAACAGCTCGGTCTATTGTGTATTGTTGTGTGGTTTGGCCTCGCTTGAATGTGGACTCATAAAAGGTCTGAAAAGCCACTAGATTTCACACATATGACTTCGCACAACCAGTAAATAGAGAGAGAGAGATGCTCAAGGGGCAAAAACAGCGAGAATAAGTCTACACAGAGCTGTAGAGGTCAACAAATAATTAATAATGAAGAGACTGACAGGCCTGAATGACCAGCGGAGGAGACAGACAGGCTGTAAAACTAAATTCGTTATCTTCCCATTTGAATCGTGCATCTTTAGGTGTGAAATCTTTGAAAATCTGAGTTAGTAAATCATTCCAGTTCTCTCTCATCTCCACACTCCCCTCACTCTCATCTTTCTCTTTTGTCTTAGTCCCACCCACTTAAATACGCGTGGGAGGAATGCAAAGCCGAGATCCAAGGAAAGGACATTTTTACCCCTCTCAGGCGTCATCTGAAGCAACGTCAGTTTCTCATGACGGAGGCACAGCACGATCACCTGTCTGTGGCATCTTTTGTTCCCCACAGATAATGAGGTGTATCGTCCAGACACTTAAAAGGGAGCATATTACCGCTGCTGAGGCAGTTACTGTTTTACTGATGTCCTCCCACACGTCTAAACAGCGCAAGAAATAGTTGTTGGCCCTTAAAAGCATCCAAACATGCACTGCTAACCTCTTTTCAGAATGTGTACTAATCAAGGCACTGTTAAATTTATGTGCTTCACTGCTGAGATTCTGAGCACATGAACTCTTTTTCTACAGGGCAGCAAAGTATTGTTGTATTCATTAGTTATTCAGGTCTCTTATGTATTGAAGTTGTATTTGTGAAGACATTACTTAAAGATTTATGAGTCCAAAGCCAGAAACATGGATAAATAATCTTATGTGTTTGGGAAGAGAACAGAAATAGGTTTCAGACATAAAGGACACTGATGGTTTATTGCTATTTTATGGTTCCTCTGTTAATCAGGTGCACATACATGAATATATGACACATTTGCTATTTCTGAAATGATGGCAAATAAGGAAAACTAGCAATACTGCAATCCCTGAGTCGGGTTTGTTCTTTGTCATTGCACTGCTGGTATGAAACTGCAGCACTGTGGTGATTTCACAGCAGTTCAATCAATTGTGTTACCAAGTTACAAACAAATTTCCAGTAAAGGTGACCTCTTTACAGTATTATCTTGCTACAGGCTGCTGTGGGTAGCTGGGGGTTATTATTTCCTGGGTGATCAAACAGTTGGGAGCAATGCAATAGGGGAAATGGCACACACCTTTATTTTTAAATAAGATGCTAAAATCTCACAATCTGAGACATGTTTGTGTGTGTGTGAATAAATTTATAAGCTGAAATGAGAACACCCAACTCGAAATACCCAGCTCAAGCTTATTTGTTCTACTGATGTCTTACAGTTCTTAAAAATAAATACATTTTAATAAATGTTAAGGTCAATTTTCAGCAGTTGATTAATACATTTTTGGTACACTAGTGAGCATTCACGTTGGGGATGTGCCTGGGGAGCTATTTTGGGCAAACACAAGGTTCCTATCTAGACAAACTGCAAGACAGCCATAACTGCAAAATAGAAGGCAACCAGAAAACAAGAACTTCATGTATAGAATCACCAGTCAAATCTGATACCAACTTTTGTGACTTTGCTGCAAAATATATGAACCCCAAAACTCTAACTATTCATAAATGATGTGCGATTTTGTCGGAAAACTTAACCAAATCTAAGCTTAAAATAGTAAATCACAATTCATCCATAGATCAAGCAATAAACAAAGCAACAAAGTAGAAACATAAATAGTAAATTATCTATATTATGTAGAGCCACCACTTTTTTCCAGCCCTGGTAACACCTGTAGGCACTTCAAGTTGTTAATATAATCCATGAAATTCAACTTTCATTTCTTATTCTTTTTTAGGATTTACAGTAATATAACTTATTAAGATGCAAAAAAGACTATTTCTAGACATGGTTGTGCAAGACTTGTGCAGGACTTGTCCTGCAGGTGTAGGACTTTATACTGCAGAGAAAAATGATCCCACAGTAAGTAAAAATGTTGAGCAAAGAAAACAGCCGGAAGCATTTCTAGGCAGATATACCAGATAGATTTCTACCACGCATGTGCACAGTTTCGTTGCATTGTGCTTGCAGCGCTGCAACAACATTACTGTTAGGACATTTGTTATAAAACTGCCATCTTTGGTGCTGAAGAACTTTTGCGTAGAGTTCTATTCAGGGTTCTTAAAGTGGAGAGTCTCTCACGTATAACATCTCACGGCTCATCTATTTATGCTTTCGGACAACAATCAAGCTCTGTGGCTCAGAGGATTACAAGACTTAGGCTCCACAAACAACACTTGTTGGTTGGACAAATGTACGTATGTACTGTATATGTACTCAGTGTTAACCAAAGCTGAACAAAAGCAGGTGCAACTGCCACGGTCACCATAGTAACCAACACATCACCACCTGACATTATGTGTCACACAACGTTCCATCTACTACCCGCAAGAGTCTGTTTAATCTTGAGGGAACAAACACTTTGCAGAACGTGTCACAGATCTCACTAATGTTCATCTTTGCCTTTCCCACAAATGGATGCAATTATGTGCAATTATTGGCTGGTGAGTGCCAGAGCAACACGTCTCAAAAAAACACACCCACACATGAGAAACATGTGTGCACACATGCACGGCACCGCTGGAAATCTTCCCCCTACATCCCTGTTGCGAAGCGGTCAAACAGGATCAAGGACGAGCCGTCTTCTTTCTGCCACTCAAGTCTTACTATTTCCTATTCCCAAAATCCAGAAGGAAGCTGGAAAAGTGCCTTTCTGAACATGGACCATGTAGATAAGAGAGACAGAGAGAGAGGACCAGCATGGGATGAGGACTGACCACACCAAATGTAGCTCAAGGCTTTGTGAGTAGGAGGAACACTTGAGATGAATAGTAGACTCCTGCACATTGGTTTCACTACAAAACACTTAAGTGCTAGATCAGTGTTGTGGTCTGCACCTTACACAGACATTCAGTATCCTAATTCTCCTACGCACTTCTCATTCAGGCCTTCTTACTCTCTAGCAGATATAGAGAAGTGCATTTTTATGCAGTCGTATCAGTGAAATCATGTTTTTGAGACCCATTAAAAATTGTACAAACACATGTATTTTGATCAAATGTTCCCTTATGTAGACTTTTTTCTTCACTACAAACCAAAAATTTACAAGCGATCCGAAGCCGTTTCACTAGAGATGCAGAAATAATGTCCATAGCATACAACTAGGAAATGTGATTTTGGATTTTCCCGAGACAAAAACATTCATACCATTATCGCATATGTCCTTTAAGTACAAAGCAATAAAAACTGTCAATGATTAGTTAATTATTTCAGTTCAAGAACTATGGGAAAAGCTACTTAGTGGATTTTTAGTGGAGCGTTTATTTGGATCAGGGTTCTTTTGGAGCCAGACTATATGTTGCAGGACTTCTTGTCACTTGGTGACTCTGGTTAAATAGTATACAACAGGAGGACGATCTATGTGAAATCACTTAAATAATAAGTGACTTGTGACCATTGACCTATAACTTCTTTGTGTACACTTTGTATTGTCCTGTTATTGTGACCTATTGACCTTTTATCGTGACCTATTATCCTATGTTTTATTAGATGTTTCACTGTTATGTTTTCTTTATTACTTTTTTGCAACATGTTTTTATTGTGACTTATTGTTTTATGTATCACTGTTATGTCTTTTTTTTCTTTTTACCTAGGGACTGCAGATTTAAATAAGCATTGTGCTATAATCCAGCATATGTACGCCCACTGCTGTATAAATAGGCGTTCATTAATGTGCACTGTCCCTACCAAATAAAGAAATAAAAATAAATTGTATCACCTGTCAATAATTACATTATTACAAAGTTGAGTAGAAAGGTATTTGCTGTAATGCAAAATTTAAAACCGACAGCTTAGATTTACTATATCAAAAACACAGGCCCTACAATAGAAATTCAATGGTGAGATTAAAATCTTAGTTTTTTTTCCAAAGCTTCACAATCATCCACCTTTATTTCTGATGACAGACCCACTCCTCCTCAGGATACCGGGGATGCACAAATTATTGGAGAGATGTTCTGTTGCTCTTCAGAGATTTTTTTTTATCCAGCTCCTCTATGCCTGAGGGGTTGCGTTGCTCTACCTTTCTCTTTAAAACATCCCAAAAGTGCTCTGTTGGATTGAAGTCAAGTGACATACTTAACAAGGTGATAGTTTTCACATTTTCCTTCTTTAGAATCTCTTGGGTGGTTTTTGGCAGCGTGCTTTGGATCTTTACCATGCTGGAAAATGTTTCTTGTCTTGTCTTGTCAGCCAGGGTTTTGGTGTATCCACAGACATTCGTGCTGCCATTTGTGAACGTCACCTCTTCAACACCTTTTGCACCCATGCAGTCTCATATCATCACACTCCCACTTCTGTGCTTTGGTCCCAGAACTATGCATTTATTCCTGACGGTAATGTGGTAGTCCTGGCCGGGTTAGTGCCAAACATACTGGCTCCATCTCAGCCAAGCAAATTTGTCTTGGTCTCATCTGACCAAAGAATGTGCTCCCAGTACTCATTAGGCTACTTTTCAAGTTTTTCAGCAAACTTTAATCCTGTAGTTTTGTGCCAAAGAACACGTAAGGGTTTATTCTTGGACGCTGTCCATTGATAACCCCTGTGCCAAGTCTGAAGCACTTGCCTGTCTGTTTTTCAGAGCCAGACTGGAAAGGCTGCATCCTGTCAATCACATCATTTTAAGAGCACGTCTACTGCGTCTCTGATTAGCGGTACTATGTCTTGTTCTGTATTTCCCGAGAATTGACAAAAATGTGATCTTTCTGCATCCTTTTGCATAGTTATGAAGTCTGCCCATCAGATTTTTCAGTTCCTCTAGCGGCTCTTTTCCATTTGACACCGCATAGGGACAACTACTGGTGTTAACAGATTGTTTTATAACCGTCTATGCAGTTAGGCTAATTGGAAATCACGGGGACACTCAATTAAGTTTCTTTGATCACTGGTTTTCTAACTTGTGTAACTGACCACAGGTGCATTTACATTAGCTGTACTGAGCTTCAACTTTGGAGTACATAGTCATTTTAAAGTGTTTGTTTTTGATTGTTCGTAAGCGGAAATGCTTGTCTCATCAGCTCAGACATAATGCATGTACTAAGAGATGATACAGTTTTGAATCACTTGACATTTGAGTGATTTTGCACAGGGGTGTACACAGCTCTGTTATACACTATAAGTTCAGGGGTGTCATTCAGCAAAATACATTTAAGGCTGATCAAGCCTTTTAAAGTAGATAAGAATTGGCAAATATAGAAATTGCCATTACTTCCCGCACTGTCTGCAGGCACCAAGATCCAATCACACTTGAACTTGTGGCTCTTGTGACTCTTATTCAGGTTGTTTTCTCCTGACTAGATCCTTGTTTGTGTTGTATCTACTCTCAGATGTTAGTCGCTTTGCATAAAAGCACTCGCTAAATGAAACTGTGGAAATGTAGACTCTGTAGCACTGTGCATAATTCAATGTTCCTTCCATGTGAAACAAATAGTGGCACAGATAACAGCCTATATGCATTTCAGTTTTGGTTTTAGCTGTAATTATTGTTCTCTCACATTGTTGTGTAACACACATACTTGCTTTCTGCCTGCCCATCATGTCATCCTCTAAACTGCAGAGGCCTGAATTTAACACAATGTCAACACAACAGTAAGCTACTGTACACACATACTAGCATCTTGAATATAGATGCCACTGAGTGATGAGCCACAATGAGACTGTGATTTCTGCTCTAAATGCACAAGGTGTGTAACACCTTTCACTCAGAATATAAGCTTCATCCAAAGGGTACGAGAAGACAGTGTATGTTGTGTGATCCTACCCATCAAGAGGTTTCACTGCGCTCATGCCCTGCAGCTTAAAGGGCAAATGCACTGTAAGTTGCATAATTATTATCATAAAAATAGAACAAGCTTCAGGTGTCTCCATGTCTGAGTTTAGATCCACTGAATGCAGCTGCTTCACTGCTCAGCTCGGGTTAATATAAAATCAAGTCTTCAAGCAGTGTGGCTTTAAGAATCATCACATTTGTTCCTTACATTTTCTATCATAATAAAATAAGTGAATTCAAGGGGATTTTCTATAGGCTTACTTTTTTTCTGTCCTTTCAGTCTCTCCTTTTCCAACACTCCCTCTCTCACTTCAACTGTAAATTTTAAATAAATCAAACAATATGTTTCTTACAAAAAATAAAGCCTGTGTTAAACCTATTCCTTCACCCGCACTTGTTTCATTTTGGAATGAGGAACTATGCTTTTGTGCCACTGAAATATATTTTTCTTACATTTCACGATGCAGCTCCAGCAAATCCAACACCAAGACAGCAGAGAGGAGAAAAGGCCCTCGGTGTACATTTATTGGTATTACAGCAGATCATTTCCAGCATTTATATGATCAGATTGTTTTAAGAGGACATTAGGGAATACAAATGCAATTCATCAAACTTCCTATGTTCAAAACTACAATTACGACTAAAGAAGTGACCAAAAACAAAAAGCTGTGGTCAGATCAAACCACAGGCTCACTAAAGATTATGAATTTGTTCATGTCAAGCAATGGTAAGAATACACAGTGGTAGTACCCACAGTGTTTTCACGAAACAGCAAAATATGCAAAAAGCCTGGATTGCTGGCATTCTCTCTGTATAACACAGTTCAGTCCCTTCCAAATACTAACACCTCTTAATATAAAACAATCCAGCAGAGTAAGTCAAGGAGCTTATTAAAGGGTGCCAAATTAATACAGTGAGATCAGGACAAGACTACTAAGTATATCCAAAAAATGCTAATACCAGCTTATTTCCGTTTGAATAAAGTACAGTAATAAAAGGCTGTATTAAAGGGAAATCAGGAAAACATAAACAACAAGGTCAAAGGAAAAGGTAAGGCCTGCATTAACAACATCCAAGACATTTAAATACATTTAAAGCCATTACACTTAGCTAATTCTTTAAGAGTAGAGATGTGAAAACTGGCTGAGTGAAGACAGCAGAGTAAGAGAGAGACAAATGCGAGGGTGAGGAGGTCAGTCATCCACCCCCTCACGTTCATCTCTTACCTCCATCTGCTCCAAGGCCCTTCCCTCAAAGCTCTGACCTTCCTAATGTTGAACACAACAAACAGCCTGCCGCCCACTAGGCCTCTATCTACTGTCTCTAACTATCTGTCTTAATCTGTGTTTCAGTCACTAACACACTGAGCCTGCACATAGAAGCAGAGCAATAAGCACATGAAGGCCTTCATCAGCATCCAGCATGGACACAGCTCTACAGAAGCAGAAAATTACCACTGCTACTAGTCTGCTTCATTCAGCATCTACAAAAGAGAATCTTTTTTATTACAAACACAAGATGTAACCCGTTGCATAAGTGGCCTTTGTTCCTGTGCCTCAGGCTGTTCATGTGACCCCGGTTCTCTTTTTGTATGATTTCATTGCTTCCCTGAAAACACCATTCTTGCCTCTGACCTCAGCAGAGATGTGACTGAAGGATGGTGACCTCCTGGTTATAGAGCCCACTGTGAAGCTTGCTGTACATTTAGCTCCTCAGGAGCAGTTTGTAGGAGCACATGTATTAATGTGTATGCACAAAAAACATGAATAAATCATTTACACATATCGGAGCAGTGAGTACAGTGGTTTTTCTAGGGCCAGCTGCAACTGATATTTTGAGGTGATGATCAGAATATAAGACAAGAAAATGTACATTCTGTCTATCATTCTTACCCTTAGGGCAGCAAAAATGAAAATGAGATTAATTCCTGTAGATTTTGGCTTTTTTTGTTCAACTTTTTGTTTTTACGTTCACCTTTATGCACTGGATTTTACAATAGGAGAAGTTTATAATGTTTTGTCCACAACATTGGTGAACACGAGGTACGAAAAATAGTCTAACTGCACTATCTGATAAATGTTGAAAAGTTATCTTAACTAAATGTATGAAGCATAAACAAACAGAGGCATTTAAACAATTTATTGGGTTTAAATCTGTGTTTGAGAATATCACTGGAGCCCCTTTGCCCTCCATCCAGGAACTGTACTTCAGTAGGAACAGGGCAGGGAACATCATCAGAGATCCCACTCACCTTGGATATAAACTGTTTTCCCCCCTCCTCTCCAGCAGGCACTACAGAGCCAGGTTCACCAAAACATGGCTCTGAACAAGAACGGCATCTTCCCCACTGCTATCACCCCTATCAACAGCTGAGCCATTCCTCCACGCCTGTACAATATACCAATGGATATGTACATTACTTTTTACCCTAAGAACAGCATTCTCTGCTTTTTGCACTGTCATCATCTAGCAATTATCACTTTGCGCTACCGTGTTTATATATTCCTTTCTAGCTTGTAAATGTCTGTATATATTGTGTTATATTTATTTTTATTACTACTATTTTTTCTCTCTTCTTCTTTCTATAGTATTTTTAAAAAATTATTATTCTCTTTCTATATTCCTAGGGTGATATCAACAGCCGAAACGAAATTCCATGTATGTTGTGTACGTACTTGGCCATTACAGCTGATTCTGTTTCTGTTATTCTAAATTTTGACTTTAAGATTTTCATTTTTACTACAGAAGGTTGGTTATCGGCCGCCTTTATTACTAATAATCGGTATCAGCCTGAAAAAAAACGATTCGGTCATTCCTATTGTATTGCACTAAATTGTAATTGTTAACAGTGTGACTGTATGAATAGTAATAAAAACAACATTCAAAATGACTGTACCCACAGCTGATAAGCCACAAGATGTGCAGAGAAAGCAGGGATTACATTGTAGACAGGTGGAACAGAAAATACAGCTACTGCAAAGAAATATGTTTTACAACATGAGTATTGGCGAGTCAAGTTTCCCTCCTTGACATACAATAAATAAAGTAATTCGATGCAGTGTGTAAATTGTGCAGGCACAAAAAATGTGGTGTTTGTTGCTAAACTTAAGCACAAATTGCACAATGGTAGAATGCAGCACAAGCTATGCAGGGATTAAAATCAAAAATTCAAACATTCCTCTGGGCAAAATTTTTACTCCGTCAAGGAGATTGTTTCCTCTCTGTTCCTGACCCTTTGTGTATGATCTGAGTTTGGCACTTCATGTCTTTCTCTCAAAGCTTTAGGCTATTTTGAAAAAATTCTACCTGAAATCATCCCCAAATTCCATCAGTAACAGCTCCACAGCTGTGAGGCCAAAACGACTGATCCTGAGCTCTGTGGATAAGAAACACTTGGGAGAATTCTGAAACATAAAAAGTCTCTTTATCCGGTTCACCAGGCCACAATGTGATATGAAAAATTCTAGCAAACATTTAAAATAATGACATGTTCACTTCCATCTAACACAGTAAACTGAAGAATAAGGAAGGGAATGGAGTTTCATCATAAATATACTCATATCCACAGTGACTGTAAGAGCTCAGTGCATTGCAACTAGAGAAAATGTGCAAAAAGATGAAACAAGAAAATTAAGAAAATGCCTTTACCATACAAAATCACTGCAGCAGAGATGTGGTTTAACAGATGCATGCTACGTATATCTTATATGGCCAAAATAAGCAATGAAGACTTTTTAAAATTACTAAACACAAATTATAAGCTATTGAACAAAATTAGGAAACAGCAAGCAACATTTTTTTGACACGTCATAAGAAAAGAGAGCCTCGAATATATTGTCACAACTGGAAAAGGTAATGGGAAGACAGGACGAGGCAGACAGAGAATGAAAATGATAGATGGAAAAAAAAAAGAAGGAAAAAAAAAAAAATGATAGATGGACTGACATCATGGCGACACATGGAACAGGTGACAGTCACAATTCAGAAAGCAAAAGAACGGATTAGATGGAAAGAAATGATTGCTTACGCTGAATGGCATGGCATTTGATTGATTGTCCGTACAATTCTGACTACACTACACTTTCTGCAAATACAGAAACACAACCAAATGCTGAAAAGCACTGAAATTACCACAAACAACAGCGTAAAAGTATCTGGGAGGGAGGCACGCTATTTGTTGCGCAGTAGTTTGTTACTCATGGAGCGGAATTGGACGATAAGCTAACATGTACGTTTTAATAAGTCACCTCATGAGTCACAAACTATTGTAACAACACACGTGTCTAAGATAAAACACAGAAACAAAACAGAAGCAGTGCAACCAAATCTGACACTCATGCTATCATCCTCTGAGACATTTGGTTGGGATATTGCCACTTGGATGGCAATATGCAGTCTGGATCCCTGACTAAGAGCAGTACTCTTGGCTGTTAACAGAAAAGCCATCATTTGAAACTGCTGTCAATTAAACAAACAGCACAGAGAAATTGAGTTTACCTTATGTTAAGACTATGATATGAACAATATGTGAAATACCGGGCAAACCAAATTACACGGTGGCCCCCAAAAGTACCTTAAACCGAACTTAAAGATGTGTAAATGCCATTGCATTAGACTAAGTAAATATAAAAGCAAATGTCATTTAATTTAAAGACAGCTTTGTAGAACTGCTTGACAACATGCGTCCATGGACTCCACATTTCAGACATGCAAGCTTTCAGTTGATTACTTTTTTTTCCTCTGTGGTATTCGGAATTTAGTTCTGCGAGGGTCACTGCAAGACTTTGTTTTCTCCTGAGTGAAATGTTCTTTCAACAGGCGGCTGGTGTGCTTTGGATCATTATCCTGCTGAAAGAGCCACTTCATCACTTCTTTTGCTTGATTATCTTTCTGGCTGATTTCATTATGTTTGCATCCAAGTCAAGTGCAGTGGCTTTGGAGGCGTGTTTGGGACCCGATTTAAACCTTCATCCAAACTATTAGCATGTATTTTCAACCCCCTCCCACCTAGACTGCTGAAGGTAGTTTTTCCCTTGATTACTGCTTCAATGTTAAACTTGATCTGGCTTTTTTTATTTTTATTTTTTAAAATTAACAGTATGTATTAACTACAGCCTTTAATAGGCTCTTGTAATAAAACCTCAACTTAAAATGCCAACTATAGAAATGTATCCGACCCCCCCTTTATTTATTAGGTCCTTGAAAAAGTTGCTGCAAGTTTGCACAGAAATGGTTTGAAGAGTTTGAGTCAGGATTTACAGCACAGAAACAGCACTAGTAAAAGTCACCAATGACCTCCTCAGTGCTGCATTTCATACCATTGATCACGATGTTTCATTAAAGAGACTGGAACATGTCAATGGAGAGTAAAGAAACCACACAACGCAGGTTTAAATCAATTTATCAGACCCTTTGTTCATGTCAGCAATGGTTCTTCCACCCACACAAGAGTTATAGACTTCCACTGGGTTCTGTACTAGGGCTGATACTATGGAACTTATACATGCTGTCTTTAGGGAATATTATATAGGAAGCGCTGCATATATTATCATTGCTATGCAGATGGCATGAAGCTGCATTTCCTGATGATAAAACAAATCAGTTAGTTCACCCCAAAGCATATGTTAAGGACATAACAGCCTGGGTGACTTGCAATTTTCTTCTTCTATATTTGAACAAAAGAGAAGTTATGGTATTTTGCCCTAAGCTCTTCAGAAACACAGTCTAACCAGATCCTCCTCTGGGTGGCATTGCCTGACTCTCCATTTCTACAGTGAGGAACTGACTTCTCATCATTCATTCCTTGTAAAATCCAGAAGAGACTTAAAAAAAACAAAAAAAACCTTCTCCTCTCATGCAAACACATACAAAGCTCTTACTGACTAAACACCACTACATTGTAAGAACCCGTACTACCATAATATCCCACCAGAGCACCTCACTCTCAAAGTGCAGGTTACCTTGTGGTCCTGGAGTTTTCAAAAGCAGAATGGGAGGCAGAGTTTTCAGTTAACAGGCTCCTCTTTTGTTAAACCAGCTCCCAGTTGAGACTCAGGAGGCAGGCACTCTCTCTACTTTTAAGATTAGGCTTAGATATTCCTCTTTGATGAAGCTTATAGTTACGGCTGACTCAGGTGACCCTACACCATCCCTTAGTAATGTAGGCCTACAGGGTTTTTATATGTCCTCGCTGCATGTCATCAGCTTTCTCCCTCCTATAGCTTGTGCTTAGACCTCTCTCTCTCTCATTGTACATCCAGAGCTGCTCAGTTACTCATCATCAAACTGTCTAATGTCTGCTGTACCCTCATTTGTTCTGTGTCTCTTTCAGTCTGCTCTCCTTTTCTCTTTCCTTTTCATCCTCTCCCAAACAGGTCTAGGTAGATGGCGTCCCTCCCTGAAGCCTGGTTCTGCTGGAGGTTTCTTATAAACTAAAAGGGAGGTTTTTCTGTTGCCAAGTGCTGCTCAAAGGAAATAGTTGGACTTTCTCTATAATGCAATATTGTAAAGTCTTTATATTACTATAGTATTATTTTGTGTGAACAATTGTATCATTCTGGAGTATTCATTTTATTACCAGGTGATCTTTATTGTAAGTTGTAAGCAGTGTACACTGACTTCACAAATGACAATGGTTTAAAGAGTTAGTGATACAGACGCTATAAAAAAACCATTGATACGCACCGAGTGACTGCTGATCTGGCCTTGAAGAACTGTGACAATGCGACACAAGTGGTGGAACTGCAGTAATAATGACTGGACTACTGGCATGTAAACAGGGAGTTCATATGTCCATGTGCTGCTAGCTGTGGGAATGAAAATCTGGCTTTGAAATATTTACAACAAAAATCTATGTACACAGAGAACAATTCTGATTAGTATTTATGCAATTTTCTTATTTTTGCATTCAATTTGCAAGAATTTTAAGCTTCTGGTCTCTGGATATTGTCAAATATTATGCTTGTGCCTGAACTTTACTCGATCAGCAATAAAATACTACAAAAATGTAAAATAGAGCATCAGCTCTTATTCTTTCATCTTCACAGCTACATGCACAGTTAAGATGGAGGTTTGTCTACACAGGACAACAAGGAAGCAATGTGGGTGGGGTGTGGGGGATGAGATGCGGGGGATAAGTCACTGATTGGATCTCCAAATATAATTTTCCATTAGAGCTCCCCTCCGCCAAGCCCAGAGGCTGCTTCATTAAGGAAATGTAATGATTCCATTCATTATCTTTGAAGTGATTTTCAGACGTTTGTCACTGTATTCAACCCACTTGTTTTTGATTTCAACATGGATGAGCAACATCAATATGCAACAGGTAGGCTTTGAAGTGCTGCTAACAAAGAGAGAACTGGTGGGCAATTCAATTACTAGTGGACTGCACTATTGTAAGTCTGTATCTCATCTTTAAGTACTCATGGGATGTTCCTCAAAATAGTGCATTCTAAGTTTCAAAAAGGTACAGAAGAACAGGGTAAATTTTAAAATTGGAGAACATTTTTTTTTTTTAGTTTTATTTGTCTGAACTGAAAGGAAACTTTAGTTTACAGTCATACTAGCAACCCTGTGAGGCTAAAACTAAACAATACTATCAGCATGCGAACATACCGATATGTACTATTTACCGTGTTTGTCACCCTGCTTCAGCTTACTGCACTTGCTAATTAGCTCTGAAAACACAGTATTTGTAATTAATGTCAAAATAGAGTTCAGAAATCTGTGTGCAGACCATGTGCTATTACGTGCCTGGGTAATATTTTAGCCCTGACAAATACGTACACTCTGTACAGCAGATAGATGTCCGTAATGAATAAAGCAAAAGATTGACAGCTCTGAGCTCATGCAAGACCCTAATTTAAGTGGTTGCCATGCCAGCTTCACAGCAGTCAGTGACTCCATGTTACACCACAAGCTCTTAGAGCAGCTCTATGAATAATTCACTACCTTTAAGAGAGAAGGAGAGTCCTTGCTTGCAGCATTTTGGGAAATTTAATTCCAACATCCAAAGCTGTCATTTCAAGAAAGAGATTCAACAGCTGCAACAAACAGATTCTCACTGACTTTAAAGACAATGATTGTCCTCAAAGAGGCAGTCTTGACGAACAGAAAGCAGGTCAAACCTCCCACAATCCTCTCTGCTGCATCTTGTCCTCGTTTGCAATTCCAATTGAGTGGTGTTAATGATGATCCTACTAATCACTTATGATTAGAAAATCGCTGCAGAGACAGAATTGTTACTCTGGGACCTTTTCCCAGATAAACGCACACAGCGAAGCAAAGAAAAGCTGAATTTCAGTAACCCACATCAATTATCACAGCAGTCACATGTTTGAATTAAGGGTTTCAGCTAAAGTGAAGCCTTAGTCATTGTCTACCCAAAGCATTAACAGCTACAGCTCAAAGGAGTACATAGTTGATCACCTGTTGCATCAGGGTAACACAGCTGTTGCTCTCTGTTTACTTTAAGGTGAAAAGGCAAACCATCAGGCCTCATTATTCACTTGCTGTAGGACAAAAGAGCAGGGATGATTTTCATGACTGTTTTATCTTTCTAACAAAAATGCAGAGACCTTTTTCATGCTGTTCTATACACACAAACAGACACAGGCACATTTAATGATCTTGACCAACACGTGTTAAATTTGTGGGCTTAAGTGAAAAATAAAAGTAGAAAAAAAAAACCACTTTCCTCTAACATATAAATTAAGAATAAAAAGCATTTTCAACGTTCTGCCAAAGGCCGGGCTACTTTCACAAACAATACTTTGCTACTAATTATTCTGAGCTATAAACATCCTTCAAAAGCAAGCACACAGTCTCTGTTGCCATGCAGTGGCAAATACTGTTACAATCCAGGTATTTTGTCATTGCCAGACTCCTGTGCAACTGCTGATAAATTATGCAAATTGACTGGCCTTGCCGCCCTGGTGTAAAAACACATCTAAAGTAGCTTACAAACCGTCTGCACTGAAATATTTCTGCAGCAGAAGAGTTGTTGGGGTCAGAATCTAGCATAAACATAAATTTAATGTGCAGGCTATCTGCCCTAGTGTTTGCATATCTGTGTTTGTGTACAGAAGCTAACAAGCATGATGCACAGGAGCATTTGTTTTCTGACATTTTCTACATCTTCACCCATGGCTTTGTAATATCCCAGATGGTACTAATAGAAACACGAATTTTGGCCAAATACAGGTCATAACCTAGAACATGACAAATGTACATTCGATTGCACTGATCTAAAGTAGGCGACACTGATGACAAATAGAGCTTGTTTTCTTTTTAACAATTAACAGGTTGTAAAAAAATCCTTAACTTATCATGTCATAGTTTAAGTATCAATGTGTAGTCACTACTTATTGATTTTTAGCTATACAGTCTCCAATGACCAAGCACTCACACTATCAGTGGAAATGCATAGAGCATCCCCTGCCAGCTAATACACATCGAACACAAAACTGGCAAACAATGCTACACACCATTCAGTACTAAGCCAATTTTTTACTGGCATCCTGGCATTCAGTTGTGAGATAAACTACAGTCACTTAGTGTTAAAACGCTGGCATGAAGAACCAGACCAAATGATCTGCGGAGTACACACAGACTTTCATGTTTTTATCACACTCTGCAACCAGCCAGAAACCAAAAACATCACCCTCACATACACAACACTGTCGAACCTTTGTGTATTTCCTCATGTTTGATATGAACTGTGATTTTTACACATTTGCACTGAAAGAGCCACAGGCATGTAAAACACACAAACGTACACACACTCTCATGCAGACAGATGCTGTGTGAGTCGTTTGTGGCCAGATGGTCTCACAACTAATTTACAGCTGTGGGAAAGGAAAAGAGATCTTGGCGTTAGATGGGGAAGGATGGGAGAGTCTATCCTTTATGGGGAAGCCTTCAAGTTGCTTTGCTCAGAAATATCCTGTACAAGTCGGCCGCATTTCCCCTGACGGGGGGCTTCAGGCCAAAGCATTAGCCAGTTGAAACCCTGTCTTTAATGACCAGCCCACCATTGGCTGTAATTGGTCCATTTCCTTGCAGGACCTCAAAGCCAGAACACATACAAGATGCACACACAATCTTTGCACAGGCAACATTTGCTAAGACAGTGAGCCGCTTGTTACCTTGCAAGAAAAAAAACAAGATTTACATAAATGCCTTCCTGTTGTTCTTCCCCCCCCCTCCCCTCAAATGAAGCTGGATTCCTTTTCAAACAGATTCCAGTTCACATGAAGCGCTGTGTGGCAAACAGATGGATTTGGCTGCAAAAGGAATTTCATATTCAGACACACAAGCTGAGAAAATTTCACACCATAAAAATTATGGAGGCAACCCTCCCCTCCTCCTCCATCTGGTCAGAGGATGGTGTGTGTGAGATCTAATTGCTCGAGCTCAGCTTTGCACCTTTTTGGGATAATTAAGGCTAAACAGAATGAAAGAAAGAACTCTTGGAGTCCGGACGCTGCTAGTGCTTGCTCACATATTCCTCTCTCTCCTCCCTGTATGTGACGCTGTCTACCCACCTACTTATACAGAGACAGAGAGAGAGAGAGAGAGAGAGAGGAGGGACATAGAGCAGCACACAGAGCCAGTCTGTTTTCAGCTCCTAGCTCTCTGCCAGGCAGCACTCACCCATCCACCATCGCACACACTCACACACATTCACTCTCACTGCACGACAGCTGACAACACCTTTCCATTTTCTCAGCTGCACCATAGACCCACACAGTCAGACCTAAAAGAGAGGAAGAAGAGAAAAAAAAAAAACCCGACTCGATTTGTCCTGCACACACCGACACGCAGACACACCAGCTCTGAGGAGGCTGGGTCGAGGCTGGAAAGGGTGACTGGAGAATGGAATGGAACCTCAGAAGGATGGAAAGTGAACTGAGGCACATCAACCCAGACCTGCTGCAGCCCAGCAAGAGCTTCAAGAAGCCCTCCTCAGGCACCATCACCCTTAATGTAGGGGGGTTCCTGTACACCGCTCACCGGACCACCCTTGGCAAGCAGCAGGGGTCTTTTCTAGAAGAGCTTGCCAACGGTAAAAAGCCAGTTCAGCACACCGATTCCATGGGCAACCCATTCATCGATAGAGATGGTCCGGTTTTTCGCCATGTGCTCAACTACCTCCGCACCGGAGAGCTGCAGCTACCTGACGACTTCCGGGAGGCGGGGCTCCTGCGACGGGAGGCTGATTTTTACCGTCTGACTGAACTGGTGGAGGCCGTGGTCGAGTGGGAAACTCAGAGGGCAGCCCTGCGAGAACCTGCGTTTTTGGAGGTGACGGATAGCCACGAGAGGTCACAGGGCCTTAAGGTGTACTGCAGTGACGCCGGCTTCATCGACAAGGTCAAAGGGCGGCTGGTGCAGATCTCCAAGAGCCGACTGGATGGCTTTCCGGAAGAATTCGTGGTGTCGTCCAACGTGATCCAGTTCCGACACTTCATCAAGTCGGAACCCGGCTCCCGCCTCGTTCTGAAGGAAGACAGCACATTCCTGTGCACACTTGACTGTCTAAAACTAGAAACAGTGATGCTAGCGCTGAGATCAGGCTTCAAGCTGGTCACCAGCCTTGACAGCAGCAAAGGCTCCGTGGTGGCAGCTGAGGCCCTCCACTTTGTCAAGTAGAATGGAGAGAAACAGAGGGAGGAGAGAGGGAGACAGAGAGAGGAAAGAGTAGTGCCTGATTCCACATCCACACTGCTAATGTAAGACACTGATCTGAAAATGTCGTAAGATGTGCTAAGCTGTAATGTGGCATTTGGTAGAAGGAGGAGAACAGGTGGGTTGGACTGATTCACAGAACTGCGGTTTACAAACACAGGATATGACAAGTTTTGGGTGATCTTTATTAGTAGAACGGCATTTTGGTACCAACCTTTGCACTGCTTTGTAAGCTGGTATTAATAGCATTCAGAGTGATCCAGATTATCTTAATATTAATGATATCTGAATTGTATCTGATTAGGTATTACACAAAGCATCAGTAATATGGAAGAAGAGCCAAATGTGAATCTTTCTTTAGAGAAACTGAAAGGAAACTGAGACTGACAGCTTTATCAGTGGATTTGTCTCAACACAAGAAATGCTTCTGCTGCTTTGTCAACGGCTGCAAAAGCCCTCAAAACCAGGCGTGATGTGCACTGTTGTGCCATTCAGCTTTTACTACAGTCTGTGTGTGCGTGTGTGTGCGTTGCTATACACTGTGTGTGCCGTGTTTAGTTGGTTTAATAGCTTGTGCTTAGTTTATTAGCTTCTCTGGAGCTTGATGGACAAACCACAGCTCATTAAGGTTGTCTTGGATGGACAAACATACTTCACATCCAAACATCAAGCTAAGCTGAAGTGCAAAGAACTGTGATTATTGTAAGGGCTTTGAATCTAGCATGATGCATGTGCACTAAATAAACTGTGTTTGTTAGTGCTGTGAGCCTCTGTGAAACCGGTGCCACAACAATGCCTTTTACTTTTCAATGTGAATATTTTACAAATAAAAGTGAGACCAAAACTCTTGGCTCAGTGCCACTGCTTGGTGTAACAAGTCTATAATTAAATACTGCCTGTGATAATATCTGGTGTTGCTAAGCTACATATTTCATAAAGAATAAGAGAGCAAGTCTTGTAAATGTATTGGAATCATAACTATTTTCCTTGTATCCAGCAGCATAAAACATATACCTTTAACTGTATAATCTTGACGCACCTGATCTTGCAGTCTGTACAATGTGTAACTGTTACAAACTGAGCCACACAGGAGCATTGATAGTGTTACCAATGAGAGATATACACAGACTAGGCTCTCACTGAAATCTTTATCAAGGTGAAACGCTCGTTGTCCAAATTTCAAATTTTGCACATTTTCACACGTTAACCACTATTTTTCCTATCTGGAACCTTCAAGACAAAATGTACAAAAGCAAGAATCAAGGAGACAAAAATAAGTGTGTGTGGCATATTCTTTGTCATTACACATATAAACCATCAGAACAGTAGAGGGTGTAATTTTCCTGGGTTTCATGTGCCAGTTTAAATCCTGCTCTGCACAACAATCTGTAAAACGGCTTAAATTGTACTAACTACTCAGAAAATTGGTTTACATATAGGTTTTATCTATTATACAATTCCAATTGTAAAGCTAGACAGGAAATCACGAAGCACGGCCACATAATGTTGTCTAATATAACATTCTTGTAGATACTTTAAATGTGTTCTGCATCTTATACTTAAAATCAGTTAAAAAGGAAAAAAGTCTACCATAAAACCAAAACAATGTGAACTGTATGTTGCACTTACTAAACAAACTTGCCTAATTGGGTACAGTTTGAGTTTGCGCCAGAATGAAAGGTTTAACCATAGACTATTTAAAGTTTAAGGAGAGCTAAATTTGATAGTGACAAGTGAAATGTTCTTGAATTTTCTTACTGGCTGAATATCTCTTATTGCTGATGATCCTGTCTAGAAGTACTTGACCAACATCTAACCCTAATCCTGACTGAATAGCCAAGTCCTAAATATTAAACATCAACTTAATACCAGTACAATATATTTTTGCTGTTCCTCTATGTGGTTAATATATTACTAACATCACTGTCAGGATGTTCCAAGTGCTACAGAACAAATCTGTCTACACATAACAGTGATACTGAGTGTTCTAGAGAAGTGCAGCTGGAAAATTAACCAGAAGAGGTGAATTAAATAACCGTTTTTAGTCTGGCGTTAACTTAATCTTTTGGTTTTTTTGTCGGGCTCCTGTCTGTGAAATAAAGACATTTTTTAAGCACAAAAAAAAGTCTTACAGATATCTGCTGTTAGTGTTCCTGCATGTTCACTTTTGCAATGTAACCTATGAACAGATTTCTAAGACAGCAGGCCTAAACTTATTTGCCACAACAGTCAGTACTAATTTGTTTTTATAAAGTCCTGTAATCACATGCAATAATGTTTGTCAATTAACAGTCAAATTAAAACACGTTTAGCTCGGATCTCACCTGCTACAGTAATTGACACAGTAAGTTGTACTGGCTCGCTGCCACCACTGCAGCAACTTTACCTGCAGGAGCCTTTGGGAGCCCCTTCAAACCCTCCCGGTTCTGGTAAAGATGCTTGGCATTTTAAAACTAGGCCAGTCTGTGAGATAAATCCTGCCCTTTTCCCTCAAGGAGGATCTCTTTTTATCTCTCTGCATCGCGCTCTGATGTGTGTCATCATCAATGCTAGAAATAATAAACTATTTTTTTCTCTGTGACAATTTTCAAATCTAACTTTAAGATATCATGGCTGTCAAATGTGATCTTCTTCTTAACAGGGGTCGAGTTAGTTGAACAATATGTTTACTCCGCTATCCTGATTTGTTTAGGTCATAATTAGTCTCCTGTGAGATGATGTGGGAAAACCCTAAGCTTGTGACAACCTTAATAAACTAGTTAGGAAGAAAAAAATAGCAAAAAATAAATCCATTTAAAAACCTTTCCACCAGTATGATGTAAACTGACAAGATGATCTAAAGCCTGCTGGTGCTTTGATTTTATCAAGTATAAATAATTTAAATATTATAGAGTAGATGTGAACAAATGATACAAAACAAATGTAGTATTTACAGTAATAACAGTTACAGAAACAAGTGATGAAAGGCAGGGTACAATTTTCACTAAAACTTTAAATAGTTATTGTTTAAATTAAACAAATAAGTTGATGGTAACACAATTAAAAGAATTCTTCAATAATTTATTAATAAACTCCCACAAACATGGACAAGGGGGAAACACATTGAAAAAGAAATTATCTTCACAAAAAAGTAAAGAAAAAACAAAAAACACCACAGCCCAATTTGAAGTTTTCAGAAGACAGAAAGCTGCTTGAAAGCCTAAAAAATCATTTGTGTTCATCACAGTTAGACACCTGGAAGTTTTTTTCCATCATAATAATCTCTTCTTGCCTTAAAATGACCTAGATGTAACTCCACACTGTTGCTTCCTTGAGAATGTGCAGATTTATTGAGTTTCTGCCCCTCTACACCCCCCTCTGCCACTCGCTGCAGCTTGAGCACGCCTGTTCAAACACTGTAAAACTACTCTGCACCACACAGTGACAAGCTGCATGTTCCTTCCAGGAACTAATTGTGAAGAGGAATAATGACACAGGAAGCCCCACCTAGAAACCCTGGAAGTCTGAACATGTTTCTGAGACTGTCATCAGTGCTCTGCAGTTTCAGGGTGGAAACGCTCAGCTGTGGTGACAGCTTAGTGCACTCAAGATGTGTTTTCCAACTATAAGAAACACAATAATGACACTTTAGCAAAGTAAAAAAACAACTACATATTCAATAGAGGGAGTCTCTAATAAAATCTCCTACTTACGTGTAAACTCAGCTTCATTTGTAAAATCAGTGCCCTTCAAATAAGCACTTAAATACATACCCTAAATAACTAAATCTATATCAAACTAAATACATTACAATGCAGATAAAAAGAATATTAGATGAATGTATTTTAGAAAAGTATGAGTTAAGATATGTGTGTGTGAGTAATACTAACTAAATATTAAATCTGACCTACCACATTATGAATCAATATGTTGATGATAGGCCAACAAAAAAAAAACAAAAAACCTAATACTAGTTTGCAGTGGCTGTATTTAGGCATGAAAAAGCTGCTCTGGCACTGGCTGATGTTGCCAGTGCCAGAGCACATGCAAAGCAAGCCTAGCCTGGATTACGTTCAAACAATGTGAAACAGGGATGCGTCAAGATCCATTTATGGAAGCTTGTGGGAGTGGAAATGTTTAAATTTAATTGTTCCAACCATTGAAAAGCCTTCATCTCCTCTCAAAGCTTGCATGCAAAGATCTTTGTGAACCAAGTTAAACTGCTTCTTCCTGCTTGTTGGAAGTCTATAGTTACAAAGCATGTATATTTGACGAGCAACAATCAGCCACGTTTGAATGAAGCATCTCTCACTTTACCTCTAACTGTGCTCCCCCTGCACGGTGGCTGAAACCATCTGCTCTGGGAGGCTATGTCGTCAACCTGCAGCCCAGCCACCGTCACACCCATCACGACTCATACACCCACACCAACCTCTGGCATCAGGCGAGCCTAATTCACAACCCACTCCTCAAAAACACGAACAACAAATACAAACACTGGCAATAAAGTAAAATGTGAACCCCTTCAAGAGGAGATGCCCAGATGTCAACCCTTGCTATGCCACTTTACTGTCAACAACATCAAACCGAAGCTTGTTTTTAATTGCAGATCAACTCCATACATTTTTTATGACGCTGACTGGTTTACTTATTAGTGGCAGGGTCAATGTGATGCACGCTTAATCAAAAGCAACAAGGGTGGCAGGAGGTGCAGGCAGAGAAAGAGCAGCAAGCAGTGGGAATAATTCAAACCATACTACGATCAACCCTCTTATCTTCGTCTTTTCACCTGTTGCCAGGCAAACTCGACTCCTACATGATTCACTTATAAGCTGCTCTCCCCTCTGCCTCTCTAACACACCCCTCCTTATCACGACGTGTCAGTTGTGCGGTGCCACTCAGCCAGAAAATGACTAACATGGCTCAGATTTTTATCATTAAAGTCCAGAAAGGAGGAGCAGGGACAAAATGATGAAGACGAGGGGGAGGGACGGTTAGGACACTTCCACTTCGACTCTCAGCTCAAAGAGGCAGCAGCAACCATTATACACTAACAATAAGGACATAAGGAACACATGCAAAGAGGCCGAGGGCACAACGAAACACTTGCTTTAGAGAATTTCTTCCATGCACAAGATGCTTGTTGGGGACATTGAAGCTGTAAATAGCTGAAATTTTAAATGAGCTTTTCCATACTAGACATTCAGCAGTGTTTTCCCCAGAGAACAGTTTTTCTTCCTCAGGGTATTACAGCTTGAAACAGCATTTACACTTAAAGAAATGTATCATTTACCTTCAATTTTCTACAATAAAAAACACTCCAGTGGTGTGAAATCAATCCCTGGATTCAATAATTTTCAAAAACAAGCAAATATCTTGAAACCTAGAAACAAAAAAGGCCACTTACTACAAGTTTATATTATACTACTAGTATAAAGTTTGAAAATGTTAGTGTGTAAGTGATGGAAAAAGCCATATATGGGTTATGAAAGAGTACAGAAACATGTGAAGAGAGCAAAGAAAAACTGAGAGGATGAAATGGGGGCAGGCAAGAAACAAAGGTGACGGAAGCAGTTAAGAGTGCAGATCTGAAATAGAAAGATAGGAAACGGATCTCTCCGGAAGAGCAGAGGCAGAGAGACAGAGCAATGTGGAGGAGGAAATCAGAGCCAACCTGCCCTCCACCTTTCCACTGTGAGTGTGAAAGTAGTAATCAATGCACTTTGACACAGCGTGACATTAGAGGCTGCAACAGACAAGTTTGTGCGTGCACGCAACACGGTGTGTTCGTATCTTTGAGAAATAATAAAATAAAGTCAGTGTCTTCAGAGAGACATTAATGATATGCTGTTTGCAGTCCTCTATGTATGCCCTGCAGAGTGTATAGAACTATGAAACAACACTCGGAATAGAAATGAGAGAAGCCGATTTAAAAAAAAAAAAAAAAAAAAGATTCGCAGAATTTCATTCAGACATGGAAAGACTGTATCTGAGCATTAATTTAAACATATCTGGGCGGCTGCCAAAGCTCAAGCTCAAACAAACCCTGATGCTGAGCAAACAACCAGACTGAAAAAAGGAGGATATAGTAAATATTTACCAAGGACCCCTAGAAGGATATTATTACACACAGCCTGACCTAAAATATGCACCATTAATCAGGTAGTGCTTTAAGACTTCCCTGCTAAATCTGGCTTGTCTTCAGTGCCTGAATCTGACAGCACAGTCAGCTCAGGGTTGATTTGGACAATGCAGAGCAGAAACTCCCCACTGACATTCACACTAATGGTGGGTAAAAGCTTTCTACAGCAGAATCAGGCAAGTTTTAGTACTGTTGAGTACAACCCTCCCACACAATACAAAATAATTTTCTTTCTCAGACATCTCACACAAAGACAATGCGAACCTATGGACTGTGTGGCCCGTGAAGAGAAACCTCTGTTCCATCAGACGTGAACAACACTGACTTTCCCTAATAACATTTTTTGAAAAAGAGCCAAAACCAGCCAGAGTTTCCAACCAGCTCATGCACAAGTCTAACAATAATGTTATATTTTTCATTCATGTGTCAGTGTACATGACTCCCTACAAAGGGAATAGCAGTCTCCAATCTACATCTAAAAACCCACTGGTGCAGGTCAGCTGAGCTTGTGGATGTTAAATACAGAAATGGACTGTTAGAGGAAATTGGACTCTTCATTTGAAATGCAGCAGTGAAGAGGGAGAAATAAAGCACAGTACAAGACCTCTAACTTTCTGATTCGAAAAGACGGATTGCTGAAATGGGAGCAGTAATTTCAGACAAATAAAGCAAATGAAATTTTGAGAAAACTGTCACATCACTACAGTATATAGCTGTCACTGTGTAATGGCTTTGAGTACATTTACTCTTAAAGGATCCAGTTAATCAAGATAACAAAAAATATATTAACAATAAAGTCAATGGAAGAAAATCTATTAACATAATGGGCTTTGTAGACACAGCAGCAAGGGTCATGAAAACAACTAAACCTCAATATTTTCCATCTGTGACTTCTTAAAACATGAGTTAAAAAGGTTATTTATCGTATATTGACTTACAACGTCAGGGTCTACCCCACCATCTAACGGTCTGTGTGGAGCCAAATTAAAATAAAAAGGAATAGTGTATGCACCGGCAAAAATTTTTTAAAAGCAATCACCAGTTTTGTCTTGTCAGGGAGTAAGTATTCACAACACTATCAACAGCAGTTAGGGACAAGATCCACTTAAGTTTTACAGCCTATTTTACAACTAAATAGTTGCTAACTTTGCTATGTAGATATTTGTGTAGTGAACTACGTTAATTGTACATAAAAACAACATCGACTGAATTAATGCTGGTATCAAATGTGGCTTGGTAGCTAAACAATGCTAGACTGTGTTGACACATTAAGTCTTTTTAAATGGAAACTGTTCATCAAAGCAAAACAAAAACAAAAACCTCTAGTATGAAGCAAGCTTAACGGACTCAGGATACCGATTTGTTCCCTAGTTTCACACCAGGCTGGTTATCAATCCAGGTTTTCTGAACCCAACTATGAGTGCATCCGGATCACTAAACACAAACATGTACTGGTCTAAAGCTGCATTTTTCTTACAGAAAGAAGAAACTGTAATTCTAAACCATTATGAGGAGTTTAAAAATAATATTTTAGAATATTAATACAGGCTAAACACAACATGGCAGCTGTAGCCAAAATAATAGGGAAAGCTGGCAAAAAATTGCGAACTGTGTGAATGTGTAAGTTAAAAGGTTTATCTATATCACTTTCCCATCATTGAGGTCAGAGAAATGTGACTGTAATTGCAATTGTGAATAAGCTGCTTTGTGTTGGTTTCTTATTCAAGATTTAGTTTAGTATAATGCAGCACAAGTTTGTATTGATTTCATGCTACTAAAACAGCATAAAGGTAATAAAAATAACACTTTTCATGGTAAAGTGTGGAGGACGTCCTCAGTAATCTCACATTCAAGCTCAGTCTTACAGCTTTCAAGGCAGTTTTGGCCATATTCTTTCAGCTTCATCCCTGGCAGTGTCAGGCTGCTTTGGGAACAAGTTAAGAACAAATAGAAAAATGTCATTCAGACCTGTAAGTAGGTTCACTGCAAATCTTATGTCAACAAGTATAAGGCTTTAGTGTTTTAATCAGTTTCTGTTTTAGGATTATATCGCCATACAAAGGCATATGGAACAATGATGGCACTAGAACCTTATCCTCTCACTGTATGTGCACTGAGCTCCACCGGATCCGTGACCAAAAGATTGGACTGTCACTAAGCGGTGTTTTTATACGCACTGATCTGTCGTCTCAAACGTAACCTGCTCTGGAGCAGACGTGCAGCATAAGTTACCATGGTATCCTGGGAAGAAGTGAACCACCAGTCGAACCTGATATTATTTCTCTAACCCCAAATCCTGCTTCTTAGTACAGGCATCTGCCACAAGCGAATATTAGTCATACAACATGGCTAGTTCTTCCTCTGTGTACAAGTTAAGATAATCCTAAAACAAGCTTTTTAGTGACATTATCGATTCCACTTTAAGAAGTGTTGGCAGCCTTACTTCAGAAATATGGAAAAGGACACTGCTTAAAAACAACATGAAAAGAGCGTAATATTTCCATTGAATACCCCCCCAACACCAGCAGCCCTCGTCATCCAGATAGTTCCCCAACCCCTCTGAAATCCTTTGGAAATCTCTGCAACGTGCATTACTCAAAACCTTTTCAGTCTTTCATCAACCTAATGAGAGAGGCACACATTGTATCTACTGGTGACAGAACATCACATTAGTAGCCCTCTATCATTGTTCTGGGTGTCACGTGTCTGTTGTGTGGGAGCCCAGCTGGGGTTGGATGAACCTTTATTTCAAGAGGCCAACCAGAAATGAGAACACAGATGACATTTCTCCAGCTAAACAATTGCTGGCTTACTCTCGTGTTTTCACCTTGGGCAACAACAAACATGCATCTCCGTGAAGAATAGCGGGCTAGTGAGTCAGCCATGCACTTTTCTGTGACTACAGGGAAAAATAAATGTGATATGTGCATTTTTGAAGAGCCTGCAGGGTGCAAAGAGTGATTTTCTATCTACAAATTTAGACTTTTTTTCATCTGGTAAAGTATGGCAGGTATTATGTGCTTAGTGATGGGTTAATAACAGCAACAAACCACACCAAAGAAAACAATGCTTTCTGGGAACTAACCATTTTTTCTATATTTCAGTGGTTTTAAGCAACAAGTGATGACCTTCCTTTTCTCATTTATCAGGGGTGCTGTACACTGAAATACTCATATTTGCCAACATTTCAACTATGCAACACATTTTCTCTTGGTTATATACGATTAATATGAGCAATATTTTTTATCAAATAATTGTTACAAATGCACTAATTTCTTCTGTATCATTGCATAATGTACTTCACCAGCAGGTGCACTTAGTTTAAACTGTCCACCTCTTTTGTATCAATGAGGTCGGACACTTCTCTGTATAATGCAATACAGGTCAACAGCACCATAAAGTGAAGCCTGCAAAATGAAATCAAACCTGCACTAAGCAGAAATAAAACCTCTCTATAACAGTTTCAAAACGACTGACCAGTATAACCTTCATGAAGCTAGGATTTACAGCAGGAATGCTGCATGAGACTACATTAGTTTTAGCTATTTGTAACCAATTAACTGAGCATATGGAGATGAGGCTGTACTGTCACGATTCTTCTTAATTTGTGAAAAACTGAACAGGCACTAAATGTGCTTTTCATTCCTACAGAGCAGCACAGTTTGGAACATGAGAGCACTCAAAATTGCTGTGCTAATTAGAAACAATGCATTCTTATGGTGTGAATGTGACCTGAATAAATGAGAGGAGGGGAGCTGTTGGAAAAAGCTTGAAGCTCAGGCCAGTGTCTATAGATTAAAAAACATCTTTTAAAAAATAAAAATGTCAGAGTGGCTATATCTTTATTTCATCAATATAAATCAGGCCTGCAGGACTATGGCCAAAATTCTAATCCCGATTAGTTTGATCAGTATTGAGATCACAATTACTTATCATGATTGTTCATAGATAATCAAATAAATTCTTTTACCCTTTCACAGGGCTACATCCCTGCCAATGAGCAAATCTTTGCATCAATAAAGTTCTTCTTCACTTGAATTTAGTGCAGCAGTTTTCAACCTTTTTTGCACCACGACACATTATTCAAGCAAGATAATTTTCTACGGACACTCAGAGAGCACAGTACTCCGCTCTGAGGCTGCTCCTACGGATGAAATCTTTAATAAAAAATTTCCCTGCACTGAGCACAGGCATGTTATGCATGTGTACATTATCACAGATACCGAATTGTGTGACCTATATATGGAGCGGGAGTAATAAGTCCACAGCAATGGATTTGTAGCAGGATCGCAATCATGTGATCATCAGCAAACAGCTGACCTATGTTGTCATAGTTAAAGTGACACCATGCCACTGTCTCGCAATACAGAAATCTTTAACAAATCCGTGGATCCAGATAAGCCACACCACTGCCAAAATCTAATCACTTGGTTCTTGTGTCATTTCTGACCTTCCCTGAAAATTTCTTATAAATCCGCTTGTCTGTTTTTGAGTAATGTTGATAGACAGACAGACGGACAGACAGACGGACAGATGTACTCTGAACATCATTATTACTCTGCCACATTCCTTAGCAGATAAATAGTGATTGTTGTTCTTTGATTTTTAAAAATTACTAGTTTTTGCTGAATATTCACTTATTTTTTCTTCTGTGTCCGCATCAATCTCTCCCTCATTTAAAAGAAGCTCTCCAGAGACGTTTGTTTTTTATTAGTTTTGGCAGATTGACGGCTTCATTTAACATCAAGTGCGGGAAACAAGCACAGACAGAAGCGACGGGAAGACGATCTAGTCATTTTTCAAAACAAAACACCCTGCAGACTCTGCCAGAAATAAAATATAAAATTACCCGTTTTTATTCTCTCTGTGCGGTCCGGTACCAAATGACCCACGGCCCAGTACCGGTCCGCAGCCCAGTGGTTGGGGACCACTGATTTAGTGTATCTCCTAAAGGCAAAAGGGCACTCAAACACCTCATATTCAGGCTATGGTAGATATTTGGCAAAAAACCTCGTCTTCACTCAGTTACTGCAGCTTGAATGCTATAAAGCTGTTCTCTCGTTTACATAATTTTCAGTTTCTATTGTTCGACAATAGAACAAGTATGAGACAATGGCTGAAATGCAGCCCATTGAGACTACAAGGTAAGCAGGCATCACATTATTTTATAACCGCAATGTCGTCAGACAAACTCATCACACGCATGAGATTATATAAAATGATCACTCAGACAGAATGTTAGTAGCGACAGAAAGTCCTGTCCTCACACACAAATTCACATCTGTGCCAGCTGCTGTGGTCAGTTGTTTTGCTTTGTGCGTCAATCACAGATGCATACAGAGAGCAGAGAGACATGAAACTTTCACCAATTTGCTGAAAAGGGGCAGAATATGGGACCTGTAACATTTGATTACTTGTGCAGTCCTACCTATGACACTATATTTTGAGATTGGTATTTTTCCATATCATTTCTGGTTGTGCTCGGAGAGAGAGGGTAATTGGGGAGAGCTGACAGCTTCAACCAGCCCTGACAGAGAGTATGCCCAAGAGGCTTGAGCTTTCCAAAAGCAGTAGCTCTGAAGCCTCTCACTGGATTAATGTTGGCACAGACCAGCCTTTAACTACCCGAACAAAACACAGAACGACTGCTCCTTGACGTCAGTCATGAAAACAGCTCAACCATACAACTATTAGAGCGCAACTTTCCATACAGCAAGAGGAAGGTTGAGAGCTTAAGATGAATGCCAACATTTCATACTGTAGGTCTGCTGAATCCTTCTGAATGAAGTCAGATATATTTAAGCATGGGTTGTTATTGTCGTCTCACTAGAAAGTCATGCTTTTTCAAGAGGTATCCAGTCAAGAGATATTCCTCTTTAAACCCTCAGCAACTCATGAAGCACATTTTTTGGAATGAACCTACAAAGCTAAGCCAGCCACACTCCTTCAATAAAACACCTACGACAGTCTGCCCAGGATCCAGCCAGCAGCTTGCACAGTTCCAAAGGTTCAGTGCATGAAGCTACTGCACACCGTGGATTTCAAATAACTTAGTAGGACAAAAGCAGAGTATTCTTTTTATAGAATATATGTAAATGTTAATTTTTACTTTGTTTCGATATCTGAACTGTTCTGCTTTTGTCAGAGGTTATCTCTCTAAAGTCTGATTCTCATAAATAACTGTCTCTTGATGGAAATAACAACCAAGCCAATCAGTATTTGTCTGCAAAAGTAAACTTGTTAAAACAGATAAATATAGAACTGCAAAGTGGGAGGTGATGCTGATTCTTGAATTATATTTATCATCTTTTGAAGAGCGGGCTGCACAATGGTGATTAGCACTTTTGTCTTGCAGCTAGAAGATCCTGGCCTTCCCCGGATCTTTCGTCATGGAGTTTGCATGTTCTCCCTGTGCATGCATGGGTTCTCCAGCTTCCTTCCACAGTCTAAAAATCTGCTGAGGTTAACTGATTATTCTAAATTGCCCGTAGGTGTGAATGCGAGTGTGATTGTTTGTATATGTAGACCTGTGACAGACTGGTGACCTGTCCAGGGTGTCCCCTGCCTTCGCCCCAAGTCAGCTGGGATCGACTCCAGCACCACCGCGACCCCAATGATGACTAAGTGGTGTATAGATAATGGATGGATGGATCTCTTGAAGAGCTTTTCAATAGTAATAAAAGTATCATAGCATTTTTAAACCATACCACTTTATCACAAAAACCTAACGGCACAATCTTTAATACTGTCAAAAACCTATTTTCCTTTTTGAATCTGCCCTATTAATGTGATGTTTTGTGGGGCACAATTTGCGCTATCAGAGGTCAGTCATGACACAACCAACTTTAGAAAAGAGAGGAAAAACAAAAAAACCAAGCCTTTATAATAACATCCATCTGATATTGCGCAGGGTGGCGCACAAATCCATCAGCATGTGTGCTTCAAGTAAAGCACCTGAAGGAATATTCAGCACAGTGTGGGAGTACAGTCACCACACAATGCTCCTCACTAAAGCAAGACAAAGTAAATATGCTCATCTTGATGGTAACAAACCTTGTTGATTAGGTCTGCTAAACCTCTATGCCTTAAATCAAAGGATGAGCCATTACTTTTAAGCTTCTTTGAAACTGCAGGTTAAGGATTTAATAAGGTTAAATTATACTGTATGTTCTGTGGAGACTGTGTGAATCAGTAATTACTGGTATGATGAGTCACATTTTTTTTTGTTCCTTTGAGACTCAGAGAAGGTGAACGGATGGTGTCTGCATGGCTGGCTCCCTGGGAGAAGCTTGGAGGAGGATGTGTGATGGAGTAGGGGCGACTTTGCTGGTCACACTTTTGCAGATTAATTTAGAACTCAAGGCAACACCTAACCAGCATGACTACCACAACACATCATCCCATCTGGTTTGAGCTTGGTGGGACCATCATTTCTTTTTTCAACAGGACTTCAGGCCAAAACATACCTCCAGGCTCTCTAAAAGCTGCGTTAAAGATGGAGAGCTGCATTGACAATTTGGCCTCCAGAATCACCTGGTCTAAATAATCTTTTATGAAGCGCTGGACTGCAAACTAAACTCCTGTTTAGTGTCAGTCCTTCACGAAAACGTCTTCCTAGAGAGAAAAAAAAAATGCAACCATTGTGTGCTTAATAGACCAGCAAAAAGAAATCTATTGGGAGAAAAAAAAATAGTGTTCAAAGAGTATGCATAACATTTCTTAAAGTAATTCTTGGAATCTGTTAAGTTTGTCAAGTTGACAATATGAATACAGACATCATGTTCTGTGTGTTTTAGTCATTTCCAAAGACTCAAGGTTTGCAAAGTTTTTGTGAAAAGCTTCATACAGGCGGCAGAGGTAAAGTCATACTGTAACAGAGCAGTACATTACATCTGGCTTTCTGTTCTCCTCTGCACGCTTCTGTGGCAGCTAAGCCTGTTGCTTAGCAACCTCTTAATCAATACCTGGTCCTTTGCCGGAACAAAGCAGAACAACGAGAGAGGAAATAATGGAGGAACATTTAGCTAGCAGCCTAAGGAGTACAAAAGCCACATCAGACATCATTCGTGTATGTATCAATCATTGACGGTCACCATTAGCAACCTCGTGCTATTGTGAAACATTGAATACTCATATAGCAGAGGTAGAGGAATGCATTAAACAGGATTACATGGTGTGGCTGGCTGAATTATATATTTACTCAAAAAAAAAATGCACAGAGTTGGCCTTGACCGTTTTAAGATGTTAAGGAGGAATAAATGCTTGTGCTTGTTCGGTCACACAACAAATAAAGTCACTTAGTGAAAATTTCACTTCATAATCAGTAATCTTAAGACTTACACACTGCTGGACTAAACTGAAAACTCCATGTTTTAACATGCTGGGGTCTTATATGGTACCTTAATCTTCAAAGTCATGTTTGCACGTTATACTGCAGTGGTACTGTGTTAAAGTAGCATCTGTAATACATTCCACTTCATAAAGTTCAGACTCTCAGTATGTGAAAAATCTACGTGGACACCCAATTGTGTTCATGTATTAAACGTCTGACTTCAAAACATTACATCTCACATACATTTAATATTGAAACATTTTTAAGAACAAGCTGAGTGAAGATCATACAGTAAAATGATGAAAAATTTGGAGGATGACAGTTCATCATATAATTGCCTTAATTTCTCACATATAAATCTAATATTTAAAAATGTAAACCTGCTTCGTCCAAGGTGTCAAGAATTGGTAAAACTTGAGTAGGTGTGAGGAAAAAAGTATGAGGGTGAGAGTGCAAGTGCAGATTAAGCAAGTAAGCACGGGTACAGTTAGGCTGGAAAGCTGATGTGTGTTTGTGTGCATTGAAGAGAGCAAGACTGTGGGAAAGTGAGTGGGAGCCCAGTGTCATACAGTACACCTTCCAGTAGGCGAGTGGAGGTGGAGCTGAGCGTCGGTCAGGTAAATAGAGACTACACACCACCGCATCTCTGAGGACATTATCCTATTTCTTGTTTCCAGTGCACTTTCACAGTCAAGCCAGCCATCTGGATCACTGACACCTTTGAGAAGGAACTAAGAGGTTTTTACGCCTCCTGAATGCTGTTTTCACATTCACAAACACAAGATTATAATGCTGATGATCCTCGCTGACACCTGTACCCACCCACCGCTTCTGTAGTTTTACTTAAGTCCAGGTGCTTTTTTTTAAAGAATTTATAAATCTGAAAATTTGCAGGGCACAGCATGTTGAGGTGTTGCATTTTATGATGGGAATAGAAGACTGAAGCAAAAGCCTTGAAAAAGAGAAACTGAAAAATCCATTATCACATGTAGGAGGTATTAACACACATGCAAGTGTGGGTGCATCTAAAGTGCATGAGGGCGGTGATAGAATAAACCTTGATGAAGAGGAAGCTTTGTTTCAACTTTCATTGCAGTTTAGTCAGTTGTCTGATTGGGACACAGACATGGCTGATACAGGTGACGCAACATCACAATTATGAAATTAATATTTTTCAAGAACTGATCAACAGGAAACATCTAAAAATAATATTACTTTCAAAGCAGTGAACCAAGTTAGACAAAACTTTTAAGACAAAAACTCACTTTGTTGGTGTGATTTAAAGGTCTACATGATAATAAAGTCTAATCTAGTTCATATTATGCCATAAAAGCATCATCTTCACTCACTGCATCACTTTGTGTTGTTCTGTGCTGCTTTCTGACTTCTGCCCTGATATGAACATCAGGCTATGATGTTTTACAAGGAGGACATGTTACGAAATTTGCCAAAGATTATTATTATTTTCCATTACTCCAAAATTAAACAAAACCAAGAATATTTTGGAAAATAAACTATTCCTGGACACATTATACAAGTAAGGGCTAGAAACAGTAGCCCACATGAGCTACAAGTCTAATTTTACACTGTGTGTTTATAGCAGAGAAATATAAATATCAATTTCAATGCCCTACAAAATTGGTCCAAAATACCTCTATTTTTACCTATGTGAAGTGTCATTAGTATAGTACACCAATGTCTCTTTAGTCCATTTTGTTTTCCTACACAGTAATAAATGTTTTTTTTTAAAAAAGGTTCCATTAAGCCATTTAAAAGGATTGCATAATACGCTCTGGTTCAAAATGCTGGAGGATATATTTCTTATCTGGATACGCAATGCTGTGTTAGGAAATGGGAACTGACGGACTAAAATTAAAGAAGTAAATAAAGTACATTTACATAATTGTTTTTATATTTCTTTGATGAAAAGTACACTACATCTGCAGTGTCATTAGCTCAGATTTAGCTAACAGCTTAACTGCAGTGCATATGAATGTATACAGCTACATCAGCCTCAATAATAAAACCACAGACAAGGGATGCAAGTAACTGACAATAGCACTTGTCAGGGACATATTAGACATCAGATGAACAGTGAGTTTTGAAACTGATATACTGAAAGTAGGAAAAATGGTCAAGTGTAAGGATCTGAGTGACTGACGAGCAAAATTGTGACAGTCTGACACCTGAGTGAGAGCATCTCCAAAACATCAGATGTTGCAGGGTGTTCCCAGCATGCAGCTGTTAGAACCACCAAAACAGTACAGTGAAGAACTGGTGATAAGACAAGAGAGTCATTTATGTTTGTGGAGTGAAATGCTGGCCCATGCACTCCAAAACATGCAAGAGTTACTGCAGCACAAATCAATGAAAACCTAAATATTGATAATGATAGGAAAGTCTCAGCACACACAGTTCATCGCAGCTTGTTGCATAGCCACAGATCAGACAGTGCCCATGCTGACCAACTGCCCACTGTCAAAAACGCCCACAATGGGCACATGAGTATCAGAACTGTACCACGAGCAATGGAGGAAGATGACATGATCTGATGAATCATGCTTTCTTTTGCACCATGTGGACAGCCAGGTGCGTATGCATCATTTTCCCAGCAAGATGGCAGCAGGATGCACTAAGGAAAGAAGCTAGCGGAGGCAGTACGGTTCTCTGGGCAATGTATTATTAGTAGACCTTGGGTCCAGGCATTCATGTGGATGTTAGTTCAACGTGATCTACCTAGACACTCCTGTAGGCCACATACAACCATTCCTAGTAACAGTATTTCCTGATGGCAGTGGCCTTTTTCAGCAAGATAATGCTCCCTGCCACACTGCAAACATTGTTCAGAAACAGTTTGACCAACAGCACAAAGAGTTAATAGTGTTGACCTGGCCTAGATCTCAGTCCAATCCAGCATCTGTGGGATGTGCTGAAAAAACACGTTTGATCAACAAAAGGTCAAAACTACCAGCCTGCAGGACTTAAAGGATCTGCTGCTAAAGTCTTGGTGTCTCGTACCACAAGACACATATCAGAGGTCTGTGGAGCCCATATCTCAACAGGTAAGAGGTGTTTTGATGGCACGAGGAGGACCCGCACAATATTAGGCATGTGGTTTTAATGTTGTGGCTCAGCTGAGTTCAATGCATACTTGTGCAACACTGAACTCAGATGCTCTAATATAATTTTCATAATTTTCTCTTGTATCGCAGTGCTTCTGTTTCTGCTCTGTTGTTAATCGAAATAATCTTATAGAGCTGCTCTTAGGTTTGTCGATGCCTCGTCGTACAATGTGTTCAGCTGCTTAATGAGAACATTATTCAACTGTTTTCCTGTTTTTCCCGGTTGTTTCTCATAATTTAAACCAACATGCTCATTGATTGTTATCGATTCCTCTTGTTCTTTGTGTATGTGTACAGCTCAGAGCCGGAAAGGCATTTGCATTCCATGTTTCTATCCATTCTTAATGTAGGAGTAGGAAGGTTGGATCTGCAGCTGATGAACGTGGGCAGCTCTCCAGGATTTGGTATCTGAATTTATTACAAACTTGGTAAATCCTTTTCAAAAAACTACAACGAAGGAGACCTTGACGCAAAATCTGTACTTTGACCTAACCATGCAATTCAGGGGTCCTGATTTCCAGTACGTTTTGAAAACTAATTTATTATTTCTTCATTTTGTGCTAATGTGGTGCATTTATTTATTTTTACAATTAATTTGTGCTTAAATCCAAAATGCACAGGCAATTAAGAATAGGGGAGATGCAGGGGCACACACAGGTTTGTTAGTGAGTAAATCCATGAAAGCAGGATGAAGTTCACATACCAAGGGTATTTTTTTTTTTTTTTTTGTTCGTTATTAGGAATTCACAACTAAACGGAAACCTATTCACAGTGGGAGCTCTTTTTGTGTTGACATTCAGCACTTGGAAACCTGCACCCTGGACATTATCTGGATTGGGTCCAGTAGAGCAAAAACCATTCACCGTCTGACTTCTGTGTGAAATGGACTCTATACGCACTGAAGGTCTGAATGACCAAAGTCAAAAATGCGACTTAAACTAATATACATGGAACTGAATTTAAACATGACTAAACTTGGGTTTGGCATCTAAATCTATAGGCATGTATAGGCACTCTTGTTTGGCTGCAGCGCCCCCTTCCTGTCAACCACGGGAAGGGGCGAGAAAACAGCAGGACAAATCTAACGTCACTTATATCAAAGCGGACAAGCAATAAGATTGTGTCACTTCTTACAAGTCTACCACACAAAACATAGCATATTACACAACATCAGTATCTACTCCGGTTTCTCTGCAATACAGTCACACTTCATCAGAACAATCTGACATTCTGATGTCCAATTTACAATAAAATATTCAATACTGCTCAGTTCTGTCCTCATATAGAATATTTCTGTGGTTTTCCAAGTTGTGTCTTAGTGTAATCACAACTTCAGCTTTTTCTCTCACCATACTCCACTAGAAAACTATGCACTGCTCCATTTGGATTCACTCTTTCCACTGTGGATACAGTTTTGGTCTCCAGTCAAAATGTGCTTTAAACTAATTTGGTAACATCTGGGGAGTGCTCAAAATAGGCTTTTTATTTTGAAGCCAACACCACCCAATTATGTGCACCCTTTGCACCATCTAAAAAAGTACTATGAGAAGCAGTAATTTCATTTTTATTGAGTGCTGGACCCCCTGCAGGTACAGAATTGCTCTTGATATTTTGCTGATTTCAACAACCCATTCCCTGCTATTTATTTACCTTTTCACAAAATGAAAGTGTTCACTAAATTAGGGGGGCATTTTCAGTTTTAATTTTATTCCGTACCAGTCACTTTTCATTCTATTTTCTTAAAATTTTTTAATCTTTAGTAATTCCTCATTGTACTGTCTTGAAATAATAATTAAATCCAGTTCCTTATTAATTACTTTTCTAAGTCTGATGTATGAAAGTGATCAAATAGCGCTGTTGTAATTCTCAGGTCACACGCTCACAGACACCCAACCCTATAGTTGCAACTATTTTTAAGCTCTTGGTCTGATGCAAATCCCTGCAAGTCCCTGTGGCTCAGTAAGCAGGATGACACATCGTGCCTGGCAGCAAGCGTCCTCCACAAATCAGAAGCCACTCTGAGCATTCTCATGAATTTTACAGTGCAATCACTGTATAATATATCAAAAGGAGCTTTCTGTCAGAGCAAGGAAACCTAAGAAACGTGGAAGAACTCAGGCTACTCATATCAGTAATGTCAGATCGTGAGTGTTTGTAAGAAGCTCTATGATTTGTCTTGAGCTCTCTCAAACAACTTAATATGTTAACAGGCACCAGAAAATTCACACAACATTTTTGGTGTTTCTACTTCGCTTCAACAACAAAAACTCAATGTGGAAAATAACAAAAGGTGGAACAAACAGGCATAAAATTTACCCAAACCTTAAACTCTGCATTGAATCTAAATTACATCTTCCTCTTTTTTGTGGGATAAGACAGTATCCCCATTCTCAATCTGCACTATTTGTTTCTCTGTTATCTGTCATAGGCATATCTGTCAAGGACATGGACTTTGGTTAAGCTACACTGCCATGTGCACCATTGCAGAAATCACACACCCAGTCAAATCTTTTTCAGGTTGAACCCTCTGGCTGCCTATCAAATATGTGATCCAGATGACATTTTTCAGCACAAAGGATACAAAGAGACGAGGGCTGGAACATCTCATTTGGAGACTGACCTGTGTCGCTCTGGCTGAAGACAGCCATGGTCTGTCCACCCACTGTGTGCATAGTGAAGGGATGATCCCTCGGGACCTGCAGCGATGCATCCTTCTCCCCTGTAGCGGCCAGAGCAGTCAGCTCCTCATTCAGGCTGAAAAGCACCTGAGAAACACAGCTTACTCAAAACGCTGCTAAGGTCAAATATGATATTATGGAACTGTATTGAGCACCGTGAGGAAATTAGATCAACGTGGCAGCAGATAGTGATGGGATGCAACAAAGGAGGAGAGAGAAAACAACATAAAAGCAAAAAAAAAAAAAATAAGGCTAAGTAGCTGTGAAATAACTGTGTGACTAAATACATAATATAAAAAGCATAAAAGTGTAGAGCAAACTTTAGTCACAAGTAGTTAAGAGCTGCTGAATGGAAGACAGTAATGTTTACAGCCAAAAATGCAAGAGGAAAGGTTTCTAGTTCAAATTAAACAATATGTGAAAGTATACATTTTTACTGTAATTATCAGGTATTTGTATTTGTACTCTTGTTTCTTTATTCCGCTGTTTCTTTTGAGCCTTTTCTGTGGTAGTTATAGAGATATGGACACAGTTAAGATATATTGGGATTTTTGTATGCAAATTCTCAAAAGCCAAAGAGCTAAAGTGAATTAGGCAAACTGTGATTTTTTTTTTTTTAAACTTTTGTGCTTAAGTTGTAACTCTTGCCAATCATCTCAACTCTAAATTTAAACCCTTCTTTTCTTTAGTGAACATCTATTCAGCAATTGCCGGGTAAAATCAATGTATACATAAAGGTAAATTGAAGAAAATGGTGCAAATTAGTGAAAGCAAAGTGTGATCATGCAGTAAATACATCCCAAAATCCATAGAATTCATACTGGTATTTATTATTTTTTACCTTTTTAAAACAGAAACATTTTACCTTTACCACATAATTTTAACCTCCAGTGAGTGGGACATGCTTATTTTGCCATATTGCGGTTTTGAAAATAGATTTTTTAAATTGTTCAGCCCAACTGCATAGGATTATATGGAGCTGTCTTACCTCTGTTTTGGCTTGTTTCCTGCAGAAAAATTAGAAGACTGAGAAAGCGTGCATCACTGACACTGAACAAAGCTGCAGCTAATGATTACTGTCATCACTGATCAGCCATCCCAAACACAGGAAATAGGTCTATTTCGTGCTTTAACAACCGTTCTAAACCCTACAATATTCAAATACTCAAATATTTCACATTTTTGCTTTAAAAAAATAACTAAAACCAAGAAACACAAGCACGTGACTTCAGTGGGTTTTAGAAAATACATAGTGTTTCTTTGAAAGCTTTTCATATTCCTGGCGTGCACTTTGAGAACTCCGGGCAGAGATCTGTTGTCTGTTGCAGGGGCCCGGCTGAAAAGTAAAAGCGGCAGAGCGCTCTGAAATGATCTGCCTGAGGAAATCAGACGGGCTGAGTCAGTGATCTTTATTGTACTGGAAAGCCTTTCATGAATTATTTTGAGCTTTAATTTCCTTTGAGATGTATTTTATTTCGTTCAGGAATATTTTAGCCTATTTTTTTTAACATTATGCTGTTTTTTATGCACTAAATTTGGATTTTTATATCTCTTTGAAAATTTTATGATGCCTTGTGAAGCACTTTTGTAACTTAGATTTTGTGCTCCACAAATGAAGATTAATATTGTTATCAATAGAAGACAAGGATTTCATTTTTAAAAACACTGGGTCATTCACTTGCTGTAGATCAATGGACAAATCATTGCAATACAGATAAACACAAGGAGCAGACATTAAAATGCTTTTTGCAAATATATCCAGCATGAAATTTGTACATACTTTCCAATGATAATCTTCCCAACTTCTCCTTTGTCTGTGGCTTTGTCCCATTGCTGAGATAAATACTTGGGAACCTGGCGCAGGATGAAGCAGGTAAAAGTGTGTTAAAATGATGGTCAGTGAAGCGGACACAAAAATGAAACGTCACATGAAGGATTAACTACATTAGTCGTCGATACTGACACACCTGTTCCGCCAAAAACCGTAATTTAAGGTATGAAAACAACCATTTATCTACTTTAATTAAACTGCAACGACTTGTTTTCTATCAGTCTGCTTGTAAAAATTAACTAAGAGCTGCTAAAGTGCTGCTAAAGTCGTGTTGGACCAGAAGTTAGCGTCGAACAGAGTACCGTGATGTGTGAAGTTTGACGTGACTTTGTATAATTTTCGGCTGAACAAACCTTTACGAGCCACACGCCTTTACTTTGTTTCACTCCACTTAGATTTACCTCCGTCTTCTCTGACATGTTTGTAAAAAAAAAAAACTGTGAGAGTTTAGTGCGGATAAGGTGAGCAGGAGCTAAATTAGCGAGTTGTTCCTCTTCGACGCTTCAATTAACTCAGCAGTAGCCAATTAGGGAGCAGAACTTCAAAATAAAAGTGTTAACCCATCCTTCAAAATAAACACAGTGATCTCAATATTTGCACACACTAATTACAAGGAATCTTACATAGCAGGAACCTTTTATATCTATCTAGAACAGGCTGTAGTGTTTTTTTTCCTGCCTTTGTAATGCAGAAATCTAATAATTTCCCTCCATTACTGACCTACTGACCTAACTTCATTATATAAACATAATGCAGGCCTACATTTTAATTTTATTTCATGTAAAGGCCTATGCATTGAAAGTCTACATCTCACCAGTGAAATTACAAGCTGCAATTTAGCTGAATAAATATTTAAATAATGTTAAGTAACCACCGTAAAATTATTCTTATTTGATCCTCATCAACTCAAAGCAGTTGGCATCTAAATTTTAAACTAAAACGTTAAAACATCCAATTCATTGCTTTGTGCTTGGCATGTTGTGCTCAACATATAATCAACCTACATGCAATCTAACAGGCAAAACCTTGAAAATTAAGAAATGCAACCTCCTTCCAAGGCCATATTGCAGGGCTATTCAATTAAAAATTGACTCGGGCCGGATTTTCAGACTAAGAACATGAGCTGGGCCGGACGTTTTTAGCAGACAGTGAGCAAAGTTAAACATTTAAAATAAACACAAACAGATAAGATAACAAACACACTGGATGTTTACTAACGTATTGCCACATCCAACATCCACACTGGATGTTTACTAACGTATTGCCACATCCAAAAGGACATAAACACAATAGAAGAGCAGTACTTAAACTAAACCTGTGCTGAAATACTGCTTCTTTAAATTTTACATTTCAAACACACAACTTCAACACATTTTGATAGGTAAATATAAGCACAGGTTAAGGTGCATATGAACATAAAAACTAAGTGCCGATTAGAAACACCATCTTTTGTTTTGGTCACATCTCAAAGTGCATTAAAAAGTAACTTGCTTAACAGTAACTTTTCAGAACTTGAGACATTTTTCTTCTTTTGAAATAACAAAAAACAGAGTTTGTCCCTGTCTATATTTGGTCTCATCTGAGACAGTCGCATCTTCAGTGCATATAATCAAAAAAATAAACAGTGGGCACAGTGATAGTTACTATCCCTTTGAAACGAAATAAAGCTGACATCAAAGTGCATAATAAAGTGCAACTAAGTGAAATAACTGTCAAAACAAAATGTCTTTCTTAAATATTAAACTTATAAGTGACCAGAAAATAGTCACATAAATACACAAAACTACCTTTAGTGTCTGCTACAGCACGCTGCTTTGTTACACTTAAAATGTCTCTAAGACATCTGTGGTGAGAATGTTTGACGTGTCAGACCTGTTTGATAGCAGATGTCACACTCGTCTTAACTTTATCGTCCGTTAAAACTTCATCCACGGCAGCCAACATGCAGTCCTTCACAGTTTCTGAGTCTGTGAACGGCCTCTTTTTCGTGGCCCTTTCCTGAGCTGTGCAGGTCCGCTTCATTGTAGTACAGCTCCGGTTGTAAGATGCAGTCAAACTTTGAATTATAGCCGCTCTCTCATGACATCCCTCGGGAAAGTTTGTCCGAAACGCGGCATGTTTTTCCAATGTGGTGTCTTCGGACATTATAATCTTTCAGCGCTGCAAAGCACTCGTTGCAGAGTAAACGCATTGGTTTGGCGTTCGGACCTGGTGGTAAATAAATAAATACTTGTCAGTCCACGCAGGATTAAACCGACGGTTTTCCTCGCCGATTTGTCGTTTCAGGATAGAAAAAGACATGCTGCCATTTTCGCCTGTATGGAACTGCTAATGTTAACTTTTCAAACGCGACTCCTCAACACATTGCATTGTGGGTTAGTTGCTAGGTTACGGTAAGTGTTGCATTCAATGTTTGCAATAATGTTGGAATTTTTGTAAGAACTTGTCAGTGTTACTTAAAAATGTTTTTCTGTTTTTCTCGGACCCAAGTCCCAGTCACTCGGCAGTTGCTTTAGGGCCACTCGACGGTTGCTTTCGGGCCGCATGTGGCCCGCGGGCCGCTAATTGAATAGGGCTGCCATATTGTATGAGACGTGGTCCAAACAAGTGAAACCACTAAGGTCCATGTTTTTAATTGTGTTAACATTAATCTAGTAGATATTATTCAACTGACAACAGAATACTAACACTGAAATGACACCTACAATTATGCCTCACTTTGAAACCAAACTAAAAGTGCCCCTTAGGATTCATGTTGGACAAATGTCAGATTTTCTGTCATCACCGAATCAATATCAATTCAATCATCATCTAAAAAGTCACTTGAAGCTACATTTTAGCTGAGTAAATATTCAAAAAATGTTGAATAAATGTCATTTTCCATAAACTTAAATCATCCAATTTACTTCTTTTGTGTTTTGACATATTTTACCCAACATGTAATAATTACGAGGGCAAAGTCTTTCCAAAAAAGTTGCTCTTAAAGCAAGTCTCAGTAGTTTTCAGCTGGAATGCATCTCAGCATCTTAGCAAATTTAAAATCCAGAAATATAGCATATCTCTTGAAGACTGTATTGTATGTGACACAGTCCAAAAAAAATAAAATTACAAAGGTTTAGGGGGTTTGTTATGCAAATACTAAACTACATAATAGCAACTTTGCATCTCACAACAGCTTGATAAAAGACACTTTTTGCAGTAAATAAAGTTTTTTACTTGATGTTTGTTATATGCTGAGGAGTTCCACCTTGAAACTGCAGTGTACCGATGACAGTCTCAAAATTACAGATTCAGATTTTTAGAGTTTCACATCTAACAGACTTCAGGTACTGAAGCTGCCAGCTCGCAGGATGGGGAGTTCCTTATTAGGGTCCGAGCACCGACGGTGCGAAGACCCTATTGGAATGCTAGGGTTTATTATTAGGGTCCGAGCACCGACGGTGCGAAGACCCTATTGGAATGCAAGGAATTATTTATTATTATTATTATTATTATTCTTTTCCGGACTTTTGAATTGCCTTTTTGGCGGCCTTATCATACCCCAAAACGCATCAAACGTGGCATGCTCATCAGGCCTCGCGAAAAATTTGATATTTTATGGGAGTTGCGCATGTGTGTGGCAAAATGGCTCCATAGCGCCCCCTGGAAAATTGAAAATTTGGTCATTAGGCCAACTTGCACGATGTTTCATGTACAGCTACAAAATTTTGTATGCATATTCAGCACATCAGGAAACCCAAAAAAGTCAATCATGACCACGCTCTAACACCAACAGGAAGTCGGCCATCTTGAATTAGCTGTAAATTTTTCAAAATTAATAACTCATCGGGGATAAGTCCGACAGACGTCAAATTTGGCCAATATATTCAAACACGCGACCTGATGAAAAATTATCAAAATGTTCATTTCATTTCAAAGGGCGTGGCCATGGCGACTCCCAAAAAAATGGATCCTTCGCCATGAAACAGGAAGTGGTGTCTAACTCAGCTGTACATGGTCCAATCTGCCTGAAATTTGACATGTGTGATCAATGTCCAGCCCTGACAATATCCATGTGGTTATATACATTCACAGTCATAGCGCCACCTTGTGGTAGCAGGAAATTGACATTTTTCACACTTTGATGTACTATTCTTAGCACGTTGATCAGATTCACCTCAAATGTGGTAACATAAGCCTGAACACATTGATGATGATTCCCAAAGAAAATGGTGACTCGTCGTCAAGGGGCGTGTCTGTGGCATTGCGGCGAATTTCGATTTCTCGCCATAAAAATTGAATTATTAATATCTCAGCTGGAAATGATCCAATCCGGACCAAACTTGATGTGATGGACACCAGTCCGGTTCTGAACACATCCACATTCATAAATTTAGAAATACTCATAGCGCCACCTATTGGCAACAGGAAGAAATTGTCATTACATTTGCATGTGCCATTGCCTGATACTTTGTCATATGATTCTGAAAATTGGTCAGGTGAGTGACCACACATTGACGATGGCACAGTGTGAAGATTTTGACGATTCATAAAACGCTGTTGCCGTGGCAACGTATCGTTGCCGGAATAAACAAAGTACTTTTTGACAGGTTAAAAATGCTCAAATGCTCGCTAAAATTACCACACATATCTGGCAACCCATTTCAGATTTTAGGGAAACTGCACATGTGTTTGGCAAAATGGCTCCATAGCGCCACCTGGAAAATTTCAAACATTTACTATGGCCAGTACGTGTCACCTACAATTATGAAACTTGGTAGGCATATGTAACTCGTCAAGACACACCAAAATGTAATTGACAGCCATGCCCAAAACCCAACAGGAAGTCGGCCATTTTGAATTATATGTCATACGTTTTGACGATTTTGGGTCATTTTTGTACATTTTTAAAAGCTATAAACTCACATAGGGTAACACCGAGAGAGCTGAAATTCGGCCAAGATGTAGTCCAGGCATGGGTGATCAAAAGTTATCAAAATGCTCACCTTAAGTCTGAGGGCGTGGCCATGGCGGCCTCGTGAATTTTGATGCTTCGCCATGAAACATCAACTGCTGTGTAACTGCCCTAAACATGCTCCAATCTGCCTCAAACTTTACAGGTGTGATCAGAGTCCAGTCCTGATCACATCCATAGGCCGACATAAACTCTCGGTCGCAGCGCCACCTGGTGGTTGGAAGGAAATGCTCTATAACTAGCCTGGACATGGTCCAATCTGCCTGAAATTTTACGTGTGATCAGAGTCTGACCCTGATCACATCCATAGGCCAATATACACTCTCGGTCGCAGCGCCACCTGGTGGATGGACAGGAAAAGCTCTAGAAGTAGCCTGAATATGCTCCAATCTGCCTGAAATTTTGCACGTGTGATCAGAGTCCAGCCCTCATCGCATCCATAGGCCGACATGCACTCTCGGTCGCAGCGCCACCTGGTGGATGTGCGTGGATTCGCCGACCAGCAAGGATGCGAGGACCCGTCCAACGCTGCTTGCAGCTTTAGTTTACTTTTTGATCGCAACAACTTGTCAAGATATGGAAATGATTTTAATTTGATATTCATTTCCACGTGTAGTAATCCTGACACCACAGCATACAAACTAAACAGGAACTATTAAGGAAGAAGTTTCGGTTATCTCCCTGCCTTGTAAATGGAGAAAATTTATTTTTAAAAAATGCATAAAAGTTTTCTTGGTGCATGAACTGAGGCTGCTGACTGACCTTATATTGCACAATGTTCAATGTCTTTAAATATTTTCACAGTAAGGATTCATCTGTCGATCTATCTATACCTGAAACCTGATCCTCTGTATATAGTCTTCTACATGTTTGTTGTTTTTTTTTTTTTAAGAATAAAGTCATCTGTATATAATGCTATGGGCAATTTTTGCACCGTTTTTTTTCTTATTTATTCTTGCACTGCCTTTATACTCTTATACTTTCTCCTTTCCTAAGGAAGAAGTTTCGGTTATTTCCCCAGTTATGTTTGAAATGTAACATTACTTCTTCAGCTCAGTGCATCAGTGATCATATTGGTTTAGTGGTTGGAAGTCAATAAAACATTAGCATCAGTCAAATTGAATGCGTCAGTGGATGGAAGTGGTGGTTGCCTTGTGCTGCTCTTCACTTCACTGCAGCTCCATGGCTCCATCTGCTGGACGGACAGAAGTGCAGCAGCTGATGGCAGCTTCTTTGACCTCACGCTGCTGTCAGACCCACAGATTAGGGTTTATTTCAGATATATATAATAGAAAATAGTAATTAAAAAATAAGCTGATGTTGTATTTTTGCAGCAGTGAGTTTTACAGGGTTAAGAGCAACCAGTCAAAGGTTATTACTGAGGATTTTAAACAAAAACATTCAGGCAAACAGTTAACATCATAGGGTGCCTGACATGTTTGTTTTTTTTCCGGGTCGATACAGATTTTTTTTGTAATCAAGGAGATCAATAACCAAGATTTGGAATCACTACACATTTGCAGAAAAAATAAAGTTTTTGAACAGCACATAAAGTTAAGTTAAAATTAAAATAATCACGAGTTGCAGCCTTTGCTTATTTATGTTTTACATGCTGAAGTTGTCCTTCAGTGTTTCACTGATCAGATTGTACTGTGGGCAGGACAAAGATCAGAGGGAGGCAGCTGCAGCAGACCCAAAGTAGTTTCACATTCATTTATCTGATCAGATTTCAGGGGGCTTTTTTTTTTTTTTTTTTTTTTTTTTAATAAATGGGACCAATAATTGAAAACATGCTAAATATCAGATGGGATCATTGGTGTCACAGGACATCTGCAGACACAGGTCAAAGATTACAAGGAGTTTATTTAACGAATGAAACTAAAACCAACACAGAAAGGATAACTAAACCAAGGTGAAAACAAAAAGGGGAAACCAGACTAATTGTAGGAGAAAGGTTCTGGTTTCAAAGTCTGTGGTCTGGCAGAGAGCGGAAGAATGAAGAACCGGGCCTTCGTGGATTAAGGTGATTGAGAACAGGTGAATCAACCCCCACACCTGTGAGAGAGATGGATGGATGGATGGATAGATGGATGGATGGATGGATGGATGGATGGATAGGTAGGGAGGTAGATGGACCATAGATAGATGGATGGATAGGTAGATCCTGCAGTGGGGAAATTTTCAGTGTGGCAGTAGCAGATAGGAAAAATGTTAAAAAAAAAAAAAGCAGCACTCAGTGCACAGATATAAATAGATGCTTTCTCCTTAGAGAAGAAATAGAAATGCTTGTAAAAAAAAAAACCCTGTGAAATTGCACATATTGACTTATTTACATTTTATTGCAGTTACTTCATGGGTGATCTGAACTACTGGGAGCAGGCTTGATTGAACACAGTCTGACTGCTGCAGGAAGGAAGGACCTCCTTCAAACATCGTGGGTGAAGCAGTCTGTCCCTGAAGGAGCTGCCAGTGATGGTCCTGTTTCCTGCAGGGGGTGGGAGATGTCCTCCATGATAGACAACAGCTTTGTCATCATCCTCCTGTCTACCACCAGCCCAGGACAGAGCTTGCTTTCTTAACCAGTTTCTTTAGTCTCTTCCTGTCTGCAGCCGTGATGCTGCTGCTCCAGCAGACCAGTCCATACAGGATGGCTGATACCACCACACAACCATAAAAGGTCCTCAGAATTGCTCCCTGCACCCCGAAGGACCTCAGTTTCCTGAGCAGGTGAAGTCTGTTCTGACCTTTCTTACACCGTGCGTTGGTGTTCTATCTCTAGACATGTTTGAATGTCTTTATCAATAAATGCTCAAACATATGTTGAGTGTCAGCTCAGCTCTTTGTTCCATACATGTAAATGTTCCTATGTGATTGGTGTCTTGCAGTCAGAGTGTAAAGAATTGAAGCTGTCAGAGGCTTTCTGTGGTGAAGAGGCTGCAGGACATCAGCTGCTCCAACAGGTGAAGCCTTTGTTCTTTGGCTCCAACCAGAAGCAGCAATAAATCAGCATGAGCTGCAGCTTATCCACCTCATAGAGTGTATAATAAAGAAACCAAGAGGTTTTAGTTGATAGCTGTCGCTAGCAGTGTGTTGTTCAGGTTGTGAGGAGAAGTAAAAAGCTTACAGCACCTGGTATTCCCAGGTAGTCTCCCATCCAAATACTAACCAGGCCCAACCCTGCTTAGCTTTGTAGATCAGATGAGATTGGGTGTATTCAGTGTCAGAAACAAACCTCACATGATTCAGATCTCCACTCACACCTTTTATTTGTCGTTTGGTTGCGCCAGTACTAATTGATAGCATCATTTAAGCAAAGTTAGAGCAACATCTTGTAGGACAGGTGGTGTAGAGGTAAGTTTTTTGCCTCCCCGGTACCTTAGTACCTTTATTATCTTCACTTCCTTAATACTTTTGTGTACCATCATTTACGAAAACTAACAGCTACACCCAGTAGGAAGGATAGTGCAGTGGTAAGTTATCTGCCTCTCATCCAGGAGGTCCTTGGTTGGAATCCAGCTCAAGGCTCTTTTTACACTTTGGCTGCATGACAACCTCTTGCAACCATCATTACAACAAACTCCACCAGGGACCTTGTGTGACAGATAGCTCACACAGAGGGTGTGTGTCTGTCATGTGGATGGTCATGGTTCGAATCCCCGCTGGGAACCTTGTGAGGGTGATAGTGGAGTGGAGGTTGTGGTCTGTGGTGTGGTGTGGAGTGTGACTGGACTGGATTGGACTGGAAAAAGGAAAACAAGGAGATTTACCCATAAGCAAGGCACGAAGGCACGAAGGCACGAAGGCACGAAGGCACGAAGGCACGAAGGCACGAAGGCACGAAGGCACGAAGGCACGAAGGCACGAAGGCACGAAGGCACGAAGGCACGAAGGCACGAAGGCACGAAGGCACGAAGGCACGAAGGCACGAAGGCACGAAGGCACGAAGGCACGAAGGCACGAAGGCACGAAGGCACGAAGGCACGAAGGCACGAAGGCACGAAGGCACGAAGGCACGAAGGCACGAAGGCACGAAGGCACGAAGGCACGAAGGCACGAAGGCACGAAGGCACGAAGGCACGAAGGCACGAAGGCACGAAGGCACGAAGGCACGAAGGCACGAAGGCACGAAGGCACGAAGGCACGAAGGCACGAAGGCACGAAGGCACGAAGGCACGAAGGCACGAAGGCACGAAGGCACGAAGGCACGAAGGCACGAAGGCACGAAGGCACGAAGGCACGAAGGCACGAAGGCACGAAGGCACGAAGGCACGAAGGCACGAAGGCACGAAGGCACGAAGGCACGAAGGCACGAAGGCACGAAGGCACGAAGGCACGAAGGCACGAAGGCACGAAGGCACGAAGGCACGAAGTTTTTGGCAAGATTTCTCGCCATAAAAATTGAATTATTAATATCTCAGCTGGAAATGATCCAATCCGGACCAAACTTGATGTGATGGACACCAGTCCGGTTCTGAACACATCCACATTCATAAATTTAGAAATACTCATAGCGCCACCTATTGGCAACAGGAAGAAATTGTCATTACATTTGCACGTGCCATTGCCTGATACTTTGTCATATGATTCTGAAAATTGGTCAGGTGAGTGACCACACATTGACGATGGCACAGTGTGAAGATTTTGACGATTCATAAAACGCTGTTGCCGTGGCAACGTATCGTTGCCGGAATAAACAAAGTACTTTTTGACAGGTTAAAAATGCTCAAATGCTCGCCAAAATTACCACACATATCTGGACCGGCAACCCATTTCAGATTTTAGGGAAACTGCACATGTGTTTGGCAAAATGGCTCCATAGCGCCACCTGGAAAATTTCAAACATTTACTACGGCCAGTACGTGTCACCTAGAATTATGAAACTTGGTAGGCATATGTAACTCGTCAAGACACACCAAAATGTAATTGACAGCCATGCCCAAAACCCAACAGGAAGTCGGCCATTTTGAATTATATGTCATACGTTTTGACGATTTTGGGTCATTTTTGTACATTTTCAAAAGCTATAAACTCACATAGGGTAACACCGAGAGAGCTGAAATTCGGCCAGGATGTAGTCCAGGCATGGGTGATCAAAAGTTATCAAAATGCTCACCTTAAGTCTGAGGGCGTGGCCATGGCGGCCTCGTGAATTTTGATGCTTCGCCATGAAACATCAACTGCTGTGTAACTGCCCTAAACATGCTCCAATCTGCCTCAAACTTTACAGGTGTGATCAGAGTCCAGTCCTGATCACATCCATAGGCCGACATAAACTCTCGGTCGCAGCGCCACCTGGTGGTTGGAAGGAAATGCTCTATAACTAGCCTGGACATGGTCCGATCTGCCTGAAATTTTACGTGTGATCAGAGTCTGACCCTGATCACATCCATAGGCCAATATACACTCTCGGTCGCAGCGCCACCTGGTGGATGGACAGGAAAAGCTCTAGAAGTAGCCTGAATATGCTCCAATCTGCCTGAAATTTTGCACGTGTGATCAGAGTCCAGCCCTCATCGCATCCATAGGCCGACATGCACTCTCGGTCGCAGCGCCACCTGGTGGATGTGCGTGGATTCGCCGACCAGCAAGGATGCGAGGACCCGTCCAACGCTGCTTGCAGCTTTAGTTTACTTTTTGATCGCAACAACTTGTCAAGATATGGAAATGATTTTAATTTGATATTCATTTCCACGTGTAGTAATCCTGACACCACAGCATACAAACTAAACAGGAACTATTAAGGAAGAAGTTTCGGTTATCTCCCTGCCTTGTAAATGGAGAAAATTTATTTTTAAAAAATGCATAAAAGTTTTCTTGGTGCATGAACTGAGGCTGCTGACTGACCTTATATTGCACAATGTTCAATGTCTTTAAATATTTTCACAGTAAGGATTCATCTGTCGATCTATCTATACCTGAAACCTGATCCTCTGTATATAGTCTTCTACATGTTTGTTGTTTTTTTTTTTTTAAGAATAAAGTCATCTGTATATAATGCTATGGGCAATTTTTGCACCGTTTTTTTCTTATTTATTCTTGCACTGCCTTTATACTCTTATACTTTCTCCTTTCCTAAGGAAGAAGTTTCGGTTATTTCCCCAGTTATGTTTGAAATGTAACATTACTTCTTCAGCTCAGTGCATCAGTGATCATATTGGTTTAGTGGTTGGAAGTCAATAAAACATTAGCGTCAGTCAAATTGAATGCGTCAGTGGATGGAAGTGGTGGTTGCCTTGTGCTGCTCTTCACTTCACTGCAGCTCCATGGCTCCATCTGCTGGACGGACAGAAGTGCAGCAGCTGATGGCAGCTTCTTTGACCTCACGCTGCTGTCAGACCCACAGATTAGGGTTTATTTCAGATATATATAATAGAAAATAGTAATTAAAAAATAAGCTGATGTTGTATTTTTGCAGCAGTGAGTTTTACAGGGTTAAGAGCAACCAGTCAAAGGTTATTACTGAGGATTTTAAACAAAAACATTCAGGCAAACAGTTAACATCATAGGGTGCCTGACATGTTTGTTTTTTTTCCGGGTCGATACAGATTTTTTTTGTAATCAAGGAGATCAATAACCAAGATTTGGAATCACTACACATTTGCAGAAAAAATAAAGTTTTTGAACAGCACATAAAGTTAAGTTAAAATTAAAATAATCACGAGTTGCAGCCTTTGCTTATTTATGTTTTACATGCTGAAGTTGTCCTTCAGTGTTTCACTGATCAGATTGTGCTGTGGGCAGGAACAAGATCAGAGGGAGGCAGCTGCAGCAGACCCAAAGTAGTTTCACATTCATTTATCTGATCAGATTTCAGGGGGTTTTTTTTTTTTTTTTTTTTTTTAAGAAATGGGACCAATAATTGAAAACATGCTAAATATCAGATGGGATCATTGGTGTCACAGGACATCTGCAGACACAGGTCAAAGATTACAAGGAGTTTATTTAACGAATGAAACTAAAACCAACACAGAAAGGATAACTAAACCAAGGTGAAAAAAAAAGGGGAAACCAGACTAATTGTAGGAGAAAGGTTCTGGTTTCAAAGTCTGTGGTCTGGCAGAGAGCGGAAGAATGAAGAACCGGGCCTTCGTGGATTAAGGTGATTGAGAACAGGTGAATCAACCCCCACACCTGTGAGAGGATGGATGGATGGATGGATGGATGGATGGATGGATGGATGGATGGATGGATAGTAGGGAGGTAGATGGACCATAGATAGATGGATGGATAGGTAGATCCTGCAGTGGGGAAATTTTCAGTGTGGCAGTAGCAGATAGGAAAAAAAGTTAAAAAAAAAAAAAAAGCAGCACTCAGTGCACAGATATAAATAGATGCTTTCTCCTTAGAGAAGAAATAGAAATGCTTGTAAAAAAAAAAAACCCTGTGAAATTGCACATATTGACTTATTTACATTTTATTGCAGTTACTTCATGGGTGATCTGAACTACTGGGAGCAGGCTTGATTGAACACAGTCTGACTGCTGCAGGAAGGAAGGACCTCCTTCAAACATCGTGGGTGAAGCAGTCTGTCCCTGAAGGAGCTGCCGGTGATGGTCCTGTTTCCTGCAGGGGGTGGGAGATGTCCTCCATGATAGACAACAGCTTTGTCATCATCCTCCTGTCTACCACCAGCCCAGGACAGAGCTTGCTTTCTTAACCAGTTTCTTTAGTCTCTTCCTGTCTGCAGCCGTGATGCTGCTGCTCCAGCAGACCAGTCCATACAGGATGGCTGATACCACCACACAACCATAAAAGGTCCTCAGAATTGCTCCCTGCACCCGAAGGACCTCAGTTTCCTGAGCAGGTGAAGTCTGTTCTGACCTTTCTTACACCGTGCGTTGGTGTTCTATCTCTAGACATGTTTGAATGTCTTTATCAATAAATGCTCAAACATATGTTGAGTGTCAGCTCAGCTCTTTGTTCCATACATGTAAATGTTCCTATGTGATTGGTGTCTTGCAGTCAGAGTGTAAAGAATTGAAGCTGTCAGAGGCTTTCTGTGGTGAAGAGGCTGCAGGACATCAGCTGCTCCAACAGGTGAAGCCTTTGTTCTTTGGCTCCAACCAGAAGCAGCAATAAATCAGCATGAGCTGCAGCTTATCCACCTCATAGAGTGTATAATAAAGAAACCAAGAGGTTTTAGTTGATAGCTGTCGCTAGCAGTGTGTTGTTCAGGTTGTGAGGAGAAGTAAAAAGCTTACAGCACCTGGTATTCCCAGGTAGTCTCCCATCCAAATACTAACCAGGCCCAACCCTGCTTAGCTTTGCAGATCAGATGAGATGGGTGTATTCAGTCTCAGAAACAAACCTCACATGATTCAGATCTCCACTCACACCTTTTATTTGTCGTTTGGTTGCGCCAGTACTAATTGATAGCATCATTTAAGCAAAGTTAGAGCAACATCTTGTAGGACAGGTGGTGTAGAGGTAAGTTTTTTGCCTCCCCGGTACCTTAGTACCTTTATTATCTTCACTTCCTTAATACTTTTGTGTACCATCATTTACGAAAACTAACAGCTACACCCAGTAGGAAGGATAGTGCAGTGGTAAGTTATCTGCCTCTCATCCAGGAGGTCCTTGGTTGGAATCCAGCTCAAGGCTCTTTTTACACTTTGGCTGCATGACAACCTCTTGCAACCATCATTACAACAAACTCCACCAAGGACCTTGTGTGACAGATAGCTCACACAGAGGGTGTGTGTCTGTCATGTGGATGGTCACGGTTCGAATCCCCGCTGGGAACCTTGTGGAGGGTGATAGTGGAGTGGAAAGGTTGTGGTCTGTGGTGTGGTGTGGAGTGTGACTGGACTGGATTGGACTTGGAAAAAAAGGAAAACAAGGAGATTTACCCATAAGCAAGGCACGAAGGCACGAAGGCACGAAGGCACGAAGGCACGAAGGCACGAAGGCACGAAGGCACGAAGGCACGAAGGCACGAAGGCACGAAGGCACGAAGGCACGAAGGCACGAAGGCACGAAGGCACGAAGGCACGAAGGCACGAAGGCACGAAGGCACGAAGGCACGAAGGCACGAAGGCACGAAGGCACGAAGGCACGAAGGCACGAAGGCACGAAGGCACGAAGGCACGAAGGCACGAAGGCACGAAGGCACGAAGGCACGAAGGCACGAAGGCAGGAAGGCACGAAGGCACGAAGGCACGAAGGCACGAAGGCACGAAGGCACGAAGGCACGAAGGCACGAAGGCACGAAGGCACGAAGGCACGAAGGCACGAAGGCACGAAGGCACGAAGGCACATTTTGCCCAAATGTAAAAAAAAAAGCTTGAGCAGGGTGGGGATCGAACCTGCACTCTCCAGGTTCCAAAACCACCATACCTCTGGACTACCAGTCTACATACCCAAATACAGGCTTTTCTTCTATTCGTCAAGGCGGTGACATCACCACTGAAAAGAAAAAAAACAATCACAAAAATCAAAAAAAGAAGATAATCTACCTACAACTTTTAAAGAACACGCTAAAGAAAACACAATACTAAAAAGATCACACTTCTTTCTCCTCTCACTCATTTTTACATTTTAACACAATTTCAAAGCCACACAAATCACATTCTTCATGTTCAAATCACTTTCTCTTCACTACAAATGGGAGAGAACAGCAAACAATTAAACATACAACTTATGGCTTAAATATCTTCAAAATCTCTTTGCTATTTCCTCTACATTCAAATTCCTCAACACCACTCAACAATCACCTGCAGGATCTCTTACTTCTTTCTTAGCTCTGACAAAACATCTTCAAGACTCTGAGAAGGACAAACTCATTTTCAACACATTTGCTGCTTCGTCTAAGTGTCCACACACATCTCCAGTCATCCCACAGGCCCTCACCACTGATCAGCTGCACAAACTTACATGTTAAACTTCTCCAAAGAATAAAATAACAGGCCCTTCTGTGCTCGCCATCACCAACTTTTACTGGTGGCTCATATTTCACGTTCATTTCCTTGCAAAGTCTTGTTATTTTGGATTAAAGTGGGATCTGTGACCAGGCAGATCACTTGTTTATTCTTAGCCTTTGGATTTCACTGACATTCCTGTCATGTAGAAAAATAGAAATATCTTTGCATTGATTCAGCTAAACTAACTGCAGACACTGAGAGGCGTAAAGTTCAACAAATGCTGTTTTTATTTACTTCACTGGTGACATCAGTAGATGCTTGCAGTGAAACCACCACTGCAAATATTTATGCATTTAAGTATTACAACTGAAAACTCCCTACAAACGTCCACTTCTAACACCACAAACATTGTCCAGAGGAAATGATATTAGCTGAACATAAAAACATGTAAAACAGCTCTGATGCTTTCATCCTGAGCTCCACTCAAACATTTCACTGTGCAGCAGCTCAGCAGTTTGTTTAAGAAAAAGCATTTAGGTTCAATCTGTGAAGCCCAAAACCCACCAGCTTTGAAAAATGACACCATTTACCAGAGTCACAAACTGTAAAAACAGAAGGAATTGTTGGATTTTCTATGTGAATGTGTCGCCTCTCTAGCTAACTCACCCGGTTACGTCTCCATCCTGACGCTGCTCTGCTGGACCGGAGCTTCTGGACCAGCCGGGGTGGACCTTCCTTCACAGATCTTCCCGGTGGGAGTGATTCTGAGTCGGCCTTGGTTGACTGCAAACTCCTTAAAATGGACACATGAGAGGAAATCGTGGACAAATCGATACAACAGCTTGTTCGGTTTGTCCTGTTCTTAAATGGGTAGAAAACTGCTGAGAGCTCTCAGTTCAATTCAATTTTCAATTCAATTTTATTTATATAGCGCCAATTACAGTCAAATTGTCTCGAGACGCTTTACAGAACCCATATGCCTGACCCCCAGAGCAAGCCAAAAGGCGACAGTGGCAAGGAAAACACCCTTTTAACAGGGAAAAAAACCTCGAGCAGAACCCGGCTTTAATGTGGGGGGAACCATCTGCCTGCTGGCCGGGCGGGTTGAGAGGGACAGAAGAGGTAGAAAGGTAGAGATAGAGGGGTAGAGGTAGAGATAGAGGGATACAGATAGAGGGGTGGGGGGTGGGACACGAGGACCATAAAACACAGCCACACATCTGAAGCATCCAGCATCCAGCTCTGGGACCAGGGACACTCGGAGAAAGGACACAGAAAGAAACAGAGTGAATGTAATGCAATAATGGTATATGTAGTAAATACATAGGTAGTTAGAGAAGGGCTCAGTGCATCAAGAGAGGTTCCCCAGCAGCCTAGGCCTATAGCAGCATAACTAGGGGCAGAACTAAGGGACGTCAAGAGGGGAAGTCAGTTGTGCAAATGAAAACACAAGCATACCCCGTCAGGGTCCCCCAGTCAGCCCTAACTATAAGCTTTGTCGAAAAGGAAGGTTTTAAGCCTGGTCTTAAAAATAGAGAGGGTGTCCGCCTCCCGAACCCAAACTGGGAACTGGTTCCACAGGAGAGGCGCCTGATAACTGAAGGCTCTGCCTCCCATTCTACTTTTAGAGATTCTAGGAACAACAAGTAAGCCTGCAGTCTGAGAGCGAAGAGTTCTGCTAGGATAATATGGTACTATCAGGTCTTTAAGATATGATGGAGATTGGTTGTTAAGCGCTTTATATGTCAGAAGAAGGATTTTGAATTCTATTCTAGATTTAACAGGAAGCCAATGAAGAGAATCCAATATAGGAGAAATATGATCTCTCTTGCTAACTCCCGTCAGTACTCTGGCTGCAGCATTTTGGATCAGCTGTAGATGTTTCAGAGAGCTATTGGGACAACCTGATAATAAGGAATTACAGTAGTCAAGCCTAGAAGTAACAAATGCATGGACTAGTTTTTCTGCATCACTCTGAGACAGGATGTTCCTGATTTTCACAATATTTCTCAGGTGGAAAAAGGAAGTCCTACAGATTTGTTTTATGTGCGAGTTAAAGGACATGTCCTGGTCAAAGGTAACACCGAGGTTCCTCACAGTAGTACTGGAGGCCAATGTAATGCCATCCAGAGTAGCTATATGCTTTGAAAGCAATTCTCTAAGATGTTTGGGGCCAAATACAATGACTTCAGTCTTGTCTGAATTTAGTAATAAGAAATTATAGGTCATCCAGGTCTTTATGTCCTTAAGACAATCTTGCAGTCTAGCTAGCTGATTAGTTTCATTTGGCTTCATAGATAAATACAATTGAGTGTCGTCAGCATAACAATGGAAATTAATACAGTGCTTCCTAATAATGTTGCCTAAGGGAAGCATGTATAATGTGAACAGTATTGGTCCTAAGACAGAACCCTGAGGAACTCCATGATTAACCCTAGTATGCTCAGAAGAGTCATTGTTGACATGCACAAACTGGAACCTGTCTGATAAGTAGGATTTAAACCAGTCCAGTGCTGTCCCTTTAATGCCAATAGAATGTTCTAGTCGCTGTAATAAAAGTTTGTGGTCGATTGTATTGAATGCTGCACTAAGGTCCAATAAAATAAGTATAGAGACCAGTCCATTATCAGACGCTATGAGAAGGTCATTAGTAACTTTCACCAGAGCTGTTTCTGTGCTATGATGCACTCTGAAGCCTGACTGAAACTCTTCAAACAAGCTATTCCTTTGTAAATGTTCACATAATTGATTTGCAACTGTTCTTTCCAGAATTTTGGAGAGAAATGGGAGGTTGGAAACTGGTCTATAGTTGGCTAAAACATCTGGATCTAGAGTGGGCTTTTTAAGTAAAGGTTTGATTACAGCAACCTTAAAAGCCTGTGGTACATAACCTGTTACTAGAGAGAGATTAATCAGATCTAACATTGAGGAATCAGCTCTGACAGAGTGTTGCTCTGACTTCATGTGTGACTGAGGCTGGAGTGAACAGAGCTGCTGCTGCTCAGATGCAGCTTCTTATTAGCACAACAACAGACGCTGCGTTCACTACGTCTGTGGGTGTGGAGCTGATAAAGAGGATCTTCACCACTGACCTGAGCTGCTGCCACACGGTGAGACGTCCAACAGAGTCACTGAGCAGCTGATGATGAAGAAGATAAAGGCTTCAGGAGGAGGTGGAGGAGGAGAAGCTGCAGGGCCACATGAGACACTGAAGAGACAAACCAGAAATGATTCACACACTAGACATGAAGAAAAGAAAACATCAGAGAGTGTAAAATACAAGAATGAGTCCTGAACATCACAGGCGTAACCTGTAGAGCTACATGACCACACATGTTCTGGTCTTGAAAACGTGTATTAATCCAATAGAAAGTCTAGGGGTAGGGTTAGGGTTGGAGAGGAAGGTCCTTACAGTTGTAATGAAAAAAATAGGGTAATTAATATTACACATAAATATTTTTAATGTTAATACTAAGCAGCCGAATATTCTGAGAAATTAATCCGTGGTTTTTCCTTCAGCCGTTGTAGATCTAGATAACCTAACGGTACAGTGCAACCACAACGGCTGAAGGAAAAACCCCAACTTTATTCTAAGAATTTTTTGGCTAGTGTGACTTAATATTAAATTATGAAAAAATGTATAATTTTATATCCATGTTATTGGTACATTGCTACTGTCAGGACCTTCCTCTGTAACCCGAACCCTACCCCTAGACTTTCTATTGGATTGATACACCTTTGCTGACAGCCAACATGTGTGATCATATAGCTCTGCGGGTTAAGCCACTGATGCATGTAGTTGGTCCTCGATGCTGAGGCCCTGGTTCGATTCCCGCTCGCAACCCTGTGCTATATTAGTTGTTCTCATTCTTATTTCTACCCCATTGTCTGGCTGTCTCTCACTACGCCTATCCATCAATTAACTGCAAAAGACTACAACACTTATTTACAAATTTCCTGTTTATTTATTAAATACAATTCTTTAATTTCTTACATCTTTTTTCCCCCCATACTTTATAAAAGTTTAATTGTCTTAACTTTTTCCCATTTATTTAATTGCTTCTTTTTTATGTATTTTCTTTCTTTAATCTTCTTCTTCTTTCTAGAATTTAACACCAACCTTCAATTTTGGGTCATTTTTAGACATTTTGAAAAGCTATCAACTCAAACAGGGTAACACCGACAGATATGAAATTCAGCCAGGATGTACTCCAGGCATGGGTGATCAAAAGTTATCAAAATGCTCCACAAAAGTCTGAGGGCGTGGCCATGGCAGGCTCCCAAACTTTGATGCTTCGACATGACACATCAACTGCTGTGTAACTGCCCTAAACATACTCTAATCTGCCTCAAACTTTACATGTATGATCAGAGTCCCGCCCTGATGACATTCACATGCTGAAATACAGCCACAGTCATAACGCCACCTGGTGGATAGAAGGAAAAGCTCTATAACTAGCCTGGACATGGTCCGATCTGCCTGAAATGTTATGTGTCATCAGAGTGCGGACGTGATCACATCCATAGGCCAATATACACTCTCGGTCGCAGCGCCACCTGGTGGACGTGCGTGGATTCGACGACGAGCATGGATGCAAGGACCCGTCCAACGCTGCTTGCAGCTTTAATTATTATTATTTTTCAATATAATTTTTTTTGTTGGAACATGAATTACCCCAGTATTACAACCTGCCATTGTGTAATATAGAGGAGTTTTACAGAGTCAGAGGTGAGCTGGTGTGCTCGAGTGGCAGCGAATGGGGGTGAATGGGCGAAGAGAGGAGTGGGATCTTAATACATTCTAAAAAAAGCAATGGTTTAGAGTTACATTTAATGCATTGTAAGGCATGAAGGGCTTATTTTAATGGAAGAAATCTTGCTCACAGATGTGAGTGACTTCAGTGAACTACTCTTTGTCTTTTACAGTCTTAACTTGTCTTTGAGAATTGGAGAAAGGTATCGAATAAAGAAATAGACATCACAGCTGATTGTTAGAACTGCAGGTCACCAATTAAAATTATATGACATCCCATGAGTAAAACTATACCATAATTGTACAACAGAGATCCTGATCTAGAGGCCATTTCTGAAGCAGCGACCAGCTATGAAAATGTAAGACCTTCATTATTTCAGCTAATAAAATGCTTTTATTGTGTGAATATTTCATTCTGCTGGAGAGAGACAGCAATGAAAATTTCAAAAGGTGCTCACCAGCTCGTTTTGGCCTCAAAGCCCTTTGTGAAATTAATCCGGCCATGATGGGCAAATTAATTATATGATATTGTTACTCCACCTGCAACTAACAGAACATGCTTCTGTTATTGTAATTTGGATGGATGATGATATATTGTCACAGAAGCTCCGTGCAACTTTTAACCTTTAAAGTTCAGGCTTCTGAATCACCGCCCTCTCTGTTAGATTTATCTCTTCTAAGAAATCACTTTTTAAGTTTGATTATCAGGTCATTAAACACTAGTGTGAAGAAGGATTTCTAGACACACTGTAGCACACTTGTATGCAAATAATTACCTTTTCTAATTGTTTGAAATTGTCTGAAATCATCTTTAGATGAATTAGAATTACAGATAAATGTCTTGACCCTGTAAGGGGTATAAAGTTCCACACATAAAAGGCTTCCCGACCCAGAGATTTGAATCCAGAACGTTTTTGCTGTGAGGTGAAAGTATCAACCACTGCATCGCTGTGCTGCCCCTCTTGCCAAAATGTTATTTTATAGCAAAAAGGAGGTCACTGCTATCATCTGAACATCATCAATCATTTTTTGAAACAGCATTTCCAAGAAGGGGCAGAGGAAATATAAAACAGTCATCATTAATGGGAGTGCTTACTCACAAGTCAAAATGAGTCAAGGCAGTGCATTTGGAATGAGGCAACAAATCAACATGTCTATTTGCATTTACAATTTAGTGAAGTGTAGAATAAACAACTACTGCCAGAACTGAAGTGCTGATGGAAAAACAAGACTAACATTTTTAAAGACGTGGTACCGAATGGTACTAAAGCTGAACATTTAAATGCACAGTTATGGCTTGTTATAGTAATATGTTAGTTTTTCAGAAGTCACACGGGAAGGTTTGATGATCACATTTGATTTGCACCCTTAAGTCCTTGCCTGTTTTCATTTATCATTATTATAAAAGTGTATACTTATTTGTTTAAATGAAAAACATTAAAACAGAAACAGGTGGCATCACCGTGTGGATCAACAGAAAACTGGCACTCTTATAAACTGTCAACAGTTCAGCTTGTGCAACAGCAACACCTGTGAAGCTGACTGTAATTGATATATTGTTCCAAATGTTTCACATTTTTCATATTTTAAATTCGTGTGTCTCAGTGAAATAAATATTGACTTTTTCGCCCATTGTCAAGTGTCTCTCCTGCCTCTGAGCAGTCATGTGAAATTCTCTTCTGTGGCATCTGAGCTTCATATTACAGAAATATTGACTAGTTCTAGGTCATATCTGAGTTGAGACGGTGGTAAATAGGACTCAGATTAAATTAGGGCTGAGAAAACAGTTATGTGATTCATTTGCAGTAGTGTTATTATCTGAATTTCTACCGTAAAAAAGAAAGCCGTACAGCCTCTGACTGTGGAGACAGATCTAGCTATGTGAGGCTTTACAGCCAAACCTGTCATGGAGATTGTTTCTGGTGCTTCATTTACTTCGTATACACTGTGATAGGCTGGGGATTACAGCACATTAGGCTTCCCTAATAACAGCCCAGTAAGTTGAAGTCACTGCTGTTATGGATGGTATGAATACATAAGCCAGTTCAGCTCTGAACTAATTATTTCACTAAATAAATTATGCATGTAGAGCTTGAGAAATTAGGTTTCAAGGTCATTAACATGAATCATTGGAGTGTGACTGTTAGACTTCCATGTACTTAATACAAACTGCACTGCATCTGCTTGCACATCTGCAATGCAAAGATATATAAAAAAATATTTATGTAAATATTGTGTATATAAAAATACTTACATTGTGTTCTTTTTTTATTGCAGTCCTTTCTCTGGTTATATTTAAACAGCTTGACATGTATTAGATAACCGTGACACTGAGAAATGCATTGTTTAATGAAGTTACAAATGACTTCTGTATCACAAACAATGAAAAACTTATATTTGTGGCATAGATTTAGAGCAATTGAACAATAGCTAATGCCAGGAGATTACTTGTCTTTGTCTAAATCAGGAACATCTGAAGCTAAAGACACAAATACAGCTTATCAGAAAAACAGCATCTTAAATTATGGCTTTAATTTAGTTGTGAATAGGGCAGCATTCCTCCTTTACATCTGCAGCTCACTTGTATGTATTGCCATCTTGTGGACAACCACTAAAACTGGAAATGAAAATAGTGAATGAATGACTGAATAAATGAATGAATGAATGAAATGACATCAAGAAAAAATACAGTCACATTCATTTATTTTTGATCCATAGTCTCAATATTTTTTTCATTATCATGTGCCTCTTTAACAAAGTGAACTATATGTGGAAATTAAACATATATCTAAAGCAGGTGGTCTTGTGCAGAAGGCACCAATATCTGAAATTGCGTACTTATTTCTTGCTCGCTGTCACCACCATTTCAAAATGCACCGAAAAATACTATATCAAGTCAAATTAAACCACTAATCATGTAACACATTTTCAAACAGGCTGAGCTAAAGTGCTGTACGTGTTATCAGACAAGCAGAAAAAAACTAAATATGTGCAAAAAGTTAGACACAATACAGACTACCTAAAGTGAATTAGTAAAACATAATAAAACAAAACATATATTGCTAAAAACAAGTCAATATTGGACCAACTTGTTACATCAATGACTACAATACAATAAATGTATAATACTAAAATATGACACCATTCAGAGCAACCAAAAGCTGCTAAAAGCATTTATGTCTCAATATTTTTTCTTAAGAATGTCAATGGATGAGGCACATTTTTTTTTTGATAGAGGAAGGTTGTTTTAAAGTTTTGGAGCTGCTTCTGCAAAGGCATGATCTCCATTACCTAGTAGCATCAGTTAAAAGCAGTTGTTCTGAGGATCTACGAGGCCTGGAGGTAGAGTAATGTCTAACCTACATTTGTTCACACGCCAATGTGAAGGACACTGGCTAAGTTTGAATTCCAATACTTTTTGTGTCACTATCAGGGTTAAAAGAGATAAAAAGAGGAATGGAATTTACCAAGAACTTTAATGCTCCCCAGAAATGAACCAATTAACCTTTGGACACTCAGTAAGCTCTCCTTTGTGCTGGGAACATTACAGCAAGGCAATAACAAGAGCATCAACAACATCTAGACTAACAGCCTCAGGAGCTGCTGGCTGACATCAGATTTCAGCTTTATTATCTTCGCTGTGTTAAAGTTCTCAAATCGGTGATCAGATACAATCGGTACTGGGCAACTGATCACTGTGTGCTGTGTGAACAATAATTGTTCTTGGTCATTATGTTAATTGTGATGCATTTTTAACAAGAAAAGCCCTCAGAGAGTGCAGTGCTCCGCCCAGGCTGCTCAGTCATATCATTTCCAAATGGAACCGAACGAATACCGAATCGCATGACCTAAATATGTAGCGGAATTGATGGGACTCGGAAACATCCCCACAATTGAATCATTTGTTCCTTGTAGGATTTCTGACAGATAAGTGCCAATAAGTCTGCAGCGGTCAATTTGTAGTGGGATCGCAGTCATGTGATCGTCAGCAGGAAGATGAGGTAGTGTTCACTTGTATAGTTACAGTGACTCCGTGCCACTATCTCGCAATAATAAGGAAATCTTTACAAAAAATCCATGGATCCACACTATAAGCCGCATCACTGCCAAAATCTAATCACTTGGTCCTTGTGTCATTTCTGACCTTCCCTGAAAATGATATCCAAATCCGTTATTCCGTTTTTGAGTAATGTTGCGCACAGACAGACAGACAAACATACACCGACATACACAAAACTCTGCCTCGTTCCCTGGTGGAGTAATAACAATAGGCAGCAAAGAGTTGTAGCAGTCGGCACTGGTTTGAGAGATAACTTCCTGTGCCCCAAATGCATCTCTCAGCAGCGTGACCTGGAACAAGCAGCCACATCTCTGCAACACAAAGATTTCACTCAGGGTCACCTCTGTCAGCTGACCGGCCGTCAGCACATTCACATAAAGTTTAACTCAGTGAAAGCTCTCATCTGCATCAAGACACTAAGACAGAAGTGTCCCAGCTGCTGCCCACAGTTTATCAGCATCATTGGAATGTGTTGAAAGTGCATGTCTGTATTCATGAGACAACGAATCCTAAGTCTTACTTCCTCTTATAACACACATTCAAAAGTCTGTGAAACTCCTGCAATCCTCTATCTGTCCTCTGCTGGTTGAAAGATCCACAAATCCCTTTTCATCGGGGATAAAATGAACTTGGCAGCGACTGGTTGATGGTTTTGGCTTTCCTCTCAAGGTCATCTTCAGTTTGAGGTAAGCATTTTTGCCCACAGCCTGGGTATATTTCAGGGCATGGCGAGGATGATAAATAACACACAGACTTAAAATGCCAGCACTCTGCTTTATACCAAACTGCGTCCATTGACAAACTCTAACCTTCAGAAGACAAAAAAGCATTATGGCATGAATAGCAATGTTTCGGAACCTGACATGATTTGGCATAAAGGCAACACAAAGCACAATTGTTATAGTTTCTACAATAAATGCTCACAGTGGGCTGAAGGGTTGTTGCCATGGCAGCCCCTGTTGGGCAGAGACAGTGTTTAAAATTGGAAGCTGAAAAAACAAGACATTTTGTATAGGGATTTAAGACTTAATATTTTCAGCCTTTGACACAATTATTTTCTGTTAAATGTAATTCTAATGATGACACTTCTATAGGGTACATCTACATAGATTTTTCATGCTGCAAATCTCCTGTTTCACTTCATCCCTTGGGTATTTTACTCAGCTGACTCTGCAAGCCCCCGGAATAAACTGTGCTGCACCAACACACATTGCATGATGTGGCACATTATCCTGCTCTGTCACACCAGCACTCCAAAGCAACACTCCTGACACCATTTCTCCAGCAACTTTGACAAAAGACAGGAAATGTCTCTGAATTTAAACTGTTTATTAAAATCTCTGATCAGTCAGAATGTCAAACAAGATCTGGTAATGATAATGTTTTACAGTACCGTCTGTATAACTGAACTCAGAAAACTCAAGATTTCTATTTACATAATTTCTCAGTTAGACAGCTGCTGTCAAATCATGTCTTCAGCCAGATATTATATTGAATACCAACAACTTGAGTCACTCCCTGGAGGAGCTGGACGTTTGCTGTCAATAAGTATGTGTATTTAAAAAGTCAGCCACTGAATACATTAGTTCATCCCTGAGGCTGAATTCTCCACCGGATTGCATGATTGACTATATATAAAGCAAAAATAAAATAAAAACACTGAGAGGCAGCCCTGAAAGTGGTAGAAAACAGCAGAGCTAAGATCTTGTGGGACTTCAAGTTCCCACAGCAGCCGTTGGCCAATCAGCCACACATAGCGGTGGTTGACAAGAACCAGAAGAGCTCAGTTGCGATAGTTGTAATCCTAATTCAGTTCAATTCATATAACACCGATTTACAACATATGTCATCTCATAGCACCCAACATATTAAGGTGAAGACCTTACAAATTCTAGCTGGCAAAACCTCAGCTCTTGAGGGGTGTTCCTGGTCTGCAGTGGTCAGTATTTATCAAAAGTGGTCCAAGGAAGGAACAGTGGTGAACCGGAGATAGGGTCACAGGTGGCCAAGGCTCATTGATTCACGTGGGGAGCGAAGGCTGGCCGCATGGTCTGATCCAACAGACAAGCTACTGACGCTGAAGTTGCTGAAGGTAATGCTGGTTCTGATAGAAAGGTATCAGAATACAAAGTGCATCACAGTTTGTTGCATATGGGGCTGCATGGCTGTAGATCAGCCAGGGTGCCCACGCTAGAACAAAACGTACCACTTCACTATAAAATTATTATCCCTGATATCTAAAGTCCTGATATAAAATTATGTAAAATCTCCATTCATCAGAGATGCTGAGCAGGGTCGTGCAGAGCTCTTTGGAGGGGCAGGTGCTCAAAGTTAAAAGGGGGCACATGAAGCACAAATTTGAAACACCATACAGAAACATAACTGGCTGAATTGTAGCAACCCATATTCATAAAGAATATAACATGGAATCACAACATACAATATCATTGTCCACACCTCATATCTTTGTTAGGGGGCAGTCTTTGTTTGACCTGATGGGGGTACATTGAACAGCTTCTGTTGAGGGGGTTGGTGAAGAGGCTGCTGCTGCTGCTGATGATGATGATGATGATATCGCTGGAGGTGGCCTGTATTGATCTGAGAGTGTAGACACTAAAAAGAGCATGGGAGAGATAGTAGCTGATTAATCAATTGTTATGTGATCATGACAAGATGCAAAGATAACTAACACTGTAAATGGCTGACTGTGACCTGCCATACTGCTGATTGTTTGTAGGAGACCCCAAGGCCGACTGTTTGAACTAAACAGAACAAGTTGCTTAAACTGAAAGGGGAACATTAATGGAGGGGTGAGAGTAAAGGAGTGGTGGAGGTACAGCCTACATCCACAAAGCCATAATTCAAGCTGTGCATTAATTTAGAACATAAGAAGATAATGTGTTAAGTTGAATTTAGATCACTATGAGACACTGGACTGTTGAGCTGTGGCTATTCTTCCTGGAGTCCTTGCTTTTAAGTTTAAATAAAACTGGAGGACAAAAATGGAACAATTTATTTTAATTTGACAGCTTTGTTTCTGTTTTCTAACCTCAGTAAAACAAAATGCAACCAATCGTTTTGACACAAACATGACTTCAACATGAAGTGTTTCATCCTGTATTTATTAACAGACATGTCTTCATAGTGTATAAACTGAAAGGGACACATAGATAATGGGAGAAAGAGAATAGAGGGGTGTTTGTGCGTGTCTCTCTGTATATATACAAATGTTATAAACAAGTACTGATATGTTTAAATGAGAGGTTGAGAAAATCACAATTCAAATTCTTCTAATTATTATTTTTATTGTATGTATACTGTAATAGTCCAAAATTATGTGTATGTAGATTTAGTAAAATGACATAACCTATGCCTAATTGCCTCTTGAAACTGAAAAAACACTGCAACTCACTTGACAATAAAATGATACATCTCTCTAATGCACTTTGACAACAGAAATATATAGAAACAAAAAGAAGTCTGGCATAATTTTTCCCCTCAGCACACATGTGTGTTTAACTAGCGGCTATAACTTATGAGAGGTGTGTGCAGAGTCACACACACACACACACACACACACACACACACACAGGATGCTCACTTTGCAAAGAATACAAGCTAGCTAGCTGGCTAACAGAAAGCAAATATAGCATGTCACTAAATTAGCTAAGCTTAAAGTCAGCGAGTTAGCCTTTTAATGAATAATAATACATTTTAACTGCTAACTAGCTATTATTGTATTGTATTAGATAATAATGAACATAATATATTCAAAGTCTAGGCTACAACACTGAAAATTAAATTATTCCATGAGTGGCTAGGTAGCCTTACTAAATCATATTTTTGTACTTTCGCACATTACAAAGTATTTGTTTAAAAAAAAAAAACAAGTTTGTAAATGTATATATATTTTAGAAAAAAACACTTATTTGTACTATCAAAATATTGCATAAAAAAATACCTTCAATTTATTTCTTTTGATTTCCTCTGACCAGCAAAAATGCTTAGAATGCTAATTCAAGATTAGTGAGGCTACTACCTGACAGGAAACACAACTACATCTCGGGGCAAGAAGAGAAAAAACGGTGGGGGGCATTTTATCTCAGTATACCCTGCCAGGAGTGGAACGAATAACTGGAACAGATTTGGAGGGTGGAGTCCACAATGTTCCCAGTGGTCAGCGGTGTTTGGTGTCATATCATCTGTCAGATTTCATGTCAGGCTGTCAGAGGTACTTTACAGCCTGTTTCCACTGTCTGCATGATGCTGACAGATGTTATTCTCTATTACAGCTCATCTCTAATCTGGTAGCAGTATTACCACTTACAGCGGCCAACATGCATAGGCTCATATTCTACATTTAATATGTTTATGTAGTTATAGTTGAATATTGTGCATGAGATTACAGCCTTTCTGAAACTTGGCCTGATGGGGGTGCTGAAATCAAAGGTCTTTTTTTTTTCTTTAACACTGTCGTTACTTACAGAAAACAAAAAAGATTTATGTTGTTGAAGCACTTGATTGTCCAGATTGTCTAACATTGTTGTACTGGTTCTAAACTGACAGATATTTAATCCAAAATGCCCCCTTCTGAGTGTTTAAAATCATGATCAAAACAAAATCAAAACAACAATAATTACATTAAATGAAGAAACGCATCTTGTTTAGTATGATTTTGGCCCCTCCAACTATAATCACGGTTCACAAATCGTGAAAGATGTCATTTTTTTAAATGCAAGGTTTATATATTACCAGTTCTTTACTGATTTTCATTTCACCTTCAATCAACTATGAAAGTGAAGCTTTTGAAAACCTTCTCTTGGTATTTCTGTTATTACCACTAACCATTAAAACTTACTTCCCTTCTTCCTGGCAACACGGTCCTGAAGCAGTTTTATCAAACATTGTTTCAACTTGGATGTGAGTCTGTGCCATCTTAGATTCTCTCCTTCATTATTAAATGCAGTATTTCCACTGGCTGTTCTCAAGTTTCCCTTTCACTCATCACTCAGGCATCCAGATCTAAGGTTACTGCTTTGTTTAATTCATTGTGCTGACTGTATGCTAGTCTGTTGATGCAATAATGAGCAAAAAACACTTTTATAATGACATAAAGGCCTTTAATCCCCATTTTTAATCATATCTCACTATATTAATGGTAATTTAATTGCTCATATTGATGAGTGAGTCACATTAATAACAAGCACATTCACAGCCTATCGTCATTTGCTGATGCTACATATAAAGGAAACTGTCTACCACAAAAGTATCCAGTTGTTCTGAAAGTGTTTAAATTTCACTGACGAGACAGTGTAAGATCAGACTGTAGGATTTTGCTTGAGCAAATCTTTGAAGATACTTAATATGAGTCTGCTGAACGAACATGTCCTTAGTCCTTTACCCTTATTAAAGTCGGAAACCAAAACAAACACTGAAAGGTTATGTGTAAGGCTGTATGTTCGGGACTGTGTGCGTGTCGAACATTAATAATACAGGTAGTGACTTTACTCAGGACAATCCATATCATATCAATACTAGACCTATTGATTCTTTTCATTCATGACTATTTATACTTACTCCTTATGTGCAAGAACAATCCTTGTTTTCTGTATCACAGATAAAACATCAGAAATGGGCTCAGATATGTACAAATTATTCATCACAATAAAGCCACCTGCCTATATTGTGTTGCTTAAAAAACTCTAAATCCATCAAGTCATGGACATGGGACATCTGGGGGTGTCCTGTGGCATCTAGCACTTTGGTGTTGGCAACGGATCACATGGGTTGTGGGGTGTTGTTTATGTGAATCAGGCTTGTTCTGATGGATGATCAACTGGATTGGGATCTGGGGAGTTTGGAGAGGTTTTAACTCCTGGTCATGTTCCTCGAGGCATTCCTAAAAAAATAACTTGACTATAATGCATAATAAGACTGAGAGGCTACAGTATAAGGCTCGTGGAATAATATAGTTAGAATAGAACAGAATATCCTTTTTTAGTCCCAGAAGGGGAAATTTGCAGTAAAGTGACAGTAAGAAAAATCAAGAGAACACATCTATAAATTAACGACATATCTTATCTTCTATATAAATAAGAAAAACTGAAGAGCACAAGAATGGTAAAAACACAAATTTAAGAATAAATTCTCAATGAATTGCACTTGGGTGTATTTGGACATGACAGGTTGCTGAATGTCATTAAGTGAGTGTGTGTGTGTGGTCTGTTGGGAGCAGTTTTGATAGAGTCTGATACCAACAGGAAGGAAGGAACTGCAGTAACACTCCTTCACACACCCGGGGTGATGCAGTCTGTCACTGAAGGAGCTGTCCAGTGCTCTCAGTGTCATGCATGGGGTGGGAGACACTGTCCAGCAGGAATGTTAGTTTGGCTAACCTTTGGTGTTATTAATTACATTGCATTGCAACAAGATGGTCATTGCTGTTGACTTCAGTTTCAGTGATTTTAATGTTGTGATTAATTAGTGAATAAAGATATATATTCTCAGGTGAAGTGCTGCGGTAAACCTGTTGTGAGGGGGCAGCAGTCGAATCTTTCTTTAGTACAATGAGGTACGACAGTGTGGGAAAAAAGGCCCATGAATGAATGTGGCAGTCCTGGGTACACTTTAACATCTAGCAGCACACACTCTTGATTTTTTGCCAGGAGAGTCGTCCAGTAAAAATAAAGCCACCATCTATTCTGGTCTCCATTCATAGCAGGGAGGCTCAGTGGACACAAGCCCCAGACAGAGACACAGACACCCTGCCCCGCATCACTGGACATGCCCCAATGTTGTCCACAGCCAAGAGCTGCTGCTGGTTCAGTAATTTGGGGTTGGCTTCCCCACCATCCTTACCACTCAAATCTGAAAGATCTCTGTCTTTACTAAACTCCACAACTGTTTGTGTTCTAGCAAACAATAACCTAATATATTTAAAGTATAATAACCAATTCCTGCTGCTAAAGGAGCTTAAACAAGGTTCTGTGGTTTGTCACCATATGAAATGGAAATATTTGAATAAGTAGTTGTCTCAAAATTTTGCCACACCTTAGTTTACTCAGACAAAATGCTAGAGTGCAGCATTCGAGTAACTGTACATAGCTGCGTCAAACTGCAGCTGTCAGAAGTCACTTTTTAAACAGCTGTTGTGGTTGCATGGAACCTTTTATTCCACTGTTAATCTGATCTGCACATAATAGGTGCATGTCTGTGCGTATTTTAAGTTTGATTTAGGCCATACTGAAAGCTTTTACTGGCAGCCATGTGAGCAGACTTTACCAACTAACTTGACTGGATCTCACAAAAACATCATCCCAAAAATACTTCCAGAATAAAGTTTAACTCCTTCAATCCAATCTGACAGTCCATACCAAGGACAAAATATATCACAATAATGCTTCACAGTGTATTTTCTAACTATTGACTGTGGAGCACATAAACAAGAAACCTTTACTTTTTATTCTTATTTTTTGATAACTTTTCTGTGAACTTTCATTTAAGAGTTGGCTGTTGTACCCACAATCAAAGTTTGGACAGTTATAATGAGGATTCCTGGTTGCTACTTCTGCTCATGCAAACTGGATCACATTACAGCAACTTAGGGTTCGGAGTTTTGCTCAGAGACAGGAGGACCAGACTGCCAACTCAAAATTAATAGTCAAACCACCTTCTGCCTGCCTACAGCTCCTCCAACTACCCACTTATTCTTGAATTAAATTAGGAGCAACTACCGTAGTGTACGTTGCACAGCTGGATGTCTCTCAATCAGCCGTCGAGCGTAAAATTGTTCCTTCTTTATGTGAATAGACTGTGAATTATGACTTTCTCTCAGAACAGAACGTAGTGTTTACAAAATGATTGCAGAGTTCAGAGTATAAAATATTCATTATTGTTGGAGCGGGAGCACAATAGTACTGTGTGTTTTTTGTTGTGCAGTGCCAGGGTGATTTAAAGCTGCTGACAGCACCAGACGCTTACACTGCAATAGGCTCCTGCTGTCTCTTGTCCTCTATCATTTGTATCGATGGATATAGCCTGTCTGCTTGCCCGACAGTCAATCTTTACTTCTCGTCTCACTCCTCCACCCCTCTCACTAACCACTGCTCTCTCTATTAGTTACCTCAACTCCTCCTCTCTCTGGTTCTTGCATTTCCCTCCTTGCTTCTCTTCTGTCACAGACATTTTAAAGATTTACATTTCCCCAGCAGCTAAAATCCGCAAACTCAAGTGAGCATCTTATATTTTTCCTTTAAATAATAAAAGAGCGATCCAGATATTTAGTTAGATAGCAATGGAGATCAAGTGCAGATAAGCAGTGTCCTGCAATACTTAGGATGAGCAAATTATGATTAAAACTAGAATTATGAATGTAATTGCTGCTTTAGTATTTCAAATTTGTTTCTACATATCTTCTAAGTCATTCAGCCTATCATAAATTAAACCATTTGATTTAAGAGAAGAGAAGAGAAGAGAAGAGAAGAGAAGAGAAGAGAAGAGAAGAGAAGAGAAGAGAAGAGAAGAGAACAGAAGAGTTTAATTGAAAGGGATGTGGATCTATATATCCAGTGATGAACAGAAAAGACCAGAACACAGAAAATGGATGTGCTTGACTAGCCTGTCACTAGAGTTCATTGACCTGCAGAGGCAACATTACCCACTAACAAATGTGTACATTTCTCTCAGTCTCTCTCTGTCTCTCTCTAAATAACAGGAGAGACAGAGGCCCCAAACAGTACCTGTGTGTAGAATAATCCTTCAGTGTGGTTAGCACCTGTGTCTGCAGAGGGATCTAGCAGCTCTCTGTCTACCTTTGTTTCAGAGACGCTGTTGTGATGATGTTTTGCTCAATACACAACAAATGTTTACACCCTCCATGATTTTAGTCCGATTTATTTTTTCATTGAATAATAGTAGTATTTTACATTTTCTGCAGCGATAAAACAATATCCCTAAATTGTTACATAACATACATATACATGTAAATAGGCACCATAACTTATTGTAGATTGCTGATTAAATTACCAGTTATAGATGTTTGTTTATATTTTTGCTGCTATGCAAACACAATTCCATACCAAAGCATGGGCATGTAGCATCTTGAGATCTCTTATTTCAAAGAGTAGAAGTAAAAACAGTGGAATTAACACAATCCAAATATAAAATTAAGCAAAATTTTTACCTGAAAGCATGGCTTAAAAAATACAAACAAACAAAAAACTATTTTGAAAAAAGGCAATATTCTAGCAGTTGGACGACCCAAAAAATGCCTGTAAAACACAGAAAAACGACATCTCATGAATACCTTTTCTAGTTTTATTTTGCATGACGTGTATTTTTGGTGGGATTTTTAATATTAAATGAATGATATTTCCATGCATGAAAACATAATAACAATGTATTTCATTGTTAACATAAATTAAATACAGTCACACAATTTTACATGTGTGAATATATTTAAACATCCTCACTTTAAAAAAAATATATTTTGTGGTTATTTATTTTTACAGGCCATTGATGATGTTTACATTAGACATGCAAATTCAGTCTCTTTTTTGATGTTTAATATTTGCCCCTTTTTAAAAATACAAAAAGAAAAAAGAAAAATGACATACAATTAAATGTGATTTTCACAGTGTACGTTTAAATGAATGTAAAATCAATAATTATGCAGATCTGCTCTTTTCTAGATCGTTAAATATCTTACTATATTATTGTGTAGGTAACCTCCTTTATTACATTATTGCATCTGTATGACTGTAAGAATGGCCCACATTTTGTAAAATATCCTTTAAAAATTAAAGTTTTTAAAAAAATAATAGTAATATATATGTCTCCTTGATTTAAACAGAATAGAAAAGAAGCAGTCGATGGTGATGTCTCTGGAGCAGTGTTAGAGGGAGCACCCTCTACTCGGCACTTTCCGGCACATTTCGTAGGCGTTCGTGTCGGGCTCGTCGCCGCCTCTCCCAGACTGCTTTATGTCTGGCAGCAGAGACCATGCGCGGTCGCCATATTACTGAGCACCCCTCCCCTCCAGTCCCGTCACAGCACAGAGCCACAGCAGCGGTGCGGGAGGCTACATACTGAACGACGCTACTGCTGGGGAGGACCAGTGATACAGCAAAACCAAGACCAACACGAGGATTCAGTGGAATGGATTTAACCTTTGTGCGCCGCTATTAAGTGAACGTATTCGTTTTTACATCACTGTGCATCGGATGAAAGGTCGCTTGTTTTGATTTTCTTTCCTTTGAGAAAATTCAGCAGTATCACTGTAGTCTGTTTAGCTAGCCGGTGATGGAGACTGGCAGCTAGCTAGCTGACGTTACTCCTCTGTCAGGCTAGCATTTCATATAACGCTAACTTACTCAGAAGCTATTTTTTTCTCCTTTATGTGGGTTCATTGCAGCAGAGCATCTTATTAGAAATCACCCAGAATGTTAGCTCATGTTTAGCAAAGGCGCAGACGTATAGCAGTGGTTGTTAACCGGCGAAGTACAACTGGCATCAGCTGACGTTAGCTCGCTAGCTCCTGAACAAGCGGCCACTAGCTTCTTTTGCCTCGCTAACTGTCACAGGATAACACTGAATCGTGAATGGGAGGCTGTGAATATTGACACAACTTTGCCTGATATTTATAAACAGCCGCCTGACGCCTGGGTGAAGTTTTTTTTTTTTTTTTTTTGATCGTGTTGTCTGTGGACCGTAGTTTTGTCAAAACGGCGCCGTTAACGAACTGCAACCTTATTGCATACTGTCAGAGACCAACTACCGCCCGGATTCTCTCGATATGCATCATCCGGACCCTGCAGGAGACTCTGGCAGTGTTAGAAAGATGGCGCATCCGGCTGTCTTTCACAGAAGGGGCAGCAACACAGGCAGCGGGAGCGGCTCCGTGCTGTCAACACCGGCAAACCCGGTGGTCAATAATAGCCACGTTACAGCCGATGATTATCAACCCTCCCTGTTGATTCAGTGCCAACCTCCTGCTGGTTCATCCTCCCCGGGTCCCCATCACCCTCCTCCCCACAGCTTGAATCTGCATTCCCAGCCCCAGCCCACACAGTCCACCGGAGCTCAGATGAAAAAGAAGAGTGGTTTCCAGATCACAAGTGTGACTCCTGCACAGATATCTGTTAGTACCAATAACAGTATTGCAGAGGACACAGAAAGCTATGATGACTTGGACGAGTCCCACACGGAGGATCTGTCATCTTCTGAAATCCTGGATGTGTCCCTCTCCCGAGCTAATGACATAGTCGGAGCAGAGAGGAGCTCTTCAGAGGAGACACTGAATAATTTCCATGAGGCAGAGACCCCTGGAGCTGTCTCCCCCAACCAGCCTTCGCACCCCCATACCATGAACCAGGCGCAACAGCATGGTGGGGCCATGGTGAACGGGACTGTACACCATCACCATCCTCATCATCCTAACCATGCCCAGGTCTACCCCATCTCCTCTGGGCCTGGGAGCACCCCATCTGCTCTGACATCAGGAGCTTTACCTTGTGTCACCCAGAAAATGCCTTCTAATGTGGGGGGCCCTCAAGAGAATGTTTCCCAGGCTGCCCCTCAAAGTATTGTTGCTCAGCCTGTGGGGATTGTGGCCCCAGGATCTATCCCTGGAATGCACAACTCTGCTACAGGCACTACAGTTAGCATAGTTAATCCCCAGACCAGCAGTGTTAGTAATGTGAATATGTTGAGTTCTGCCAATGTGCCTGTGAGAGGGGGGGTCAACACAAGTGCTAGCAGTAGCAGTGGTGGCTTTCCTCTCAATGTGATAAGCAGCAGTCGGGGGAGTGGAGGTGCTGCTGTTCCAACCACCACTAACGTCAGCATGATCCAGCAACACCAAAACATCAACTCCAACATCACTATGGCTACTACGACTACTGCTGCTGCTGTCAGTGCCTCTGGAGGCATGGGAGTGCCCAGTGGGATCCAGGGACGAGTTGGATCTGCTGTGCTGCAGCCTGTGAGTGCTCCTGTTACAGCCGTGGCCACAGTTCCTGTATCATCTGCTCCTGCTATGCCTGCCACAACTCCAGCCCCTGCAGTGACTACCACCAGCTCTCGCTTTAGGGTGGTGAAGCTGGACTCTAGCTCTGAGCCCTTCAAGAAGGGCAGATGGACATGCACTGAATTTTATGACAAGGATATGCCTGCCCCTGCTCCTTCTTCTTCTGCATCTGATACTGGGTCTCTCAGCATACGTCAGTTTGTCTCTGAGAGCTTTGCTGGGGCCTCGGAGAGGGAAAGCACAAGTGGTAGTTCTGTTAGTAGTACTATGAGTACATTGAGCCATTACATTGAGAGTGTGTGCGGTGGAGAGGCTGGTGGGCCTGCAGGATCCCAGCATGCCCAGGATTATGCCTCCCCTCCTCAGGGCTTTCAAGGAATCCTCCCCAGTGGCTTAAGCATGGGAGTATCTCAAACCCAACCTCACATCCACACCCAGGACATCACCCATCCACATGTGAAGACTACTGTGGCTCCCTCAGGTCCCACAAACATTCATCAGCCTGCATCCATGCCAGGCCACCAGACCACGATTGGACTCCCTACACCTGCTGTGCCCCAGCAGCAGCTCACCTATGCTCAGGCAGTTGCTAATCAACCGCCAGGCTCCTCACAGAACCTAGTGGGTGTTCAACAGCAGAAGTTAGGCTACGCCAGCCTGCCACAGCAATCAGCTGCTACCGCTCAAGCACCCACATTGCCGATTAGGCCATCTGAGTACACCCAGCAGCAGCAAGGCATCCCCCAGGCTGCTGCTTCTCAACCTCTGTCCAACCAAACTGGATCAGCACCCTCTGGGCCAGCTAATGGAACTTGCCAGATGATGGCAGGTCCTCAGCAGCCACAGACTCTCCTTCACACACAGCCCCCCTCTCATCAGGCCACCCCCTCCAGTATGCCCTCTCATGTCGGTGTAGCAGGTCTTGGCCAGCAGCTGCAGAGCCACCCAAGCCATCTGGATTGCCAGCAGCAGAAGCCACAGTCACTCCCAACACAAATCCAAAACGCAGGCTTGAGCAGCCAGCTTCCCACTGCAGTCCACCAGAGCCAAGCGTCAGCATCAAGTGTGCCTCCTCCCAACCCTCAGAGTGATCATCAGACCCAGACCCAAGCCCAAAACACTGGTAATAGTGGTCGGATGCCCCCACAGGGTGTTCCCCATAGTCAGTCATCCTCTGTCAGCTTGACCCAGGACCACAGCAGTGCTCAGGCCCTGGCTCATGCTGCCCAGGCCAGTGCCCTCTATGCTAGTCTGCCCACCTTCACCACCACTCAGCTGCAGGATGCCCAGCGGCTGCTCCTCCAGCATCAGTCAGCTTTGTTGGGGCTGCCCAAGCTCTCTGGGGGGGAGGCTGGATCTGTATCCCACACCGGCCAGGGTCAGGAAACTGAGGGCCACGCTGCCGCCACCAGTGCCTTAACTGCCCCAGCTGGTCTCAAGAATGTTGAAGGAGAGGAGGATGGGTAAGACACTTAATTTCCTCATTTGTCTGTTTTTTCTCATTTTTATTTCATTGTTCGAGTTTTGACATAAGCACATACGACAAAAATTTAGCAGTAGTTTGAAACATAAGTAGATTGTGATGAGGTACTTCCTGTTAAAAGTATGTTTGTAGTCTCATTCAGCATTCTCAGTCTTTTTGACGCTGAATGATATCTGTAGTTGCTGCGGCAGCTGTGAGGGAAGAAAAGTGTTATTGTTATCCTAGATAACCAGCCGACAGCAGCCAAGCTGCTACATTCTGTCGGTGTTCTGTCAGTGGAACACAGCGCAGGGCTCTGCTGGATGTGACGTCTCTTGTCTTTATCAAGTGGCTGCAGTGATTCGACATTTTTACTTTTCCTGCCTGCTTGCTTGCTGTCTCCCTTACATGGCACAATTTCTGCTGGGTGCACGGTTCACAGTAAACACTCCTTCAGCAAATGTGTCGCTAAAAAACAGGGATCACAGCAGCAGTTGCGTGATTATTTAATTAGTGATCGAATAAGACATTAGCTGCAAATGTGACAAAAATGAACTAAATGATCTTATTGTACAGATGAAACCTAACATTACAGCCAGTGTTATTTTTTTTTGTTATAGTCTATCAAAGCAAAGCTCAAAAATGTTCTTTTTACCTTTGGATGTACTCATGAGAAAGAGTTGCAGGCTACTTGTTGACATGAAAGAAAAGTGCATAACTCCTTTTTTTCTCACTAAAAGCTTATTGATTTAAGTAAGAGCTCTCTCTCTGGCTTGAGCCAAGTGAAAATCCTTTGGAATGTCCTCCCAACAAGTTTTAAGAACTCATTTTGAGGTTAGACAGGAATTTTAATCACCTTGCAGCAGCAGGAAATTGCTCCAATTTCATTCACTCTTAACAATCCTAAGCCTTTTTTCCTGACTTTTGAACATTTTAGCATTACCTTAGTCCTTTAGGATGCTTAGCATACTCAAGTTAAAAGAAAATAAGCAAAGCTGATTACTGGGAATGTAGAAGGTGATATGAATGTAATCTCGCCAGTTTTGTTTCAGTCCATCTTTGTGGGTCAGTTAGGTGGATACTGAGGGATGGCTACTGTTATCACATGACGTTTAACTCTGAGGAATGTAAAATCTGTCTGGGATCAGGTGGATTATTGTCTTTGATGATCAGCAGTATTCAGGCCTAACCTAAGCCCTTGTTGCAAATGAGAACATTGTCTCTGTGAATTATGGTTCATGGTTCAATATTGTCTAATTTACCTGCTGTCAAAGTAGTAGTGGTAGATGACAGAGCCCACTGAAGGCTGTGTTTCCTTGCTTATGCCTCTGGCTTCTTTCACCAGTGAACCTCCATTGACAAATATAATCCAGGCTCAAATTACAGCATAGTCACATCAGCTGATACACAGACAATCACCCATGCACACTTATGAAGATCACAGAGTAGGCACGTCCCAATTAAATTACCCCCACATCCAAGTTGAAACTAAATTTGACCATGTACAGGCAAAACCACACTGTTGGTAATATGTGGTGGGAGTAAACAGCTGCACATTAAAACAGCAAACGTATCTACAGGGTCATACTGTGTGCATATTATGTGAAGTTCTGCAAAATGACTTGTGAAAATGATGCAATCACATTAAAATAGAAATAAAATCTGAGTCAGTCACTGTTCCAGACAAATTTGTGCTCAACATAAATAGTCAGCATCTAAAGAGCTTTTTGACAGCTGATTAGCCATCGGAGGTCAGGCTACTTTCCAGTGACAGCGTTTCACTGATAAGTGTTACTCTTAAATCAGGACTGTCACAGCAGATTGAAATGCAGGGCTCTTTTCTCTTGTCTAGTGTGCTAGCATATAGACAGGCTTTTCCTGTTGGCTGATTCATTCCACACTCTGTTCTGATTCATGACAGTATATGTGAGAATATAAAGCTGACGTTAAATGGAAATACTAGATTATACTGTTAGACCTAGTGATACCGATGAATGAATATTGTCTATAAAAGAGTTTGTCGCAGGAGGCAAAGTTTATATTCAGTCCTGTCACAATGGAAGAATCCATTTTAGACCAACTTAAATTTTTTGTGTGTTTTGTTGTGGTTTGAGTCAGATGAGGTTTTTTTTTTGTTTGTTTGTTTGTTTTTTACTTTTGTGGGGTTTCCTAGAGCTTTCAGAGCTGTGCTGATGATCATTTTGATTTACTAGAAACTTAACAAAGCAATGTAGTACACATTGTGTAGTTCAGAACACCTGGAACATTGAAGCATTCTTACCAAACGCACAAAGACAGGCTATATCTATCAGTTTAGAAAACTTGATGTGGCTGCTACTCACTGCTGATTTAGTGAAGTCTAATCTATATATGCAACTAGGGATTCAGGGTGATATTGTCATCATCATTGGCTTTAGCTGATGAAGGCTTTTGTGAAATATTGGCGTCTGCCTAAAATGAACACTGACAGATATTGCCTGTTGGGCTAAAAGTTTTGCTTTGGTGGAAAAAGTCACATGGATATAAAATGGCATGTTTTACGGCTGCACAGTCAGTTGACTTCAAATCAAAATCATGGTTTGAAACAATTCAGTTTGCAAATCATACAGGCTACCATTTTGGATATATGTGATGTAGCTTTTAATGGTAAGATAATATGATAAGGTTCCCTCACATACTTTAAATGTATTATGCATGGAATATTGAACTGAAGCTTGACTAGGCATATAAATATGTTAATTCCACTACAGGAGTGACCAGATGTTCTCTGCAATTAGGTGAATGGATGTGCACATGTTGGTTTCAGCAATCAGTTTAGATAAGATATCTATAAAAATCCAATATCGTGTAACAAGTTTGTTCATTTTTATTTACAGTCTGCACTATTCTGGATCTTTTTTGCTAACATGATAATCAGCTGTCTTCATATCATTACAATATGATTGCACTAAAATTTGTATTCATTGTTATTGAGCTAGTGTGCTGATTTTAATTGTGGTAACATGGGAATGACTGGTATTGATCGCTTTACATTCCCTGCTGAACAAGATGTTCACTTTGAGCAAAGACAATAAAGTACAAATGACTGCACCTTTTAAAGTCACTTTAATGGAAGCGTTGCTAAGACCTGGAACATACCTCTTTGTGTACTGATGGCGGATGAGCCTCTTATCTTTGTACGTTATTTAGTAGGAATGTATTTCCAAGCATGTTGTACGGTTTCTGTCGTCTTCTGTGTGGCTGCTGTCAACATACAGTATTTTCAGGTTTTAATGTGTGGAACGACCCTGCCCTGATAAACGGCCTCCTAAGGCACAGCCATATAACACCAGGACCCCTTTAGCGTGTGTGTGTGTGTGTGTGTGTGTGTGTGTGTGTGTGTGTGTGTGTGTGTGTGTGTGTGTGTGTGTGTGTGTGTGTGTGTGTGTGTGTGTGTGTGTGTGTGTGTGTGTGTGTGTGTGTGTGTGTGTGTGTGTGTGTGTGTGTGTGTGTGTGTGTGAGAGAGAGAGAGAGAGAGAGAGAGAGTCTGAATGAAGGATTGTGTCAGTTGTGCATTTGCTCAATCTATGCTGACAAGTCATTAATGGGATGTGTTCAAGATGGGTGGGTAGTCTGTATGTGTGTCGACTGGCTACTGCGGATTGACTGGTGTGGTTTATTGGCCGTTTTATGGTGATTTAGAATAAAGTGCCAATAGTTCAATAGCATGAGCAAAATGTAACTGTGGGAGCAGGTCGTCTAATGAAATCGTATGCAGGTCACCGCATGCATGTGAGCATCTGCTGTATGTGAGAATGTGGTTTTGTGCAGTAAGACTGTGCACATTTGTTTGCATTTAGTTCCTGTTTCAAACCTTGGGGACAGTCTAGAGGGAAATGTAGACTGATTAGCAGAATTACCTAGCTAGCTTAGTTTGGTTTCATTATTATTACATTATGTAGGTTTGGTAATATGTTGTGGTGAGATCAGGCTGTGAAGTTATTTTAGAGGCTGTGTTTTGCTATGATTTTTAGCTTCTTCTTGTGCTTGTAATACTAGAGTATAGCGACATCAGTTTCTGTTTTGTCACCTTGCTCTCAGAGTGAGGATGAACATAAGACGTGTACAGTTATGGACAAAATGATAATCATGATTACTTTGATCGATACTTAAATTGGAATTATTTATCTTGCTTATTCACAGATTTTAAGAACCCATGTTGTCATTGCAGTTTTCCATTGAAATAAACAGCACTGCTGTCACTTCTGATGTACACATCTTTGCATTAAAATACATTTGCTCTTTAATCACAGTGCATCTCCTAGAAACAATATTTAAATAAAAATATACCAAAATGTTTTACAAAAAAATAAACCATCAAAGCTGCTTTCACTTAAACATTATGTGATGTATTATTGCGATGTAGTTATGGATGTCTGAGTTGATGCTTAAAAAAGAACGGCATTCAGTGAAGAAACATTAATGATGCTATTGGTTTTGGCCATCATGTATTCATCATATTGCAGTTTGTGGTGTTTTTAAGCAGGCTGAAGAAATTAGCTGTGTTGCTTTGCATCACAGACTCATGTCTCATGCACTCTTTGCATATGATTTGTACTCGTTTAACATCCCTTTCCTTCAATCCAAAATACTTACAAACAACAGGTGATGATACAGTTTGAGGGACTAGCTGTTCATCTTTTGCTCTAGACATATGGTTTTTGTGTTTTCTGCTCTCTGTCGTATATCACTCTTCTCCTCTGGACTGTAGCCTCAACATCCAGAATTTTTTTGCACAGACTGCCACTGTAGGGATGCTTGCACATCAGCATGACGACTCCCCAAAGTGAAGCCAAACCATCTCAGTCCCTGCTGGCTGGCTGTGAGTTTAGGAAACACTTGGTTTGATACCCAGCATGTTTTCTATCAACAGAACCCACAGTTTAAATGTCAGTATTGTAGTTGGCCATGTTAATTTGATTGTTGGAAGCCAAAATTATAATCAAGCTCAATATTCAATTAACTGTGTTTATTATGTAATATAAAGTAACTGCTGATGGACAGTTATTCCAGCTTTTAATGAAGAGATGCACTTTGATATTATCCCACCTCAACATTGATCTGTGATGGAATTTGTGATGTGTCTCACTATTAAATACTGACAGTTGATTCTGATCCAAACAGATCTGTTTTTCATTCTCTCTTTCAAATGTGTGTACTGTGTTTGCCAGACAGACAGATTCTTTTAGTTTCACATAAACAGTGGCAGTGTTTTGAGTATTAAAAGTGTTAGTGGTTGTTCTGCCTGAAAACAGCCCATTTAACAAAAAACTAGAAAAAAACACACATGGTGCTATATTGTTCAGAGGTGTCTCCCTTTGCCATTCATGAATGTACATTTGCCCTTTTTTGACTGGCCATCACAGTACCAGTGATGCTGCATTGCACTGTGGGAAAAGTTGAAACTGTTACAGCTTTTTTTTTGGCACAAAAAGCCCTCCATCTTTTTGCAGAAGTCACTGATGTGCCAATTCATTTGTCTCATTGAAATGAATGAAGAGTTTTTATTTTGTTTGGGGTTTTTTTGTAATGCTGAGCTATTGTTGGTCTGAACATAGCCCAAGTGTGTATCTATGTGTGTTTCAATGTGTGAAAGCTCAGGGGAATGTGGACTGGCTGGCAGCACGATGGCTATCTCTGCTGCTGGCTGTTTTGAATGTAATCTTCCCCCTGGCAGTGCAGGGAGCTGGTGTGTGCTGGACCTGTTGCTCATTGTGTGGAGATCAATGAGATCCCCAAAATTCACAACACACAGCGGAAGTGACCCAAGCTGACCCAACCCAACTTAGTCAGGTCTACTGGAGCTGGTTTAGACCTCAGAGGACACAGCAGACTGAACCAGATGGAACCAGACTGAGCAGAGTCCCTCACTGTTCCATTTCTGATAAATCCTCCCATTGTGTTGCTTTCCTATTTCCTTCATCATTGTTTGTTCTGTTGGTAGTTTGTATGAGTATTGACTTGGGAAAGTTTCTACCATATTCTATGACAGATATGGTGTCCTGATGTGCCAGTCTGTTCTCCAGTGAGTTTTAGCTAAAGGAGATATTCAAGACATCTTGATTTGTTTGGGTTTTTTTTGGGCCAAATCTTCTTTACTGGCTGTATGCACAGCTGTATGCATTCATAGGCAATACTGTCTTTCTAAAATTCCAACCCATCTTGGCTTTTTCTCCATAGTTGCAGAGGCATCATGATCCACCATAGATGTTTTTGTTTATATGTTGCTAAATGCAGTATTGTCTTTATCCAAACCATTTTTTTGGCTAATTATAATAGAGGCATTACGCTTAAAAAAAATAGCTTTAAATGCTTAAATGCCTTTGCTTAAAACTAATATTTTTTAGAACTTTTGTATGAGCTGGTACTAGACAAAGTCATAGCTGTACTGCCTACTAATGATTGAAGACACAAATGATGAGTGTGTGCTTCTTAACAGCTAATGTCACACTTGACCACTTCCCTTTTCTCCACTCCACTGCTATCTCTAAATACTAGGTTTATTTCTGCAGAGGTGCCTCACATCTTTCGCTGATGCTAGACTTCACTTGTTAATGCTTGTACACTAAATAGCTTTTGCTTTTTGCCAGTTGACTTTTATTTTCAGAGACAGTGGAGAGGGAAAGTAGTGCAGGTTAGAAAGTAGATGAATGGCATGCAGGAAATGGTATAGTCAGCCAAGAATCAGACCTGGGGCTGTTTGTACAGAGCATTTGTACCTGTGTGGTATACGCCCTGACGACTCAGCCATCGAGTCGCCCTGATTTCTATTATCTTAACATTTTTGTGAGATGTTAAGATAAGATAGAGACAAAAAAGATATCCGATAACATCACCTTACAATGTAGAATATTTTAAAGAGCATTTTTTAGAGGTTTCTGATTTATTTTTTTTTAATAGACTAAAGGTCAGCCAATTAGTTTTTGTCAATTCGGATATTTATACTGACTTTTAGTAAAGAAGAAGACTGATATTTTGAAATTATTTGCAAAAAAACCCTTTGATACCAAATTTACAGGAACAAACTCCAGTTTAACACTTAATTTGAAAGTTTATTTGCATTTTACATACTGTATGTTTAATTAAAAGATAACATTTTAACATTTACCCTTCAGTATTGACAGTGTTACTTGTGATGTGTAACAGATAATACTGTGAGTAGAACACCACTTGAGACCAGTGGTAACTACTGATAGAGACAGGCGGCTGTATCAGACCCACAGTGGCACAATTTGACATAACATTTATATTATTGGAACTTAAAAAACATATCAATAATCAGAAAAATGCTAAATATCAGATGTTATGATTGAATATTGGTGTAGACTATGTTAAGGACAGAATCACAGAGACTGATCAGTCCAAAACAAAATGGAATTCAGTCGAGATTGGTGAGTCTAAAGTATTGCCCTGACTAGAGCAATTTGTTAAAAACTATTTTAAAAAGCCTTACAGATTTTGAGTTGTTTCTTTTAAAATACGGCTCAAATGTTTTTTGTCAAATTGATGTGGTCCAAGCAACCACGGACCTCATAGGCACACTTGTCCAAAACTGGACAGGTGTGCGTTTTCAAGCCACGTGAACACACACAATGTCATGCTTTAAGAATTCCTTTTATCGTAATACATCTTCACATTGTTTAAGTGGTATTAAACACAAGTTGATTTTTTTTTTTAATCAATAAATGCCTCCATAACGAACGTTCCAATACTGTTGTAATGTTCAGCCATGGCCCTTTAAATAGAGCTCTAGTTTGCCCATCACTAAAGTGTTTGACTAAAAGTAAACAGGAATTGTTATTGTTATGCTGCTGACACCTCCCCCATTCCTACCACAGAGACCAAGCCAGAGAGCACCAGAACACAGCAGAGCAGCAACATGCTGTGAATGAGTGAGAGGGGGAGGGAGAGGGAGGTCTCACTATGCACTACTGAATATTTACTGTCTTTTTAAGCCAAGTGATGAAAGCATGAATGGTGAAAGGAAAATGAACAAGCAGATGTGTATTTTGGGGTGTTGGTGCAATACAGGTTAATACAGCTATACTCTGTATCACATCTCTATAAATCACACCGGGCTTTTGTCTGCTGCTTATTTGTGTGCTGTGTGCAGATGCGTCATTGATTTTGTTTGTCTCTGCCCCCTTCTTGCTGATGGTTTATTTTTCCATCAATAAACAGGATTGTTTCACTTAAGAGTGTGGTGGGGAAACTAATGGTCTGTAATGGATGATAATGGATTGTGTTTTTAGTGTGCCTTTCATCTATGAGAAAATTGCCCTCCCAACCTGAGCAAACTCATACACACAAACACACACATATTGCTATGATAGTCTACCTTGATGAATAACAGCTCCTGCTGTTATTGTGTTTCTTCTTGTACCTGTACATTATAGGCAGAAGCAGTTACATTGCTGCCTCATTCTTCTGAATTTATTGTGGTTCCACGGAGGATGTTTATTTGCAAGTATTGTAATGGTTGTTTTGGTATCATGTGTATGACCAGTTACCTCTTTCATTTCATCACACTGAAAATAGCCTGTCCTGCTGGGTTCATAAGAGGTTCCATGTTTGCCTCTCTTTATTAACACATGAAAAAGACAATCCATATTTTGTGACAGACCATTGTGCTGATTCTACTTCCTAATTAGTTCAGGATAACACTGACACACAGGAATCCTCTGTGTCCTGGCTCATGAGAACAGAGACCTCCCAGAAGAAATATAGTCAGGCTGTAGTCAGCTGAAGAAAATATTAGTTGTCTGAAATTGTATCTACTGTTCTACCCATCTCAATGTTATTTGTATCTTTAATTATCTCTAGATTAACTTAATCAGCCACAGTGGACTGAATGTCCTGTATTTGCTAGCCTTAGAGCACTAAATGGATTATAAATAATACCTGATACCGTTTTCCTAGAGAATACTGTAGCAACCAGAGGAGGCCAGCAGTTCCATGCTGGCAAGCAGAAAGCATTGGGGGGTATCGCTCACCGTGGGGAACCATATAAAAGTCTTCTGTGACCATTAATGACCTCCTGCCAGTGCATATGCTCAGGCAATAGGAGATTAACTCCATTCTTATGTTGAGCCAATCTTTGTGACTCTATTATGAGTCCACAGCTTAAAACAGTGACATCAGCATGGGATACATGCCCAGTGTGCTCAGTTTATAATGCAAGTCATTCAGCTATTAATTGGTAATGGAAGGTTATTGAAATGTATGATACTTGTGTGACAGCTGCTGTATACTAAGGATCAGGCTTAGGTTAGTACTGATACAGCTTAGTTTAAAATTGCCTTTACTGGCACTGATACCATCCCTAGCTGAAGCCATTGTTAGAATCTAACAATCAGGGAATTAATTGTTTTGCACAGTCTTCAGCAGTAATTTTTGTTGGTAAATGAGAGACGATATAATGGGACATGTCTGCATCTTCAAGCCAAAAACAAGGAAGTGAATTCGGTGATGTACATGCATTACGTTTGCTCTGGGGACTGCTATGATTGGTGGAACTCATAGGAAGCAGGCCAAAATTGTGGAAAAGTTGTGGTGATTGGACAAAATTGCAAGGTCGCACAAAATTCGCGGAGATTGGCTGAATTCTCATGAATTCGCGCAATCGCATCATCGTGAATTCCTGGAGGGACTGTTAGATGTATCACCATCAAAACCGAACAACCCAATGCAGACAACTTGACACAAAGTTTTAGATGACATGCCAGAAATGTTTAACTGCGATATATAACCGGCTTTGAGAAGTTTATGCTTGCCTTTATGCTGTCTGTTTTGACAAAAAAAAACAAACGTCCACACCGATGACTTCTTTGACATGGTGTCAATTAGTTTGTAGCTGACCCACTCTTTAAACAAAGACAGTGTAAACTTCTATTTTTATGTTTTGTCTTTGGTATAAAGACTGAATGTTCCAATATCCTTGAGGAACAAGTGTTATATGGGGTTTAGGTAGTCTATATGTGTAAGGGGAAGGCTGGAGTTACTGTATTGTTGTGTCACACTGTATTAAAGGTACTTAGTGTTACTTGAGGAACCATTCAGAGCTCTCAACATGTGTTGTAGAAGTCAGCTTATTGAACCAAATGGTAAAGAAGGATAAGGGAGGATTAATTATTTTGCAGTCACTGAAGGCTTCTGTTATCGACAAGTGACATGATACGTGTAATGCATGTGTAATATATAACTGTGAAATGGTGTTGATTGAAGTTTCATCTTCAGTCATGCATTTTTATTTTTAGTGGGCTGCCACTGTCCTCCCCCTAAACATGCAGGCAATGTGCTGAATCATGGCCAGCATTCCTGTGGCCAGAATACTGCCCAGTCAGCTCCATGAATTTTACACTCACACACACACAAGTAGAGAGAGAATACAGTAGATGACTTTGCTATCGGCATTAGGATTTCTGTATTTTGTCCTCCATGTGTTTCATACTATTTGTTCCATTTCTCTATGTGGTTCATTATATGACTACTCTCTCAGCCTGACAGGAATTCAAGCTGCAAAGGTCATCTTAGGATATAAACATAATCACTAATGGTAGAGTCTTGTTTGTAACCACATGATCACTGAATTTTAAGCTTAATTTTAAGCTTGTTGACATACTCCAAGGCCTAAACAATTTGATTTGAAATCTGATTTGTAATATTTTTAGTTTTTAACTTCATTTTAATGCTTGATGTGTAATAGATTTTAAACATGATGGATTAACATATGCCACACCATCATAGGTGTCATACAAGGACAGCATGAATTTGAAAAACTATTACCACAACAGTTCAAACCTTGGCTCAGATGCTCTGAAGAATGTGTGAGGTGTGGCTATTAGATGATGAAACTGGGCTTACGTCAGTCGAACCACATCGTGCACGCCATCTAGTATGCACTGATCCAAACAATTACTGAAAGTTTTGATCTGCTTGAATTAAAATTTAATAGCCTCACCCCGTATACCCTGAATTGCATCCTTTACAATTTGCTGATTGCATTTTTTTCGAAGTTTCAATTTTTATTGGAAATCGGTTAATTGTTATACCCTGCATGCGATTGATGTTCTTGCCACATATGAAAGGGGGAGGAATCAGCTAGGGCTTTCATTATTTGTGAGTCTGAAAATGTGTTTATTAATTAATTGTTCAGAATTTGGACTTTTGTTCAGACAAAACAAAGCAAAGTTTACTGGCAAAAGAAGCCAATATTAGCATTTAAGAGGCTTAAAGAACTGCATATTTGACATTTTTTGCTTAAAAAAAAAGACTGAAATGATTAACTGGTCATTGTTACATTTGCCAGTTAAGTCTACTGATTGACTGACAACTCAGCTGAAGAACTGGTACCCTGAAATGCTAAATCTTGTAAAAACATCAAGTTAACTTAGAGCAAAAAACTGCAATGAGTTCAAAAGGACAGCTACCAGCAGAGACATGGTCTATTAATCCTTTTTAAAACTCTTTGACTGGAAGCAGGAGTAAGAAACTAGTTTGGCTGTGTTTAAAGTGCAGAAGTCTGGCTTATCAATAAATACTCAGACTAAACAGTTGTTGATTTATCTGGTTTGCTCAGGTTAATGGAGTCTGATAGTTTCAGCCTTTCTGCTTGGCTGTGATGATGTGAGAGTTCTAGCCAGTGAGTGTCTTTTCCCATAGGGTTTGATATTCATTCACTCCTGCTTTGTGTGAGCTAATCCCCTTCTCTGTGCTCTGTGGCTGAATGAGGAAGGCTGCTGAAGGGAGGGGGTTAAGTTTTCTCTTTTAAAAAAAAATCTTTTTCTCTCAGTAGTCTAGCCAGCTGCCTCTCTTGTCAGCACAAAAGCACAGAGACACTTGGCTCCTCATCATGTCTGTGTCATGTACCTAAATGCCCATATCATAGTCATTGTTTCTCGTGAATTGAATTTATTTAGGTATTTAAAATGCAGTTGAATGTTCACACTGCCTGACAAATCTTAATTAGCTTTTGAGTCTGTGGCGGTCACATTTACTAGTACATCTCACCCTCGAGCTACACTTCTATTTGGAGTAACCAAAAATTTATTTCCAACTTATTTTACTAATCTGTTTACTTCAGATTTTTTTATACTACAAATTACATGTCTCAAACTTTATTTCTCTAAGCCTAGCATGGCCATTAAATTTGCTTTAGCTGCTATTGGTCACTGTCACCGAAGCATTTGAGTCAACTATAGTGTGCAAGCAAACCATTTTCAGCTTTGTAAATAGTGCTGTACTACCCCCTGCTGGTTGGCAAGCTGTGGACTGCCTACTTACATCAGGTTTATCATACTGCATGCAGAGTATGTGTGTCATGTTATGGTCTGAATGCTGCTTTTAGTCCTAAAAGTACTATTACTATATATTTGTCAAGCTCTGTTTTAAGATTGCTCAGACGTGACCATGGTGAGTGTTAAAGTACTACTACTTTTAGTGCTCCTTTTCAGGCATGCTAGCCTTCCTGCTGAGAGGAAAAGGTGATGCAGCAGACCTATAAAGTAATGCACTGTAAAAGAAAATCTACCTTTTTTCTTAACGCACGCATAACGGTCAGTTTGTCACCAAAAAGTCGCTGTTGTTTGTCTTATTTTTCCAAAAGCAGATTCATATTCCTCAGTGTTCCTCTTAACAAGCTTGGACCTTGGCCTATTGCTTTTGAATCTTTATCCGTTTTTTAATTCTGTCATGAAGTCAGTTTTGCTTTCCCCATCTTTAGGAGAGCCATTGTTTTTCTTCTGAGAACACTACGAAAGTCAAATTTTACATCTTTAATGCTGGCTACAGATAGCAAATACCAGTTATTCATTAAAAATAAAATCTGTCGTCTGACAATTGCAGTGTCAGTTTAGTACCGCTGTTAAAATCTGAAATGCATTCATGTGCCTTAACATCAGAGACTTGAGAAGCAGTCATGTGAGTTATTAAGGTCACAAAGCAGCTGTAAGAGTCTTAAAGGTAGCATAAACGTAGATGTGAGTTGTTGTAGAACTACTGCAACAAAGAGTTTAGGACAAAAGAAAATCATAAGCAGGGTTACAATCTCTTCTCAGGAAGGAAATTAGCAAGAATTTACAAAACCAAACGATGCTTCACACAATAAATCCCAAAGTGAACTGGAAGGGAGAAATGCTGTGATTGTTTGAGCAGCACTGAGGTCTCTAGTTAGTTCTGTAATGCATCCAGCTACGGATTGGGGCTAACCATGGCTCAATATTGTCTCCAAGCTGTGGAAAGAACACTAAATGGTGAAAGGTTTCACTCCTAAATAACTGTGGAGAAAGTAGACTGGTATTGGAGAAACAAGCATGCACACCTTTGCTACCTTGTTGCTTGATACATTTGGGAAGATGGATAATAAGGTTGTTTATGTGCTGATGAAAAGAGGGATGGGCTATAAGAATAATACACTGTTCTTTTGTCACAGTGACATTTGAGCATATTATTCTATGCTCTCAGAGGCTTAATATGAATTTGATCTTGCAGGACAGTAATGATGGCGCATTTGCATTGTACATAGACTACACATCCACCCACTTCAACTGGACTAACGAAGGGAAATTTCATTTCATCAAGTGTCTGTGCTCTAATTAGACCCATTTAATGAGCAAAGAATTGTTACCAGCAGGCATTGTGGAAATCCCACAGACTGGACAGAGTCACAATTGAAATCTGCTAATTCTATTTATGTATTCCTCTTTTAAACCATACATTTGATCAGTTGCTGCTCCAGAGCAAAAGGAGCCTTAGATCAAAAACATGCTAGAAGCGCCTGTAGTGGCTGATAATGAAGCCTAAAACAAGCTTATTTCACTTAATAGCTTATTTTCCAACTAATCAAGCAATTAACACGCTGAAATCTCAGTGTCTTAAATTGCCTTTTAGGTGAACAAGCCATGTGCAAAAAAGCTGAAGAAAAGAAACAAATTTTTTCTTTAGCTACAGTGTATGATTACTTGGTTAATTCCACTAACTTTTAAAGTGTCCTTGCTTCAGTGATATAACAGGACTTTCAAGACAGTTTGAAATTACTGTACTTTTGGGCAAATTTAATCAAAGGTTTTTTTTTGTTGTTGTTGAGCAACAGACAGAGACAAAATATTTAAGCTTATTTTTTGAAACCTTTTGTTACCAAGAAAACAATGTGTGACTCAGCTCAGTTGTCACATTTGAAATGTTGTTGTATGTCAAATCTTTGCAAGTATTTCTCTGTTTGGAAGCTCACGACAAATGAAAACATACAGCTGTGGAGTCTATTTGGTAGAAATTTGAATTAGGAGTAAGTCACGTTGCCTTTAGTATTAGCCACTAGATGGCAGTGTGCACCAGCTCATACCTGTGAAAGTATCCGCATTTTCAAGCACGTAGCGGGTTATGTGTTTGTTGCCTGACAATAGAGCACTTTATGAATTTATAGATGTCAGATGATGCCTGAAGAAATGTTGCATTTGTGTGTTGCCTCACAGAGTCAGAAGTTTATTTTATGGGTTGTAGTTCTGTCTTGTGCAATTTTCAGTGTGACAGGGGCGAGAAACTGCTTAGTACCATTTCAACTATTTAACAAAATGTCCTGCAAAGTGAAGCTCAAACAGGGTGTCTAAAATGGAAATGGGCATTTAAAAACCAAATGCTGTTATTTAGGGAAAGGCAAGGCACGTTTATTTGTATATTCATATTCATATTCATACACCAGGCAATTCAAGGTGCTTTACAGTGGCAAAGAAATGCATCAAAAAACTTTAAAGTGAATGAAAAAGATGATTTAAAGGTAGACATTAAGACATTAAAATTATAGAAATAAAACATAAAATTGCTTTAAAAGTTAAGAAAATAGATTGAGCATCTAAGAGAAAGCTACAGTAAACAATATGGTTTTCAGGCCTGATTTAAAAGAGCAGACCTCAGGTGTTCAGGAAGTTTGTTTCACAGGTGAGGAGCATAATAGCTGAATACTGCTTCACTAGTCTTGGTTCTGATTCTGGGAACACACAGTAAACCTGTCCCTGATGACCTGAGGGCTCTGGATGCTTCAGATGGAGCTAATAAGTCCAGGATGTCTTTTGGTCCGAGACAAGTCAGTGCTTTTTAGACCAGGAGTAAGTTTTTGAACTATGTCCTTTGACTAACAGGGAGCCAGTGTAGTGATTTGAGGACTGGTGTAATATGGTCCAGTTTCCTGGTGTTAGTTAGGACTCTGGCAGCAGCGTTCTGGATCCACTGCAGCTGCTCGATTGATTTAAGTAACTCTGTGTTAAGGTCAGAAGGGAATGTAATGAAAGGCTTTTAGCCACTGTACATTACCAGTAATCTGGTTTTCCTTTCTTTCATGTTTCCTTATGCCGCCTCGCTGTAACAGGTAAGACTTTTTTGTTGATTCATTTTGATATGTTGTAATTCAGTAAGTGTAGTAAACCACATTATAAGGGGACAGTTTTTGCAAGAATATGAACTAATTCTTAACTGATTTTTAGTCAAAGCTTCACTCATGTTACACTCTTAAAATCTAGACCGATTAATTGCTATTATAAACACGGCTACAGGAGTTCCATAAGACTGTATCCTATTGAAGGAGGTCCCATTCCATATTGGTTACATCACCTTAACGGAAAATTCAACTCCATTATGGCAAAGAACATAAATCGATTGATCCTCGTAAGTGCAGCTGCCATGATTAGTCAGCAAACGTGGTGACGTTGATGCTAAAAATGCCTCGACATCAGTATATTAAACTACATGCATTTTTTTTGTAAAATACCCCATTTCATTATTACAAATGTTTTCTTCCATATTGCTGTGTAACTGCTGTTGTGATATCAGTCATTTTTGGCTCCAGTCAGCTGCAGTTGCAGTTTCAGATAATGCTGGCAGCAATGTCAGCAGAGACCAACTCGGGTCGGATGCTGTATTTTAATACAGCTGAATTCCCAATAAAGCTCTTCTCATTTACATATTATTTCTGCTTCTGCTGTCAGACAACAGAAAAAGTATGAAACGGTGACTGAAACGCAGCTCTTTAAGGCTACAGGTTAACTGGCAGACGCTTCCAAATTGCGGCTCTGCACTCCAGAAAGCCTTTTATGATCGCAGCATCGTCTGAAAACCTCACCATACACTTGCATTAAAGACAACAACTGTGCCTTGAACTTGGCTATATGTACATAGAATTCAAAGCTACTACCAAAGTCAGAGAGCAGTTACACAGGAAGGAAAAAGAAATTGCTTCAGCTGGGCTGTTCCACTGTGTCATTGAACATTTTGTATAATATGCTGATTTAACAGTTTCACTTTAATGCTTTAATTCAACTTGGATTTCTTTATGGCATTGCACTACTGACTTGTGTGATAATTATATTACTTAAATTTATTTTTGTCATTGCAGTTACCAGTTTAACCCTACAGTTGTGCACTATCATATGTAAATCTTTGTATAATGCAGCACAGTACAAATTCTACTCAAAGACATAAAATTAAAATACAATCAGCTTAAATGATCATTATGCTTTTTTGGAGTAAAATTAATTGCTTAGATTAATCAACTAATCTTTCAATTAGTTGATAGTCAGATAAAAACTTTTGTTACAGCAACCCCACACTTAAGGCGCGTTATGGAAAACATTATCGACAAAATTTACTTGACAATTTTTTCCGAGTTTGTATGGGATTAATGAACTGAGTTCTGATTTCCACCAGAAGGTGGCATTGTTTTACTCTTTCTGCTTCCAATGATATGTTGTAGTAGATGACTTGCATTGGAATTTGGCTATTGTTGTCACATTGCTGCAAGCCTTTCTGGTAAATCCAGACAACTACTGTTTTGATTTGTAGTCACCATTTTAAGAATCTGCTCTTTGTGCATTTGCCATTTCAGGCAGAATTGACTTTATCACCCACACCTCACAATTCGAAAAGCCGAGACCAAGTTTTTCAGATATAAACTCAGAAATACTAAGCTAAAGCTGGCGTACTCTGCGCATGCTAGCAGTTGACAGGGGGAAGACAGCATATGTCAACTGCATTACGTATCAATAAACCAGTCAGGCATAACGTTATGACCACCTGCCTAATATTGTGTTGGTCCCCCTTTTACTGCCAAAACAGCCCTGACTTGTTGAGGCATGGACTCCACTAGAGTCCTGAGGGTGCGCTGTGGTATCTGGCGCCAAGATGTTGGCAACAGATCCTTTAAGTCCTAGAAGTTGCAAGGTGGAGCCTCCATGGATCAGACTTGTTTGCTAGTACATCCCAGAGATGCTTGATTGGATCGAGATCTGGGGAATTTGGAGGGCAAGTAAACACCTCAAACTTGTTGTTGTGCTCCTCAAACCATTCCTGAACCGTTTTTGCTTCGTGGCATGGCACATTATCCTGCTGAAAGAGGCCACAGCCATCAGGGAATACTGTTTCCATGAAAGGATATACGTGGTCTGCAAAAATGCTTATGTAGGTAATACATGTCAAAGTAACATCCAGATGGATAGCAGGACCCAAGGTTTCCCAGCAGAACATTGACCAAAGCATCACACTGCCTCTGCCGGCTTGCCTTCTTCCCATAGTGCATCCTGGTGCCACGTGTTTCCCAGCAAAGCGACGTGCATGCACCCGGCCATCCACGTGAGAAAACGTGATTCATCAGACCAGGCCACCTTCTTCCATTGCGCCGTGGTCTAGTTCGGATGCTCACGTCCCCATTGTGGTTCCTTCCTTGGACCACTTTTAATAGATACTGACCGCTGCAGACCAGGAACACCCCACAAGAGCTGCAGTTTTGGAGATACTCTGACTCAATCGTCTACGCAGCACAATTTGTCCTTTGTCAGACTCGCTCAGATCATTACGCTTGCCCATTTTTCCTGCGTCTAACACATCAACTTTGAGGACAAAATGTTCACTTGCTGCATAATATATCCAACCCACCAACAGGTGCCATGATGAAGAGATAATCAGGGTTATTCACTTCACCTGTCAGTGGTCATAATGTTATGCCTGATCTGTGTGTGTGTGTGTGTGTGTGTGTGTGTGTGTGTGTGTGTGTGTGTGTGTGTGTGTGTGTGTGTGTGTGTGTGTGTGTATATATATCTATATATATATATATATCTATATATATATATATATATATATATATATATATATATATATATATATGTGTGTATATATATATATATATATATGTATATATATATATATATATATATATATATATGTATATATATATATATATATGTTTAAAAAAAAGACATGCAGAGAAGGGTCAACTCAGTGAAAGTGTCAGGATGATGGTGACACTGCCAGTACCGACCTGCCTGACCGTAAAGCCTTACAGGAAACAACAGTTTGTTGGTTTGTTTGTGACTAAGCCGTGCCTATGATAGCTGAGCTGGCGTCAGAGGTTTAGACCCTGTGACGGTGGCGCCATCATTAGTTAATCCACTCACTGCTCTGTCCTCTTATCTTCACTTGTAGTCTTAGATGAGTGAAGGCAGGAAACTGGGTCAGGGACTGTAGCCCAATTTTTCCAGTTATTGATTTGATGAACTCTCCCTGGCCTCCTGCGTCAGCTGAAAACGCAAAGAAAAGAAACCAGGAACAGAATTCTTACAGTAAAAAAAAAATAATAAAGCTTGATTTATTTATTTTATATATATATATATATATATATATATATATATATATATATATATATATATATATATATATATATATATATATATATATATATATATATATATATACTTTCTTTTATATATTTTTAATAAAGACACATTTCTTTTTTTATTAGGGGGATCGATGAGAAGCAGCAGCATAGAACAGCGTAAACCAAAATAACAGATTGTAAGAAATTTATTTATTTATTTATTTATTTATTTATTTATTTATTTATTTATTATATGCAGAATTTCTGCATTTGTAATGGTGCATTCCATTCTCCATTGAAGTTCAGGAAAAGTACAGGAATACCTGCAATAGAGAAGTCTCATAATGTTACATCTTCACTTGTGTAATAGCTGCATTATCTTTTCATTTGCTAAGCTGTTGTGAAAACTTTGTTCATAATTCCCTTGTGACTTTAGGGAGACCAAATAGAAACATAGGACTCTGCTGATGCAGTTACGCATGGGCCAAAAACGCCTCTTTACATTACCAGCGCATCTGCTCCCACTGCTTTGACTGATTTGGCTGAGAAAACTGCTGAATACGTTGGTCAGAGGTTTGTTGAGATGTATAGTTTAGAAGGGCATGAGAGATACAGATGACTCAGTTAGTCTTCTGTGGAGTATTATGAGAAAAGAGGTCTCCCACCAGTCAGCACAAGCACATTTATAACATTCTGCTGCCTGTCAGATGGAGGCTGTGTAGCAGGTGTATGTGTGTGTTATAAAACTTGGTGACCCAGACATCAACATGAGTCATTTTTCCTCCTTTAGCAGATAGTTTTTAGGTAGACTCCATTGTCCCAGAGGGAGGCATTGTTTTACTGTTCACACAAACCATACAGATAGTCAAATCCCAACATACAATGTATACCATTAATTGCCGTTCCCCAGCCCATTCAAATGAATGCAAATGATCACTATTATCAAGTTGGTTTGTTCAGAGCTTCAGTGGCAGAACGGATAAAACTTTTGCCAAAACCTCAAAAAGATAAGACAGAAAAAGGAAAATGAGAACTGCTTTCGAAGTGTTTGTGTCTTGGTTATATGAGGACTAGTTTTGACTTTAATGCCCTGAACCCCAAATTCTGCATGCAGGTTTGTTGTCTTTGTTTAAATCCCAAAATTACACAATTTATCAGTGAGGATAAGTGTTGGATTTTGAACTCTCTGACGCTTTTTTCATAGAGGTGAAGGACTTTACATTGCGATGAACAATTGACTCACAGCGAGTAAAAAAATTGGACAGGGGAAAAAACATTCCCAAAAACTGCTTGGGATTCAGAAGGTAAAGACTTGGAAATGTGGACAGTGTGTAAGATGTAGTTCCATCAGCACCAACGACTTAAAACTTGCCAATGCTGAAAAAAAAATCATAGCTGATCTGAAATGATTTTCTCTAAAAACCCTGAGGCGTCTACAAGCAAATTTTGTTTTGAATTTAATCTTGGTTTCATAGTATTCCTCAGTGCTTTAGAAGACTTTCAATTCCCATGACAGATGCTGTTAAATATATAAACATGGCTGTAAGAAAAATCTAGTTCTAGTTCACTTATTTTTAATTCAAACGGCCAACATGATGTGTTAAAAGTTGATATCATCAGTCATTAAAATGAAGCCTGTGTACTTTTACATTTTTTTCTATTGTCATCTAGATATACAGACATATCTACATCAGAAGTGGAATGCAATGCACGATTGCAGCCCATAATAAGCCCATCGAGAATAGTGAATTTATGCAAGTGTGGTTATGTATAAGAATCCAATTGTTGGTTCTGTATTGAGACATGCCTTAGTACATTCTCCCTTGAAGTCCTTTTATCTTCGTGTTTTATTGCTGCCGTTAGCATTATTTCTGTCCTGTGTTGTCTGGGCTCAGGGCGCTGTGTGTTCTTAGGCTACTAATCCTTTTAATGCCAGGTTTCACTCCACATTATTCAAACCTGCTGTTCACACACCCATCACAAGTTATGTAACATGGATCTTTTGTGTGTGAGTGTGTTTGTGAGATGGGCAAAGATTTGGAACCTATTGTAAAACGGGTTGCTTTCCCTGTCATTAGGTACTGAAGTGTCTCGCTAAACAATGTAATCGTTTCATATCACTTGCTATAAAGAGCATTAATAATTAGAAGCAGGGTGTCTGCCTGCTGTAATTCATTCTTTCATCATCTGTAAAGCTGCTATGACCACACAAACACCAGACAGTTTGTTTAAGTCTGTTAATGGATAACCATTGTCAATACATTGTATTACAATCTCTCTCCAGTCCTTGAGTTTTAAAAAGCCTTATTTTTATTGTGAGGGCTTTATGTTTCAAAACGATGCCTAAATTCATTTTTTTTAAAAATCATCATAAAGCCACAGGATTTAGCATATTTAAACATAAAATCAGTTGTTTAGTCATCTACAGAGTCTAACTTTGTCCTCATTTTATAGCTATATATATTTTTGGACCAGTTCTCCACAAGGACCCACATACTGTATGCATTTTCCCTAAAGGCAACAGCATTAAGGAAGCACTGTATACAGATAGTATAGAGGGAGAGCAGTGTGTGTTGGTGCTTATATAGCTAATGTGCCTTCTGTCATGATCATCTCAGTATTATACCATGGAATTAACTTAATTCAGGTCTTGTTTTGTGAATATCTGCAATGTGGGCAATTTAGGACCAGGTTGTTCAGTTTCTATATGTTTGTGAAGTTGTTGAGAGGTTAACATTGGTATAATATCTTTACTTAACGCTCATTAAGACATACAGTGACTTTGCAGAACTAGCGACATGGTGGCAGAAAAATACTCGGGTCTTTCAGTTTCCTTTGATAATGGATGTTTAGCTTGAGACTGAAAATGAATCAAGTCCCTTACATTTTAGCTGACATCAGTATGTCCCGCAGGGTTCCTGGGATTTGCAAGATTCTGTTGCAAGCAAAGTTATAACATTATTAAGAAAAATTCAGCGCACTGCACCACTGCAGTACTTCACAAAGACCACGCCACTGATGCATTTCTAATCCTAAAACCTGTACAACCAGTGTATTGCTTTAAGTGATTTTATAGTTATATATAATTCTGAAACAACAGTATTAGATTTATGCTTTAAATGGAACATGATTAGTACTGTGTGCTGTGCTTATTTACAGTTCTTGAGTCTAACTCTTGACATAGTGTTAGGTCTTCGACTAAGGTAGCTTTGACAGCTCTGTCTGTATTAATGTGCACTTGAGCTGGGAAATAATGTAATTTGTTCTTATTTACAAATATCCAGTGATCAGTTGAATTGAATTGCAAGAAAAATGCATGTAAATGCTACCAAAGTTAATTCTCTTTGTTTATTCCATAAAGGGTCGTGACTTGTCTTTGTTGAGGTCTCGTGAATTATGGATTTTGGTATCAAAGGTACGCACATACCTTGGAACAATTCTGCATTTTTAAAGCAGTAAAGGTGATATTGCCTAAAAGCACAGATCTGACCTGATTATTTTAAATACTGAGTAGAAAGGTAGCAGAATATCAAAAATCAATTCAATGCCCTCTCAGTCAAACTATTTTTGAAACATGTCTGTATTTGTTCTTCTCTTCTCTGTTCTCTATCACTCCATGACTCATTGAGACAGTACTAATGCTGAGGCGGTGGATCTAGGACATTCTAGCCCTTGTGTCTCTGGCTGACTCTCTCCCTCCTTCTCTCCCTGTGCCTCTCCCCCATGTGTGTGAGTTTAGTATAGAGTGAGGACTAAGGACTTGCTGCTGTCAGCCCAAATGCTCCAATAGCACCTCTCTCCCTTACGTATGGAGGCCAAAATGGCTACTCATCATTCCTCCCCGCCTCTCTGACTGACTCACTCAGTAGCTCTCTGTCATTCTCCATAGTCAGGGTGTGACTATGGAAAAACCACTGCCAGGGCTTACTGGTAAAGTCTGTGTGTGCTTTCCACTATCAAACTACAGCTCAGCCAAAGCCTTTACAATTCAACAATTCAATAGGCCTCTTTTTTCCATCACTGGGACATGCCAGGCCCCTTTTATTAACATTTAGAGTTTGCAATTCCCCAGAAACGCTGTAGACCTGACTGTGATTTCTCTTCCTGTAAGACATAGTAACATTAAAATAAATGAATATAAAAGGAATAAAAATAAGAGTATTTGGAAGCAAAGACAACCTGTATATAGTATCTCTCTCATTGTAATCAAAATTAAAATTACTGGATCATTAAGTCCTACTAGTGATGCAGTGTTTAGCACAAACTGTTAAAATTGAGCACTTTTTTTGTTTGTTTTTTAATTTATTTATTTTTTTGTCATGCAGGCCAATAACTTTGGGAATTAGTATTGGTATAAAAAACATGGAAATAAACCTTCGTCATGATTTTGACCTCTGGGAGCTAATTTTCTTAAACAATTGGATTGTTGCGAGTTTAGCACCTCTTGATGCGTATGTGTAGATTTAGTATTTTTGTACACTGTACATTTTTTAGTAGTTACAATGCTCCAATAAAAGGTCCAGTTCATGGATGCAAACTCTCATTAGTATTTTTATACATTACTTTTGTCACTCCAAAAGAGCCAAAATACAATTTTTAAGGTTTATGTTGTATTAGTGTTGAGCCTGGTCAGATTCACACTGATCCAGCAAGTGAACTTTGAGTGTTTCAAGATGGCTTAGTGCTACTTGTTGAAACTCTCTTTGCAGCTAATCATTATGGCTATCAAGTTAAGCATGATAATGCTGCAACGATTTCACCTGTTGTGTCTAAAAGACTGACTCAGAAACAGATTTTTGGTGAAAGTTGGTGACTGTACAGAAATTCATGTTTTTCTAATGTTCAAAATCAGAAGAAAAGATGGATGTTAGCCCACAAAGAGGTGTGTTTGTGATTTCTTTGAGCAAATAATGTTGTACGTTTAACTGGTGGTATAGTGTAGTTTACCTTTTTGAAACTTTAATTTAGGGTACAAACAGGTAGGTATGTCACAATGCTGTACGTTTTGTAGTTTGCTCCAGTATCACAGAATTTTCCCGATTGTCAAAACTAAATTTATACCATAGTAACAAAACAATGCATTTCCAATTAGACTCTTTTATTTAATAAGAATTGTGCTGCATGCCTCGTGTGCTACCACACAAACATGATATTTTGACACTGTGAGCAGTAATGACTGAAGCCTGCTGTTTGTAGTTCAAGCTGACGTTACCCTCTGTGAACATTGCAAACTACAGCAAATGCAGCTGTTGCAAACAATAACAGTAACAATTCCAGATGTGAACATTTTGACAACATATTGTTCATGCAAAGGCAACTGACTAAACTTGAGGGGTTTCCTCCATTTGTTCCAAGTGCTCTTTGATACCATTTGCATTCTGGCTTTTGGTCATTCAACTCAAACCTGATCTCTATACAGACTTTGTTTTTGTTTTCCCTCAAGTTGCAGTAAAGCTGTTGCTGCATCTGCCTCTATGGTATTTTGGCACCATAGAAAAACGTGTTGGCATAGAGTTAGTACTGAAATATTAGTTCTCGTGTCATCCATACACACAGTAGGTACAGGTAATTTGTGTACTTAGTGACTAGCGAATGCGATGTAAATAGTTTATTGTCTAATTGTAGAAATGTATCAGGCTTATTGATGTTTATTCATCTGTGCACTTTATGGAGTAGCATCTTACAGTGCTTACTATAAGAAATGAGTGACTTAAAAATCAAAGTTATTTTCATTTGTGAACTTGATAACTGACAAAATCAGTTTCTACATTGCACAGTTCAGAAATAGTGCAATCATGCTGGCGTTTTTGCTTTCATCACTTTTGGTGACGTTAGCAACTGTACAATAGCCTTGTGCTTCTCCTCAAAGTTATCTAATGTTCCATCAAAAATATGATATAACATCAGTGATGCTAGCTGCACATAAAAAGCGTTTTGTTTTGTTTGTTTGCCCTTGTCTAAGAAGTGGTTGTGTTTGTCGATTTAAAGTTCATTCTCATTCTACAAGGTCTATTGAATCTCAAATAGAGGACATTGAGTCTGCAATACAATTAATTTTCTAAATAAGAAGTGAGAGTTTGATTCAAGGTGTTTGAAACCTGTCGCTAGGAGAATGGTTGGTTAGCTACACTGTAAGCAGGCGGTGGTAGGACCGTATGATCCACACAGAAGTTATGTACTACTGATTCACCCCAGGGACGTTGAGTCTGTTGGGACAAGTGAAATCCCCTGGATTGTGCTCATCTTTTACCTGTTGTTTCTTGGCCGGCCGTCCCTAAGCCAATGGAGGCCCTGCGAGTGCATGTTGTGTTTTCTGTCTGCTGAGGCACTAAGCCATCTTAAAGCTGACTTTCAATGAGAAATGACAAGATAAGACCCTAAAGCAAAGGGTGTCTTGTCCGTCACGCAGGCGGCTGGCATACTAACTCACCAGGGTGCTAGAATAATCACGAGTCAATGTGAACGTGCCAACTAAACCAACAAGTTCAAGTGTCAGGTTTGCTTTTGTAGTGTTGACGGGAAAGCCAAAGATCCTGATGACTTTGTCCCCTGAGTGATTGTGACAGCCTTTATGCGACAAAAAAAATATGTATACGTAATTGTAATATCTGTCACCTCTGACTTTTGGGATAACCTGTACCATTTTGTCCCCTTTAGTCAGAGCCTGATAATGGCGTGTGATGTTACATAATTACGTTATTCTAAAGAGAAAAGTAATTGTTGGCCAGTAACACAACTGATTCATTTGGAATAGGAAAGGGCTAGGCTAGAATTACTGACATTAAAGAGTTGAGACTCAAAATGTTACTGTTTGGTCATGTCTCGGGCTTCAAAGGGCAGAGACTTGTGGTGTAGGAGCGAGGAAATCACTGGGCCACGTGCTAATCTCTGTTGATGGTTTATGTAACTCCTCGTATCACATGATCACACGTCACTACCCGCCCAGTAACTGTCTATATTCAGTAATTCACTCACTAGTCAGCCGTTCAAACACAAATAGATGACAGAGGAAAAATGAGGAGCACACATGCAATCATTGTATCCTGGCACTCTGCTTTTAATTCAGTGTGCAGCCGCAGTCGCTAATGCATCTATAGGTGTGACCCAGATCTGTTCACCTAATTGAAGAAGGAACGAGGGGTGTTTGAAAACACTAAACAAAGAAGATTGGGACACACTGCTGTGTTACTTTGGAGTATTTATGTTCCTGCTGACGGACGGCTCCATGAGAGTGCAGGGAATACGAGTGCAAGGCCATGATGAGATGGCGGTGAATCTTTTGTTCTGGGAACTGGAGCAGCATCTCAAAAGGTAAAATAGAGAGAGGGAATCCCCAAGGAGTCTGTACACTGTAGCACTGACTGGGCCAATCACTACAGGAGCTGCACACAAAAGGCCTGCATGGCTATATTGTCCTTTCTGTTCAGTCACGCATGGCTTCAGGGGCTTCATTAGCATTGGTCGCACTCTAAGTTCTTTTCATTTTAGCATCTTGTGGTGGTTAGTAAAGTGGAAGGAGTGTCCGTGTGTTGTGAAAATGTATAGCTGTGCAGACAGAGTAGATGACGTACAGCGTGGACATCTGCGATATAAATGTGGGCCACCTACTAATATCTCCAAGGGACTATGAGTAATTAAATCCACCGCATGTTTTTTTTTCGTCGCTGTATCGCTTGCCATATTCGGCTTTTTTTAAGCATTTTTTTTGCTATCAGATTGGCCCATCTGGTCCTTCATCTCACATAAAGTTGTCTCTTTTTTTGCAGTAGTATAGCAACACATTCAGCCCACGGCATGTTTGCTTTACAAGATAAGCTTTTCCAGTTTTTTTTATTGCAATGTGACTGGTTTTTAACAACTACAGCGTCACAGGAATCACAACTTGTGTCATGACGTGTTTACCATTTGAAGTGGTTTCTTGTGCACTGAAAACTAGTTCAAAGCAGCGAACACTGGTAAATGCAGCCTTTTTCAGCAGCCCTGCAGTAAATTTTGCCTTAGTGAAATGCAGAGATGTCAGTTAACAGCATGGTCATTTTTGAGACCTATTATTTCTTGGGATCATATTAGACCCCATTATATTAAAAAGCATTTCCATTATTGTCAGCTGCATGCACTGCTGTAAAAACATACACATCTTTAAAAATGTATAGTCTATGCAGAAACTTAACACATATTTGTTGTTGAAAGCAGATATGTTTCAACAACATGTGTTTTAAATTCCCATCACTATGATTTACCGTCAGATAAAAGTACAACATGAGCCAGCACGGGCTTAATACGTTTTGGGTCATTTCTCTCTTAAGATGCTTCAGTAGGTCACCAGGCCAGTGTTGATTTACAGCAAAGCAGCAAGGCCATCAGTCAGCTGACCTACCTATAACTCGGTCTGATTTTTGTATATACTGTTAAAGCTATGTAGTGTGTGGTAGTAAATCAAGCACAAGTACTGATAAAGCACCATACGTGTGATGTTGGCATCTACACGGTGTCACGGCAACAGTGTAATAGGGCAAATGACGATACATTTATTTTAAAAAACCCTGCAAGCATTGTAAACATTCATTTACAAATGTTGCTTATCTAAACAAGCTTTAGACAGTGAATGATAACTTAAATCCAGTGCTGAATTTGTGGTTTAAAGCATGAAAATCTTGACCACTGGCTTATTAAAATGCCTTTCCTCAGAACAGGGGCCAGTGGAAGCAGGTGTAGCTCCTGTCAAGCCTCTGTGTGCTCACTTGTCTATGCATGGGTTTTATTCCTCAAGAGGTGCAGTTGTGCTTGCTATTTGGGTGTATATAATTGGCTAAACCCTCTTCTAGTCAAAGACAAGACCGGAAGGGATGAGAGTGGCTTAGAGCTTCTCATTAAGGTATTGGCTTCTTGATAGATGCTTAAGTGTCAGGGATCAAAGTTGAGCAGAGGCTGACATTAGTACAACACACTATGTTTAAGCCTCTCTTCATGGTACTGGTGCTTTATTAAGCAGGGATGTGTTGTTGATACCCAAATTAGCATAAGTCCCCACTTAAAAGGTGACTTCTAACTCCTAAATCACTTAGGATGTACTCAGCCTTGCATATTCTGAGGTGGAAACTGATCTGATGTTTTTGTATGTCATTAAAAATCAACTGATGAACACTTTTAATCCTGTTTTCCTTAATAATTCCACAAATCTTTACACCTATCTTTATTTGTCATAGGTAGCTGTATATCATTGAGGTCCATGAACCTTAAGAGTTTTACCGGCAATGTCTTTACCGTGACCTTGTGATCTGAGGCCTGCATAGTATGGGTGTGATCAGAGACAAGAATGTGAAGAGTGTAAAAAAGTTTTTGAGGCTTTTGGGAGTACAGGGAACGAGTGAGCGGCCTTTCGGAGAGTGTAGGAAGGTGAATGTGTGGGAGAGGGCGTTGGTTCGTGGATGTCTGAGTTGGAAATTTCCGTGTAGAGGAGTTATTTGAGGTGTATCTGACCGAGATAAAGCCATCTGTGACGACTCTTTTTAGGTGTGTGATCATGTTTGAGTCACGTTGATCCACACTGTCCTCCATCGCCCTAAAAACTGATACTTGGCAAACATGTTAAGTTAGACTTAAATGGGTCATATGTGTATCTTGCAATTACCGGTTGGAATTTGATTGACCAAATCTCACCATGTTTTCCAGTGGAGTGAAATTTAATCAGTTGGGCTGTGAGCATTAGGTCACTATTGATCTATTGTTCATGTGACAGCATTACATTGATGCATATGTGCCCTCCAGTAGTTCCAGCTTTCAGTGCTAACATCTCGTTTGCAGGCTTTTATCTCAGTATAATAATTAAATTTCGAGAGCTCTTTTGCCAAGATTTCCTGCTGATAGTGTGACTCATCCTCGCAGCTCTGCAGTACTTTTCAGAGCCACACGGGGGCAACAAGTATATACAAGATAACACTTTGATAGTCATCTGAAACTTTCTGATTCCCACAAAGATTACTTGCTTATTTCTGTCCGATCTGAAGATTACTGTTAACTATCCTTTTTATGTTGAGCTTTCACTGTACATTATAAGGACTATATTCATATAATCTACATAATTCTGTGGTGATTGATTTTACACATTTTAATACCCCTTAAAATGAGGTAACTAATCCATTAAAGCATACAATTGCATGTTCTATTCCCAGCTTGTGACCAAAGCCTCAGAAACTGCTTGTTTGCTGATGTTGTAGGGACTAATGTAACTTCCCCCATGTGAGTTTGTATACGATCTGCGCCATAATGCCGATTTATAGTGAGAGAAACTCCCTTTAAGTTATCCCCCTGGGATGAAAAACACTCAGGAGCTGTTCAGATAACAACAGGATAACGTCTCTCAAGTTAAGATAAGGGAAGTCCCCAGCTGACACATTCTCATTGAAACTGCAGCAGATTAATGTGTGCTGTCGCAGTAACTTAACAGTCCTAAATCTTGTCCTTCCTCGGCCTGTTTTCCAGTACTACAGCCCCTTTCTTCTTCCTTCCCCATCCGGTTTTCCCCGGTTTCATCCACCTCCTCTCCGTCGCCGGAATATTTTATGCAAAAGCGGGTCAGCTGAGCGGCAGGTGGGGGCGTTCCTGCATAAATTATTCATTCAGCCTCCTCCTCCGCCAATCAGCAGCCGCAGTGTCGGTGTGTCGCTGGATAAATTATGCGGGCTCGTCCCGAGCTGCAGATCCTTGTGTACCGCCGAGATGAGCTGACCTTGGATTGTATCTGTGCCGCTGCGGTCGGTGCAAGAGCGTTTACCGGACAGAATAGGTGTGGATGTTTCCCGCTGAGGTGGTGGACGCGTGGAGGTCGAGTCGAGCCGCTTGACTGTATAAAAAAAAAAAAAGCAATGAACAGCATGAATACGCCGTGCTATACAGTGGCCATGGATCTAGGCGTCTGCCAGCTGAGAAATTTCTCCATCTCGTTCCTGTCGTCGTTACTGAGCGCGGAGAGCTCCCACATCAAGCTCGACAATAGGTAACCGCTGCCTCCGTCGTGTCGCCTCCGATCAGCCGCGGGATGCTCCACTGTCATTGTACTCGCTCCACACTGCCGTTAACGCTTTTCAGGATAGAGGGATTGTTCCCCCGTTGAAAAGCAGGCGGTTGATTTTTTTTTCTAGAAATATCCAGATGTTTCCTGTAACGAGCCACATTTCTGTGAAGGGAGACGTTCTGCCTTTGCGGAGGCTGCTGCTCTCTCTTCTCCATCTTTGTACGGAGCGGTTTAAAATGTGTTCACGTCTCTCCTCTTCTCTTGCAGTTCGTCGGGAGCCAGCGTTGTGGCCATCGACAACAAGATTGAACAAGCAATGGTGAGTTTTCAAGTAGTTTCTGACATGTTCACTAGCTACTACGGTGGCCTTTAATCCATGTAAACTCCTGAAGGGATGGCTGGCTAAAAATAGCACTGAATCAGGTGAGGGTTCGCGGATAGAGGACTTGTTTTGATGAATCTGTCGTCTGTTACATGTCTATACCTAGAGTTTAATCCTAGTGTAGTTAAATAAGTATTTATTTACACCCCTGCTAACAAAACTGTTGCGTTAAATGTAGGGAAACATCATTTAAACTATGACACGACCAGACTTTTGGTTTATGCTAATATTAGAGTACCTTAGCTTAAATCTAGCTTCCTGTACAGCTACCTGAAAACTAGTCTCACTTAAGACAACATTATGGTGTTTTTTTGTTTTTTTTAAAATATTGATTTCTGTAAAAACACCACTAAATATGTTGGGTCACACGGTATAATAAAAGAAATTACTGTAACTGAGGGCTTTATTTCCCAGAAAGCCAGTGGGTTTTGTTTTCTGTTTCACCGTCTGTGTTGTCGCTGTTGTCAGCTCTGTTGCTAGGCAAACTGGAAGATTGACACGCCTGGTTATAAATATCTCGGCCTCTGATTGGCTGACGCTAAAGTGTGGGCCGATTTAATGACGTAGCACCCTGGGAATATTGTCCCTCAGGGTTTCCTTTTATCGTCTGTTTATTATATTATCACCGGATGACACTGACAAACCTTGTGTTATAAAGTTTCCATTCGTGTCTTCGTGCTAATTTAGTTTAATATTTCCAGGCTAGATTAATTTTATTATTACTTTGTAGCAGGTGTTGCATTTTAGTCCCATACTTATTTCCACTCAATAACTTCCAGTGCTGAAGACGTTTGTAGCACCGTTAGTCATTATTGTACATAAAGTTCCGTGTTCTTATGAAATGTTTTTTTCCCCTATTGTATGATATAGTAACTAGCTTTAGCTTCATTGACAAAATACGTGAATGTTTCCATTTGTGTTTTTTGAGTTACATTTGGTTGGACGCACATAAAGTTTAAGACAAAGAAATGAAATACTTTTTGTTGTAATAGGTTACATGGTCAGGTTCTTCCAATCGTTGGCTTATCATCATTGGACAAGCTCAAATGTATTGTGCTCAAACTTGCTTTCCTTTAATGTTTAGTCATTTTAGATACAAATATTTGCTTTAGATGCAACATTACACCCATGCAGTTTTCCAGCTTTGGAGCTAGGGCCCCATATGCAATAGTTACATAAACAGGTGTCAGAACATTTTATGAGGGTTTTTGAGACTGATCGGTCATGTATGCAATCTAATGTCTGATATCATAAAAAAATCTGAGAAATTGGGTCATTGGTTAAATAAGGTCTTCAAACTTTGGGGTTAGTGCCCAGTGGTTTAATAATGTGATATTATTGATTTATTCCAGTCATAAACCTGTATCTGTCTGTTTCAGGACCTGGTGAAGAGTCACCTGATGTACGCTGTGCGTGAGGAGGTGGAGGTCCTAAAGGAGCAGATCAAGGAGCTGATCGAGCGCAACTCCCAGCTGGAGCAAGAGAACACGCTGCTCAAGACACTGGCCAGCCCAGAACAGATGGCCCAGTTCCAGGCCCAGGTTCAGACCGGTTCTCCGCCTGCCCCTTCGACAGCTGCCACGCCGGGACCCCCAAGCACTGCCTCCCTTGGCCAGCCCGCCTCACACAGCTCTGGCCCCTCGGCATAGCCTGGCCTGCACACACAGACTGACTGAAAGTTTTTGAGTTCTGCTACAGCTGCAGAGCCAAACTTTGCCTTCTACAGCAGGAGGTTTTGCTGTTAAGACAAGAATTTGCACATATTTATCTCAGAAGGATGCAGCAGGCGGGACAAGCGGTGCTGTGCTTTACAGTACAGTGGAGGGAGATAATCTTGAGATGCTGTATGGGGGGGCGGGGGTTGTTTTCATGTTTTCAGAGGAGGATTAATCATTGAACATTTGCCAAATAACCCTTGGTCATCAACTAGAATGTCTTACCAAGAAGAAACAAAACACCTTATCAGTGGCGACGGTATACTTAACTTTAGATAATTAAAAAAAAAAAATCACTGTGCCTGCGTCTGGATTTTAAGTGATGTCGATTATACTGATGGTGGAGATGGAGCAGTAGGAGGGAGGAGGATTGTATTGGTTGTCAACTATTTTGCTGAATGATGTAAATATGCGTTTCTCTCTCAAGGCTAGATCCTAAAGTTGCAGGTCGAGAGACTTGAAAGAGAGAAAAAGCCTTTTCAGAGTGACAAATGCAGAATGTGAGCAATTATTATCATGACAAAGTCCCCATCTGGAATGGGGGAGTCGGGGTGGGTGGGTCGGGAAGCGGGCGGGAGGGTATTTTGAACAACACTTGGCAGCATTGACGATGTTACTTCAACTGTGGGTTGATGGGATGAACAAACCATGGTTTCTTATGGAGATGATGATAATCTATTTTCAGTATTTCAAGCTCCTCATTTTTGCCCTTAACAAAGCTCATCATTGCTGTTCTCTCAACCCTGCGGTGGCATGTAATTTAAACCTTATTTGACAGGGTTGAGACTTCGGGCTAAGCTGCATTTTTCTTTTTTTTCTTAAAAGTTTGACGGGCAGAAGATGACGATGTATATTTCTGTACAGTGTAAGTACCATGTAAAATAGTGAGGAGAAGAGGAAAAACAACAGATGCTATCTAGGTCACACAGATTGATGCAGATGAGCAAGGAATGCGCTGGTCTTGCCCAGTCTGTGTCATCTATTTTTAATGCTGTATTTTCAGGACTGTGGATGGACAGGAGTTTAGGTTATTTAACTGACAACAACACAGCCAACGTTGTCCAAATCCCTTACTGCAACATTAACTCTTAGACTGTAAAACCATTCTCACTTGACTCTTTCTTTTTCTTTCTGGAGTATTGCACCTTTTTTTTTTTTTTTTTCTTTTTTCTTTTTTCTTTTTTGACAGTGAAGTACTTTTGGATGAACAATATCTTAAAACTCAACCTTTAAAAAAAACAAAAAACAATACAAACTCTGGAGATGTTCTTTCTTTTTCATTGTGTATCAGTTGTATGCTCATGTTCTGTGCATGTTTCCGCAAAGACCGGATCAGATATTGTAACATACATACCACAATTGCACTTGACAGCTGCACTTCACAACTTTCAATAAACATGCTTAAGGAAGAATAACAACCTGGTCACCATCTCGTTTTTGGTCTCGTCCTGCCCAGTGGGTGCAGCCACACAACCAAGCCTCCAAATGTTGATTTATATCCTGAGGAAGCCAGTCACTTGCGGAGTCATGCTTGCTTTGTGCCAAGTAGATCTACAGCTGAATTCCTGATTGCTTCAGAGTGTTATCAAATCAAGGTTAATAACTACCTGCTATGTAGCGACTTGGGTGACTGTTTCTGATTTAAGGTTTTGAAATCCCAATTAAATCTCCTCTGAAGATTCTATGTAACTTCTTGTAGATTAAGTTCAGTTTTTGTTTGTCAAATTGCTAAACTAGCATGAAGTATTATCTTAGCAGGTGCTGAGTGGGAGAGTAACAGGCAAAATGTGTAAGTATAGCCGTAATAAATGATGAATGAACACATATTCACATGGGTTTAAATGCAGTGCTTCTTCATAGGGAATTCCTTGAGAGACTTCCTGTAGGTGGCTGAGCTGTACCTTAATATAGACAGGAGAAACAGTGTTTTACTGTTTGTTATTCTCTATTGACTGCTAAATCCCACAGTAATCCCACTCAACACCAGAAATACCCTCCGTATCTGGGGAAAAAATATAATAGTTTTGATTGGTGGGAAACCATAATAACACTGGTCGATACTTGTTTTTTAATACACTCTTCAATCTTGTGAGATTAGGATGTCTTGTTCATGGGTAGCTGATAAACACGCCTCAGATGGCATTTAAAGCATTTGGCACCATCACGCTGTCACGTTTCTCTGCTGTGTGCATGTAAAGCATGAAAGTAGCAGTTATCTGAAGGCATAATTATTAGTTGCTCAGTGGTTTGTTGTAAATGTGACAGGAAGAATTAAGCTGCATGATGATATTGCATGTGTTTGCACATAAAATAAATCTCATTTTATGCAGAGGAAAAGAAAAAACAGTTTTTTCTATAGAGAACATTACATACTTACGACAGGCATCTGCCTCTCATGATTGTGCACTAATATGATTCCCTTGTTCCCTTTTATTGTTATTAGATGCAGTGTATTCACTATTTAAAAGCTTCAGATTTCTGCTATTTCTTCTTCTACTTCTAGACATGCAATCTGTAACTGTAAATTCGCTGATAATTTCATATTTTTCCTGCTTTCTACTGTTAGGTGAAGGAATGTGAATCTTCACTCCTGTATTTCCACTATGTGTTGTTGGCAAGTATAGCCTGGAGCTGCCTGTCAGAAAGACCCCCCTCATGCGTCTCACACACTCTCACACACACACACACACACAAAAACACATCAGCACATAGCGTGTGAGCGAGCGAGTGAGCGCACACGCTGTAAACAACTGGGGTCTGCAAAAGCAGAATTAAAAGGTGCTGCTGTCTAAATGCTCAACATTTATTTGAAAAAAAAAAAAAACACTCTTCTCACACAGCACAGACCAACAGTGAAATAGACAGATATGGCACATTGTTAGCAGGAATCACTGGCCGCACAGTCTCACACACACACTGACACACACACACACTCACACTCACACACAGGTGCCAAGTGAATAATGAAACACACATTGTTCTCCAGCCGGCGTGGTTTTAGACTGTTCATAGAAAAGCTGTCAGTACCACAGACTGCAACACTGTAAACACTGATCGAGGGCAGGGACATGTCCATAGAGGAGGGTGGTGGGGGGGGCTGGTGGAGGCGGCGGATGGGGGAAGCTTCTCTCTCCGAGGTCTGGCATCAGTCTCTGGGCCTCTGGACGGGGCTGGAGGAGGGTCGCGAGTGTGCAGGAGCGGGCTAGCCGGCCTCAGTGAGGGCTGAGGGGGGGACGGGGGGTCCGGAGTCTACCGTCTGAATCACATCCCCATACGGATGCTCTGGATGATCTGAAATATGGCTGAGAGCACACAGAGCCGCTTGTCACGCCATGCACTGCAAAAACCCAAAATCTTACCAAGTCTCTTTGTCTCATTTTTAGTCAAAATGTCTCATCCCACTCGATTTAAGATAAATTCACTCAACAAGTGACATTTCAGCAAGATGGAGGGACTTGTTTTAAGACAATGCATCTTAAATATCTTGTTAAGTCAAACAATCTTGCAATTATCTTGTTTTGAGTTGAATTTTACAAGAAAATTCAAAATAAAATTCACCCTCGTGTCGCCCTGCGGGTCAAATTGACCCGTTTTAAAGTTTGAAATTGTGGGGAAAAAATTTATTTTCACGGGGAAACTTCTGATGTCCACATTTTCAACATTTTTGGGAAGTCTTTGAAGATTTTTTGGTGGAAAAAAAGAAATGTTAAAAATGTTTCTTAAGAACATTCAGAATAAAATCAACCAAAATCCAGCAAATTTCACTGGATTTTGGTTGATTTTTTTCTGAATGTTCTTAAAGAAAATATTAGAAGTTTTACTGATATATATGTAATCACTTTAGATATTTTTAAGATTTTTTTGGAATATTTTTACTCATTTTTTAAAAAATATTTACAAGAACTGTCTTGCCAAATTTGGGGGATTTAAAAAAAAATAAAACCTTTAAGGGAAACTTAAAGAATTATTGGAATTTTCTTCCTGAAGGTTTTGCAAATTTTCAGAAATTTGGGGGATTTTTTTTCAGATTTTTTTTGGATTTTTTTTCATACAAGAAAACAATATTTTTTGGTGCCTGTAAATGAAGACAACAGGAGGGTTAATACATCTCAAATTAGGTTACATAAAAGCAAAAATCTATTTTTGAGTGAAAAACTGCTTTTGTTTTTAGCATATCTGGCTTATTTTAAGACACCTAAGCTTGACAATCCTGGTAAAATGTAGCTTAAAATAAGTTTTCCCAGCTAATTTTAAGATCTCAATATTCTAAATATCATATCTTATTTCAAGAAATCTTACCAAGCCATTTTTCACTTGTTCTATTGGCAGATTTTTTTCACTTATTTCAAGGTACAAATTCCTTGAAATAAGTTTTTTTTCTTGTTTTCCAGTGTGTTTGTCTCTTTCATTTATTTATTTTTTTCAGCGGATTACTTCTATTAAGACAATTATTTCTGGTATTACAATATTTATGAAATTTTGTGTTTTAATATGCAAATGAGGCATTATTGCACTAAATGTACACTAATTTGCATATATTTAAAGTAAGGAAATCTAAACATCAAACATTTTGTTGACCTGTTAGAGTTGAAAGTTGTATTTTTTTTTGAAAATATTCTAAAATACTATCAAAAATCAATTTTAGCCATGTTTTTAGGAGTTTAATGTTCTATAAATCAAGTTATGAATAATAAAGAAACTAAACTCTCTGAGAAAATCTTTAGAATATAGCTAGATGAGATTGGTTTATCTCAGTGCTACTAAAGATTTCCAATGTAAAAGAAATATACAGATGCAAAAAACCCCAAAATGTAGTCAAATTAACACCTTTTCTTTTCACTAATCTAAAAGAAAACAAATTATTGAATTAAAACAGTCAAAAATCTCCCAAAAATACCAAAGGCACATTTAAAAAAAAAAAAAAAAAAAAAAAAGTCCATTTCCCTCCTCTTTCTCCCGTTTTCCCACAGCACTGTTAAATGAATAAAGCATGCCTTTCTAAAAACAGGGACTGTTGTGAGTCTCTGTGAATTAAGATCTCTACATCATTGTGGGAAAAACATGACAAAAACAAACACTTTCTTCAGTAGATATTAAAGGTTTGTACCTGATCCACACACAACAAATACAAAGAGGGCGAGCAGCCAGGGACCCACAGGATACTTCTCCTCTTGCGGTCGCTATGGGAACACATACACACATATTGTACATTAATATCACTGCTACAACAGACAAAGCTGTGGAGCAAAAGTAAAACTACAGGGAGGTTTCCCATTTCCTGCACTGCTGCTCAGGTGGTGGTTGTTGCTCCTGATCTTGTCTTTTGGTCAGTATTTCTGCTTTTAAACCCCAAGTTCCCAAAGCTAACCAGACAAAACGAGGCCGTGCAAACCCCAGCGTGTAATTATAAAGTGAGAGGTTAACGGTTTTCCACGCTGTCAGACGAAGGATTTCTGCAGCACCCATCAACCTCCGCTGATATCATCTGTTTGGACGTGTTGCATGTTTGTGTGCTGATGTGGGAGAAGCTTCACAGTCAGTGGCTCAGGGATGATGTAAACAAAGCCGGAGAAAGGAGACGATGGGTGGAAAAATCTCGTTCAGCCACAGATTAAGACACGCACGAACAGTTGTGATTATATTCGCGGAAGCTGACTTTAAAGTTTAAAGAAAGAAAGATGGGTCTGAGATGGAGATGCTTTGAGCTTTTAGTCTTCCTTTTCTTGATGCTGAAAACAGCTCTGCAGGGTGCTCCTAAAATAATCTTGTGAGTTTCTTTTGTCAACTGCAGATCAGGAATGAGGTTAAAATTTCAACTTTTAAGCCAACACGGATGATGGGACAGAAATTTTCACAATGTAAACGGTCAGACAATAGTGAACAATGTATGTTCCAGTTTCCCAGAACTTAAACCGAAGGACCATGGCAAAAGATCTTCATGTTACGATAAAAACTGTTCATACTGTGGAAGCTGAAAAGTTATTGTAGGACAGTTGTGCTTGATAGATAATTAATAGAGTAAAGAAACAATAGTGGCTTTAACAGTTAATTGATTAATTGATGAATAGAGGTTAATAAATAATAAAAGCGCCTGCAAGAAAGGTTTGTTTAATTATTGATTAATTCATGATCAATTAATCTGCAGTTGCTTTTTTGACCAGTCAGTCGTTTGTTTTATTACAGTGACTATTATTTCCCAGGTAACCACTGAATCATCCAGTTTGTCTAAAAACAAAATAAGAGGAGTAACTGGCTAACAAGACTAAGAAATCATCACTAATCATGTCCTCATGTCCATTTCATCTGGATATCTACACACTAGAGCACCAACAACTAATCAATTAGATATCAGCTGCTAAAATAACAAGTGGCTGTTGATAATCGACTAATCAGTTGGAGTCAACTTCTCTGATTTCAACTTCTTAAAATTGAATATTTTCAGGTTACATCCTCATCTGTGCAAGTAAAGTAAATATCCTTACACTTCCAACAGCGTAACCGCCCCCATTTAACCACATACAACAAGTAATTCTGACCAACTGGGAGATGTTTACACTGATACTGTAGCAGCTCAGAGATTTCATTTCATTGTCATTTACAAACGTGCAGACAGTATAAAATGTATCTGTTTTTCATATAATAAAAAAAGAAGCGTGTATGATTTAGGTTTAGCTGCGGATTTAGTTGAAGCTCTCGCACAGACTCTTCAAGACTGTAGGGATAAAACCGACTTTGAGGAGCTCTGAAAACCAACTGCTGATAGAGACTGATACAGAAACAGCAGCTAAAAGAAAGAAACAAAACGCTGGATACAGTCTGATGTTTCAACTAGGTGGGTGTCCTGAGCAGAAAAGGGACACTTCTACTCTTCTTTTATGTACTTATCCTATGTCATTTAGCCTTGCATTGTCAGGCCTATCCCCACAGCTCTATCAGTGCTAGAGAATGGTCTGATTGCACCTTATTGTGCATAAGAAGAACTCTGACTTGTTTGTAATTTTTTAAACCAATCACAGTTCTTCTGGGTGGAGCTAAGCCCAGGATGCAGCACAGATGGCCCTGCAAAATAGTGACGGGGAAGCTGTTTTGGTGGGCAGGGATGCGATCGCTGTTTTGAAAATGGATAACTCAGTAAAAAAAAATCAGAGCAGAGCTGCCTTACTGCATGATCCAAATCCTTCCAGTGTGTAGGTTGCTGCTTGGAGGTTGCTGTTGTTGTTTCCTTGTAGCAAAGTTTTTTGAAGGATTTTGAAAACAGTAACATGCAGACAGTGAAAGAGAAGGAGAAAATTGCCTGAAATGGGAGGCCAATGGCAGGCTTATACCCATAGTCTACATCAAGTGAGTCAGACTATGAATGCATAAGCAAATTAAAAGAATGACTGACTGAAAAATGGCTTTTTGGCTTGCACTGATTGGCAAAAATAAAATGTGAGAGATGGTCCGACCACCTCTGCGAACAGGTAATCGATTAATAGAGAAAATACTCAACAGTTAAAGTAACTGTTGGTTGCAGCCTTGCTATATATTCACTGTACAGCTTGATATCTGCTTAATAAAAAAAGTTGCACTGGTTTAGGTTGTTTTCCTCTCTATATGATCCAGTGTGTGCACCTTTCACTCAGTAAAGTAACGTCAAGTTACACTGCTCAGGGCGGTAACGAGTCCAGTCTGAATAATGACATTTAAGCAAACAGCTCAGCTCGGTGGATCATAATGTTAAGTGAATATATGGAGCTGTAGAGGTCCTGAGTCACGCTCTACCTTCATCTGACAGCTGCCACCACCACCTCCTCCATCCTGCTGCTGCTGCTGCTGCTGCTGCTGCTGCTGCTCTCACCGGGCTGAGCGTCACCTATCTGGGCTAATGTCATGCTGGCATCTCGCTATGAGTGAACGGCTCACCAGCGTCTTGGCCACGTTTCCTCTCTGAGTGATGTTCTTGCTGTGTTTCTCGTTGGCCATGCGGATCCTCTGTTTAGCCACCATCTTCCACAGCGAGGGTAAAACCCGGGATAAATGCCTGTGTTTAGCCCGTTATCTTCTGATGCTGCAGGCTGACGACAGCAACCCCGCGTCAAGGTCCCGCTGCTGCGGCGCGATCAAGCCGGAAGCTATCCGGAACTGCTTTCAAATACGAGCATGAAAACATCCGTAAACCGACTAAGGATGCTCATAACACTCATGAAACAATGCATTTCATTGAAAAGGTGCATCCATTGAACTTGTATTATTATTTTTGTTTCATGAACTCTCGAAACAACATAAAGTGTTTGTCACCACTCTTATTTTGAAGGGCATTACAGGATCTTGCGCAGTGTTTACTGGTCAATCACAACAGCTCCACTTTGTACCTGGTGAAGAGTGGCCATCCATCCATCATGGGTTTTAATTGATTAATTTTTTTTAATATAAAGAAGTTGTTTGTCACAGATCTAAGCTACAGCCTGACGAAATATTTAAAAAAGGATTATACAAGAAAAAAATGAGAAAAAAGTGGCAGACTAAGGGAGCTGAAGGAAGCCGAATGAGTTTAAATTTAAGTGAAACAATAAAAGAATGTATGAGGTAAATTTATTGTTATGATATTTAAATGAGACATGGCATAACAATTTGTGTTTTTTCTCATAATTGCCTCTCATCTTTATTTAAAATCCCTCTCCAGTTGTTGATTAAAACCTAGTCTGACTAACCAGATGTAGACTGGGGGTATAAGACTGCCATTGGCTAATGTCAGACTACTTTTCCATCCACTCCTGCTATCTTTATGTTATCGTCTTCAAAACCCACTTCACTACGGACGCACTGAGTATTTGGATCCTGCAGTTAAGCAGTTTTACTTACCATGCTCATCTCACTGTGTGCAAATGTTCCACCAAAACAATCCTAGCTGTTGTTATTTTGAGGAAACACAGCAGTTACATTCTCTGCTTGATAATAAAGTGCATCCAGTGTTCCATGAAAATAATCCCCTCCTGCCTTATACTGTTTTAGACGTAATTCCACACCATTGATTCTTCTACAATGAACAGATCTCCCCTTTGCCCTCACCCTAACCAGTCGAGGCAGATGGCTGCTCTTCCTGGGCCTAGTTCTGCCGAGGATTTCATCCTATAGGGATTTTTTTCTTTCCAACTTTTTCCATGAGCTTGCTCAAAGGGAGTTATTTGGATTTGTTAGGTTTCTCTCCTTACTATGTGACGCATGTTGTGAACTGGCACTGTATGAATAAAACTGAACTGAATTGGAATCTATGAAGTCCTCATCTGTCTGCGTCTGCCCCTCTGCTGTTCGCTGCAGCTCAGCACAGCAGCTCACCTACCACTCTGTTCAAACACTGTAAAAGTATTCTACACTTCACACTGGTAAGTTGAAATATTGGAGTAATTCAGCCATACATGTTCAACCCAGGCACTGATTCTGAATAAGAATAATGATACAGAAAGTCCCACTGTACCAGCAGACATGGCTTGTTTTTAGGTTTTATGGATGTTAATGATTGATTGTTAATCTATTAATTGCCATTAATAATTTAATTAATTAAAAGTGTATTAACTGATGAGGTAGATGATAAGGGTCATACTGTTTGAATGTCAGAGAACACACTGTAGATGTTTTGTAGCACAGAGTTGTGATGCTGGGTGGAGCCTCTAAACCCAACCGTTGAATAGAAAAACATTTTTTTTAATAAAGACAATATTTTCTTTCTTCTTCTTTTTTTTTTTTCAAAGTAACCTGGTGTTTACTGCATCTACTCTCCAAAGTAGCCAAGCTGATTCTGTGGAGAAAATTAGCGTTTAAAATGGTTTTACAAGTATACCAAAGAGTGCTCAATGTATTTAAGTCATTACTAATGTTAATGTGGCCAACTATTGATTAAAGAAACATTTGCATCCTATTAGGTTTGTTCTGTATAAATCCCCTGAAGGCTGAATCTGAGACTGTCACAGTACACTGCAGTTTGAAGGTGGAACTGCTCAGTGATTACATTGACTGCTTATTTTGCATTCTTATTTTAAAATCAATGTTTTTTTGTGTGTGCTCTGATCTGTTTTAATCATGTATCCCTTGACATATGGAGGATGAAATACAACCTATCTATAACCATGAGATTCAAGTGCCTGATGGCAAATGCACTCAGTTGCTAACTGTTAATGCAACAGAATAATGGCAAATCCTATGTGGAAGTGAAAATGTTCAGCTTCACAAAGTTTCAATAAAAACTCAGCATTACAGACTTCATAAATATTATTTATTGCAGGATTATTCTGGGAGACAGTGTTAGTTTTTACGATCAGGCTGCTGGGTTGTATCCTCCACAATAGCGGCTGTATTATATTGTTGTTCTCTCTGGCAAATATTTACACCACATGAAGAGCAGAAAGTGGTCCCACAGGTGATTTGTGAATGAATAAGAGAGATCAGAGTGAATGAGGCATTGCAGGCTATACTTGATGTAAGATAGCACTTGTTCCACATTACAGTACACACAGTCAGGGCCACTTTTCAAACCAGGAGACTCCAGCCTCCAGAGCACCTTAAATTATAGCCTTCTTTTCTCTGAATACAGGAGAGCGACAACTGCCTCTTTACAGGATCACTTCAGGTCAGGTTGAAATGCTGCCACTTCTTTCACATTTGTCTTGCTAACAACAGCCTGCGGCGTCCGTGTTACACTAATTAAAGATGATTACCAACTCAGAATAACGCGGTAAATAGCAACCCGGCTTCACTTAGAGTGTTTTTGTTTCAGTTACAGCTTACTTACATCATTCAGCGACTCTGACATGACGAGTGAGCTGCTGCTCAGAGTGAAAGGAGGGCAGAGGCAGAGCAGAGGTTGCCTAGCAACTGAATCAAAGGGTTTGCTTGGGGAGGGACACGCGAGTAAACTCCACCAACGGAGAGAGGAAGAGGACCGGCCTAAACAGCCGAATTATAAATAAGTGTCAGCCATGGACTGTATGTATAGGGACTGACAAGTGTGTTACGTGGCTGTGAGCACAAAGGGAGGATTCTGTTTGTTGCCTTCAGTGCTGTTAGATGATCAGCTGCTCCACTGATGACACAGATGAGGACATCAGAAGGCATCATACTGTTGGCAAAGCTTACACTGATGGATGGGTGTCTCCCTAATGTCGGCTGCCTAAATGACTAGTTCTCCTACTCACATCTTTTCTCATTGCAGGTTTTCTCTTTCTAATATGAGCCCATGTTTTCAGCAGTTATCATTCTGGCAGCAGCTTCATTTTTGTTTGACTCACTTTGTTTGTGCAAACTCTGCTTTCAGTCCCAGGTCTGCAGCACTCCCATGATTACAGCAACAAAGCTGGATGATTATTAACATTATCTGCAGGCTGCTGTTGCTTCGTTTGGCAAAATAAGTGTGTTTCACTTTCTTTCCGACAGCGGTAAGATGAGAGAATCAACATCTATCTCAAGTCTGTGGAAAAAGACAGAACTACAAAGAGCCACGATGGAGAAATCACCCATATGCATCTACGAAGACCATTATTTAACTTGGTGAATCTTATTTACTTTACATTTAAAGAAAGAATAACAGCAACTTATGATAGTAGCCTGAGTAGGAATGATTTTTAACAAAATCATTTGTCACAAATTACTCAATTTGAATGGTATTGTACTGTTCTTTCTCTCCAAAATACAATTAAAGCTGTACCATCTTGTGTTTTTTGATTTTTTGTTTGCTTTTTGAGCCAATAGAAAGAATGACTAGCAGACCACTGTTAAAACTGACAGCGTGAACTGTACAAAAAATGTTTGTATTTTGCAAAGCACTTTACACTGAGGTCAGTTTTGCAGTTTTTTCTTGTTTTTTGCCCATTTATTTCCCAGTTCATAAAAATCCAGACTGCCTTCTCCTTTCTCCTGTATTGTTTTAGGTGTTTTGCAGTATATGCATCTCTAAATGTTAAACAGAGTTGATAGATCTCAGTTTTGAATTGATGAAGATTAAAGACACATTGTTATTATCGTATATGTTTGCAATTCACAGAGGTGCTCATACATTTTAAATGAAAAAAATTTAATTTACAGGCAACTACAGTTAATGTTGGAAAGACTACATGAATACATATAAATACAGTGCAATTATTAGAAAGTGCTGCAGTCAGTTTTACAGTAATTGAGTGAATGTAGCTAAACTTACAATAGTAACACTGTAAAAAAAAAATGCAGTAAAATGCTAACAACCACAGCTGCCACAGTGTTTTATTTGCAGTTTTTCAGGAAACAATAGTTACAGTCTATAGGAGGAGATGCCAGCTATAACTAATGAGCACATGTTTTGCTTTTAAGTCTTTCTTCAGGTGCAGGTGTGCCATAAATGTCGACCTCACCGTCCTGACGACAGGACTGCAGCTGCTGTGTCCAGGTTTACTGAAAAAAAAAATATTCAGTGCAGAAACTTCTCCTGAAAACATTTTTATCATCTCTCTTCAGTGGGAGCGCTGCGAGGAAGTAAATAGAGGTTGAGGCTGCAGATCAAATGTCCTTGTGTGTTCAAAGTCACCATCAATGCATGACCTGGATTTGAAGCTTCTCTCTTATCCATCCCGGGGGTCTCCATTGTCTGTGAGAGAGAGAGTGAGGACCCGAGCTGTGCTGAAGGGAAGAAGAGTATCAGAAAACCGAGAACAAAGTAGAGAGTGAAAGAAAGCGAAAGTAGAGATGGATGCCAGGACAGTAAAAAAAAACAAGCTTTGTCTGAATTTTTTATTGGAACAACTTTGATGTGTGAATGTTTAAATCCCACACTAATAGACATAATTTAACTACTGAGAAACTACAGCTTGTTTTCTTAGACAAGGGGCATCAAAAGTTCACACTACACTCAAGGAAAATATCTAATACTGTAGATAGTTACAGCTTCAGATGGTGGACTTTGTCATTCTTCTGATGCTCAGTTTTAGTATTTTTTTGTCCACTGAGGTTTTAATGAAAAAATACTTGCATGAGCTGTAAGTTTGCAGCCAGTGGATGTGTTTTTTTCTCTGTGCTTTTCTCCTCATAAATTTTTCTTTCCAACTTTCCTTAATCTTGTGATGCTTCCCAGCAGAGCCAAAAACATGGAAAACATGCAGTTTCCCCCCTCATTGGCACCATCTTCTGTCAAAATGGCAGTGGAAATAAACAGATACAATAAGATGTAATCAGACACATGACAAGAACATCATGGAAGATCCCTGAGCTGACTGCAAAGAAACAAGCAAATGCCAAATATGTGACGTGTTCATATTAACATACAGAAATCTATTAGGCTAAACGCTGACCAGACGTGCAGGCGTTCTCCACCTGTTCACACACTTTAAATTTACACATGAAGATAACAGAATGTGCCAGTAAGACTGCGTGACCTATATGTTCCTGCTCTGTGCCAGCCCAAACAAAATGCAAATGAGTGTGGAGAGTATGTTTACAGCTCCTCTAGGCAATAATTATGCAAAAAAGTATGTAGAATGGCAGGAAGACGGGTTAACATGAGGACGCGAGGGTGTGTGATGCAGCAGCTGACTTTAACAAGGGAAATACCTGGCATTGCATCTGTGAACCCAATTAAAAACAACAGTTACGCATAAATGCAAAACACACGACAGCAGACAGATGCGTAATAGGTACAATTTAAGGAAGATTTTAAAACAGACAGGCTCTATTGTCACTTCAAAGTGTCTCCAGTGTAAGGAAACCCCACCCACAGTAGCCCATAACACTGAGAATATGTGACCTAAATTCTGGCTTGTGTTTACCTCAAACCTGCTACCCTAATTATAGTCCAAAACGCACCCTGTAGAGCACAAACATGTACTTCAACCACCTCACGAGAGGAGGGTAAACAGTAGTTAACCCAAGCAAAATAAACCCGAAACGTGAGAGATGAATCCAGGTAAAGAGAGCCGGGGGTAGAGCGGTGGAGGAGGGAAGGAAATATTTGATGTCTGCATGTGAGGGTGTGACATGAACAAAATAAGGCCTGTATGAAAATATATAGGCGGGTCGCCGGGTTGAAACTCATTACACCCCAGAACAAGCCCCCTTCTTTCCTTTCGATCGCCTGGCTCATTTACGTCCCCTCTGGCCCACTCCCGCTTCTCCTTGATGCTGCCAGACAGAGCCCCATGTGTAATTTCATATACAGTAAGTCGCACACACCCAGCCCCAAACATAATACACACTGCAACACACCAGCAGCTCACTTACATTCAGTTTATTTCATGTCAGCAAACAGGGACATTTAATCTCATTGAATCCCTCAGTGCTGCTGTGATGAATGGGAAATAACATGAGTGCAGCCAGGAAAGCATCCAGCTGTATGTTTTTCTCACAAACACAGTAATGTACATTGACTGTACAAGCAGTTTCACTCCCAAAGAAGGGAACCAGCCTACAAAAATATTTACTGTATATCTATGACTTCCAAAACTGGCATTTGGCCACTGAAAGAATGGCAAGAAATTCACTGTGCCACTTTATAGTAAGGCGCCACTTCTTAAAGGTTTATAAGTGGTAATGAAATACTTTAATTGCAGCTCATAAATACCTTATGGATAACTTGCTCAGTTGATCATTGCAGCTGTATAATTAGTGTCCAAACATGAACACATTCATCTTCTCATCTAACCTACAGCAATAATAAAGTATTGCCCAAAGTGTTTAAAGGTCTAAATGATCATTGCACCATATCAATACCCAGGTAACACTTTTCTGTCAACATTAGACAATAAAAAAGAATCATGATCATTATAAACAGCATTACCAGTCAAAAGTCAGCATAAGCATCCACCAAGACTCTCAAATCTCAGTATTCATGAATGAAAATGTGTTGTGTCAGTATTTAAAACATGATCTACACATTAAGAGACATCTTCTCAGTGAATTAACCCAATCTTTCAATAATAATCAATCCAAAATGTATTTTATTGTTGTATCTTACAAGACAAGGATGACACTGACGGTCTGATTTCTAATAAAAAATACCTTTCCTCCTGGACCTGGAGTGAGTCGAGGACAGGCAGGAAAAAGTGATTAATGCAGTGATACGGAGGACATTTTGACTGAAGGACTCAGTGTTCTTTTGGCAAACTCAGTCACTTGGTTCAGGTTAATGTTTGACTGCATTTTGTAAATGGGACATCTTACAAACTTTAACGTGTACACAGTGTGCCAAAAGTTAGTTCTCTCCAGAAAATCAAAGCTCAGAAGACTGATGTAATCAATTTATCCAGTAACTAGTATTTTCCTCTTTCACTTTAATCAGTCTTTCATGCATGGACTATACAAATTTCTTGAGTGTGGATGGTTCTATCTTCCCACAGCCCTGGAGTTGAGCTGTTTCATGGTGGTCGGTGGTGGACTGGTAAAGATGTGACTATTCAGGATTCCCCAACAGTTCTCAGTTGGGTTGAGGTCAGGGGAGTTTAGTAGCCATTCCTCCTTATGCAGAAAGCCAGGTAGATGGTCAGAACACCACTGCTGAGTCACACAGGCACTGTGAGCAGGAGCACCATCTTGCATCAATACCAATTACAAACGTCTGTTAAACATCCAATCAGCCACAGGCCCCCATTTTCTCCTCCTGGCCAAAACTGGAAGTAGTATCTTTTCTAGAATATTGTTGGTAAAATACTGCACAATAACAGTGGAACCTTGAGGCACAATGTGCAGCAGAGAGACCTGAAGTGGACATAGTCTCCCAAATCATACTATGGGCACTGAATTTTACTTGCTCTGAAGATGGTATTTTTTCACAATGATCTGTACAGATTATTTTGGCTGTTGGGTGTCGGAAATAAGTAGAGAGGACATTCATCAGAGAAAATCCAGTTCTCCCAGTCTTTAGAAGTCAGAGTTATGTGCTTCTTTGCAAAAGTCAGTCTCTTGTCCTTTTGCAGTTTGGTGAGTCGTGGGGTATGTTGCCTCTTGTAAGCTTTCCTGTTTCTGTTAAATAACAATGCACAGTGCTCTTAGAAACATCTTCTCCAAGATTTTTGATGATTGGTGCCTTTTACCCTCGGCCTTTCTCATCAGATCTTTGGCTGTTGCATTTAGGACAGATGGACGTCCTGAACGAGGCAAATCTTTGAAGAATCCTCCCTTTGTTGTACCTTTGCTATCACTTCTGCTCCCAGCGGATACTTCTGCCAGGGCTTGATCTACCTGCTGACCAGTTTTTCCTGCATTTGGAAGAGCAATGGCCTGTGCATGAATCTCAGACTCTGACAGAGGAGCTTTTCCACCCTCACTCTTGGCCATAGTAACAACACTTCCAGAATTTTGATGTCAGTGTAATGCATTTTTGTCAAGCAAGAAATGTACATGCTGGGACCTGACAGTTTGACCAGACAAACAACCGAACAGTACCTGATTGACCAGGTGTAGCCCATTTTGGTGACAAACAATCAATCACGTTGTCCAGTGGGGAGAATGAACTTTTGGGACATGGTGTATACTATTTGTGTAAAGGAAGGGTGCCTTGGAATGAAATAAGGAGAGGAAAACAAGCAGTGGGGGAAGTAAAATGGAAAAAGTAGGTTAATGCACAACACATAATGACTTGTTTTTTTCGTTCCTTTCCAGAGAACTATAATGGACTTGAGCACACGGATGATTTCGCAACTGTGAATTGTGCAAAAACTGTGTCAGAATATTGAACCTTGACTATATGTGTTTGCCTTAAATCTTTCTCCACCTTGGCTCTGATGAAGACGCTGCAGTTTTGAAATGCAGCGTGCTCCAGTCCACTCCTTTTTCTCTGGAAAATTGCTGTCCTTGAGCCAAGCAGCACCTGATTCAGCTGCATTCTGATGAAAGATTTGCAGAGACTTCCAGTTTTTTTAATGAACGTATAGTTTCATTTCTACATTTTCCAAATCCAAAACCCACAGTGTCAGCAGTTCACATACTGATTCATTTTCTACCATAACAAAGAAAACCAAGAGGAGCAGAGTAAATGCTGGCAACACATCAGTTGATCAGTTTACCTCAACTGGTTCAACTATGCCCTGAGAGTAGGGGGGAGATTGTTATGCTCCCCCACCCTCTGCAGCTATGTGACCCACTTTGAATGCCAGACTCAAGGACTGCCTTGAGATGTGAACGCGTGTGTGTTTGTATTCTCTTGCCAGTACCAACACACACTCATCAAACACAGGCAATAAAGTCAACCTGTGAAACTTTAAGACTATATAAAGAAAACAAATACACACATATTGTATGAACAGATAAATAGGAATAAGTTAAGCACAAACTGGGACAAAGACAAATCTGAGAGCGTGAGCGTGTTCCAGTGGAACTAGTTTTGCTGTTGTTTGATTTACTAAACATGTTGTGCATGTAGCATGTTTTCATTGTACGTGTGTGTTTTTTTTAATTGGGTGTAACTGTTTACCTTTGGCACAGTATTTTAGGTATTTTGTGGTCAGTGCACGTGCAGCGTTTGGTGAACTGCCAGTTCTGTCAAGTTGCTCTTAAGTATCACATATATGGAAAAGTGGCATTGTTTAGAATTAAAGTTATAGTTTTTGGAAATGTGCCCATTTTCCACCTGACACAAAGTCATATTAGTATCAGCTGATATCACCTCTGTTCATCCTTGACACATTATTGACAGAGAGGACAATGGAAACTGTCCATTGAGAAAAACTGGACCAAGGTGACCTTTTTTTGTTGCTTATCGAGCCGCTCATGGGAGATTGCTGTGATGAACAAAAACCTTCTAAAAGCAGTTTAGAAAATGAAATATGGGCATGTTTGAAGAAGAAATCTGCTTTGTTTGCTCTGAAATTGAAACAAGATGGAATCTAAACAGACTGAGAAGTTTTTCAGCTCATCTGTTACCATTACATTATGTTACATGTCTGCCCCAGATTTTAATGAATCAAATTCCTCAATCTCAAAGCTCAAGAGAGAAGCTCAGTTGTCGATTATGTTCGCTGTCGCACTGAAAACATCAGCTGCAGTGTGCTCTGCAAGAACAGCTCCTGAATGGATGTACAGCTTCTTCTTAACCGGACATAAATTACAGTGCATATAAAAAATATTCAACCCCCTAAGGAGTTTTCTCCTTTAATTGTATTTCAACACTGAATCATGAATAATTTAACTTGGAGAATTAAAGAAAATTGGAAGAATTTACATAAAATACAGTTTTGTGTCAAAAGAAAAAAGATTTCAATGCGTCTCTGTCTCAATCAGTCTTGCACATCTTGCAGAACTGTGAAGCTGCACAGGGATTGTGAGTAAACAGCCCTTTTCAAGTCCAGCCATAAATACTCAAGTGGATTGAAGTCTGGGCTTTGACTCAGCCTCTCCAGAACATTCATCTTGATGTCTTTAAACTATTTCTGTGTAGCTCTGGCTGAATGCTTCATTGTCTTGCTGGAAAACAAATCTTCTACCAAGTTACGGTTCTTTTAGCAAAGGCCGTTCTCCAGGATCTGTTTTTCAAGCCCTCCAGGGCCTGATGCCGAGAACTTCATGATGATGCCACCGCCATGCTTCATGGTGGAAATGGTGCATTTGTGATGATGTGCAGTATTTTGTGTCCACCAAACATAGCCTGTAGCCTGATGGCCAAAATGCTCAAATTAAGTCTAACCAGACCAAACCAGCCTCTTTCAGTTGACTTCTGAGTGTCTCATATGCCTTCTGGTGAACTATAGATGAGACTTTTTCTTTACCACACTTCCATAAAGCTTTGACTGATGAAGAGCAGGCAGTAGCTGGTGTATGTACAGTCTCTCTCATCTCAGCCTCTGAAGCCTGTAACTCCTCCAGTGTCTTAGTGGCCTCCTTTGCTTATGTCTTTCTCGCACAGTCACTCAGTTTTTGAGGATGACCTGCTCTAGGAAGGTTTACGTGCCATATTCCTTTCATTTCACAATGATGGATTTAACTGCTCTTCAAGAGATATTCAGTGACTTGAAATGTTCTTATATCCATCTCCCAAATTATACATTTCAATAAGCTTTCCACTGAGCTTGTTGGAGTATTCTTCTGTCTTCATGATGTAATTGTAGCCAATAATGTTGATTCACCAGTGACTGGACCTTACAGACACATTTGTCTTTGTACTACCATCACTTAAGACACATTCACTGCACTCAGATGATCTATATGTCACTAACTGTGTGACTTCTAGTACCAGTTGGTTGCACGTGTGTTAAATCAGATGAGTCATTTTAAAGGGGGTGAATACTTACACAATTGCTTGTTTTATATTTTATATTCTAATTAATTGACATTAATTTGGAGCAATCTGTTTTCACTTTGACATCAGAGTCTTTTTTTGGTAAATTCTTGCAAAGGCAATCTTTCAGAACCCTGAACTAAAATTAGACTCCTGTAGTTGAACTGCGGGTAAAGCTCCTAAAGGCTTCCTGGATTCCTGGAAGCACCTGTGGTCTGAAAGGGTCACCTGAAGCTGGATGGTTACACAAACACACACCCACACACATGCATTAAAACACCACACACGGATAGACATGCACACCGATTCTCTCATGAGAAGCCACTATGCCCCTGCTCTCTCTGTCTTCAGGCTCCATCCCTGGTTTACACTCCAGTCTTACATCGCTGGTTCGCTCTTAACAACAGTAATCTGCTCCAACGATGACCGCACACATAATCCAGCTCATGACAGACGCTGTGATGACTCACACTCAGGATCATTCCCTCTCACTCATCCTTCTTTCAACAACAGGTATTCATCAGGTGAGGGTGCTGAAATGTGTGAGTGAAATGTTGTCCTCATGATGATCATAGTTTTGAATACAGTTTGTTAAAAGTGGAACAACTCAAAGTTCGTGCTCTGTGATCACTGTCCTGTCACCTGTACTTCTTCACTGAATTCACCTCCAAACAATCTCAACATACGGTTGTTTCAAAAGTTTTTTTTGTTTTGTTTTGTCTGGGAACTTTGTCTTTTTTTATTATTTGTATTATCATTTTAATGGGGAAAAAAGTTTAAATACACAATTTTGATACATGAAGATGGGTTATTAGGATTTTAATCATTGACAGGAAACTCTAAAGCTGTTTTGTTTTAGATGCAAAACTTGAGAAATGCAATATATTAGTGAGAGTCGGATGTGACCCCTACATAGATGTCTGCCATACAATACATCCTCCACTGCATTAAATGACTTCCTCTGTGTCGTGTCACCAAGAGAGTAAAAAAAGCTGTTCATGCTGGCTTAGATTAGTCTTTTATCAGTGATTTACAGCGGCCTAAACTTTTGTTCCAACAGTGAATAAAACTGAAAAAGAGAACCATTCATGAATATTGGAAGTGAGTAAATTGAAAGAATGGTTTAAAAATAAAGCTCTTGCTATGGCCTGTCAATTCAAAACATGTCTTTTTAGGAGAACCTCTCTCCCGCCCCTGCAGATGATGGGTTTGGGGTTTTGGCGATGGACGGGTTGGTTATTCCTCTTTGTCCTGACGATTAGTGCTCCAAGCACTTGTTTGTTTGGGTCTCCTGGGGGTTATATAGCTCCAGCTCGCTTCATATTGTCCCGTGTTGTTGAGACACAAACGGGTGTGCTGGTTTAACAGCTAACCGCTGCTGTTTCACTGACCGGTCATCAGGAAAACAAAGCAACTGCAGACAAAAGAAGCACAATGACTGCAAGCTTCAAAACCCGAGAGCGTGCAAGAACAAGGACAGAGTGCACACACGTGTACACACTTGCAGCGAGCGTGCAAAGGCAAAGATGTGCAGACACATCTCACACACATGCGCTCACACGCGGGGACAAGCCCAAAGTGTACATGCAGAAGCGAGGAAAAAGGCTTAGCTCCAGCAAAATGAGGCACGGTGCAAACACTTGATACTCGTTCTCTGCATGTCAGTGTGTCTCTGGCTCCACGTCGTTTAGTGAATGAATGCAGTCAAAGAAAAGTCCCACAGGATAGTAAGATGAATGCGTTTCTGTGTGACAGACTGCTTTGAAGCTGGGCTTAGGGTGAGCTAATGTCCAGTTCTCTTTTCCACAACGACAGCATTCTCTTGCTTCTGCAGTAACTCTACTTTTCCGGTCTCAGCAGTCCCTCATGTATGTGGTTGTGTTCTTCTTTTCCCTGTTCTACCTGCAGTATTTCTCTTTCACCTGTTTCTCTACAGGTTTTACTGTTTCCTTGCTTCGCTCCATAATTCTTCTACAGTTTTAGGTCCATGCTATTTTACTTTAACAGTGTACAATTACGTTGACGTACAAACCTGGACATTAGAGTCATATTTTGAGTTGGTGTTCGTCCCCTACAGGTGTTTTTGAGGCACGTGAGAGTCATTCAGGTGTTCACCTTCACAGATGGAAGCATAGACTGATGTTCATGTACACTATCAGTCAAAAGTTTGGACACACCTTCTCATTCAATGCTTTCAATTTATTTGTATTATTTTCTACATTGCAGATTAACACTGAAGATTAACTTTTTTGCTTACAACAGAATTCCATATGTATTCTTCTATAGTTTTGATGCCTTTAGTATGAATCTACAATGTATAAAATAATCAATAAAAACCACTGAATGAGAAGGAGTGTCCTAACTTTTGACTGGTAGTATGTGTTAACTGATGGGTTTCATTACCGTCTAATGTACTTGTGTCTCCAATACTGCAAAGGCAGAGTGTTTTGGGAAGTAAGGTAATAAAATTAACTCTTTGATGATGATTTTCATTTTGAGAATGTGAGCTTAATCATGATGCATCCAAACACAGCAGACCCAGATGCTGTGTTCATACAGTTTTAAAAAGAGGAATAGTATTTGGTTTTATATGGGGGTTCCAGGACAAACTGGAGAACTTGGAAGAAAATTTATTTTCCAGGAAGAGAATGACCTATAGCAAAGCTACATAAAAATGCTTTAAAGACATCACTCAATTCATGATCCCTGTGTAATCTGACAGTTTTACAAAGAAGAATGGGGTAAAATTGCAGCGTCCAGATGTGGAAAGGCTGATTGAGACTCATTAGCACAGGCTCAATGCTGTGATTACAGCCAAAGGTACATCTAAATAATGAGGGGGGTGAATATTTATGCAATCATTTATTTAATGTTTTATATTTGTAAATAATTGACTTTGCCATGAAAGATTTTTTCCCTTTCTATTTTTTTTTGTGTGTAAATTGACCACACTTCATGCAGTGAATACTTTTTATAGTTTTATAGGTACTGTATCCTTGATAATAAAACACCTGCACCATAAATAGACAGATACAGGTATATAGTTATGTGGATGTAACCTGAATGAATTCTACCGTGAGTAAAACATTTAAATTAATTTTTTACTGGTTGTATGAACATCACAATCTTTTCTCTGTTTCATGGTAATGTCCTCCCTGGTGGCTGCCCTCTGTGGAAAGAAAATTTGCATTTCAATGTGGAATATTTGATCATCCTGCATTATTTGAATATTCCTCTTCTAGAAATTCCACCATGAATATGCAAAAGAAAAACGGCAAAAAAGGGCACACACTCACTCAAACACACAAATCAAACTGAAGTCAAGAATAGCATAATTATTCGACACAGATATTCTATTATTACTGTGTGTGTGTTTATGCAAATTTCAGCTTGAATTTAGACCTGAAGGTATTTCATGCGTCAGACGTTGTAGTTGAGCGAGATGCTTCAACAAAAGGGGAGTCAACATCAAGGACTAACGTGCACCATTTTATGCTTGTTTAATTGTGCGTGTGATTTGGATCAACATTCTGAAAAATGTTCTCTTCCTGCCACAGAGCAGTTCAAGACTGTTTAAAGAGCGCAGAGTCTCTCTTTCAGACGGCCAAGGCCAACACCTTTGCACACCTGCACACAAACAGAGAAAAAAAAATGCTCACGGCACGTTTCTATGGAGCACCATAGTCATCAATGTACAGATTCAAACACAATCGCATTTCTGCTTCTTAGTGTGTGGTGTGTGTGTGTGTGTGTGTGTGTGTGTGTGTGTGTGTGTGTGTGTGTGTGTGTTTGTGTGTGTGTTTGTGTGTGTGCAGTCGTGTGAATGAGTCTCTGTGCACCCGGCTGCTGCTTGCAGGTGATGCCAACCCACAGCAGGAAAACTGGGTCAGCACTTGGCAGGCCAAGGACGCACGCACACACACACACACACACACACTCACACACACACACACACACACACACACACACACACACACACACACACACACACACACACACACACACACACACACACACACACACACACACACACACACACACACACACACACACACATATCCTTGGACGCTGTTTTCTTCCTTCATTTACACTGATTTTAACCTTAAACTTAAAGACTTAACCCCCAAAGAGCCTTTTGAAGGAGGGATGACAACAAACTGAGATGTCGTCTCCTACATTTCTGCTGTCATTCTTGTGCAATCAAATCAAACTGAATTTTTCCTCTTTTCAGTGCAGCTGACAGGACACACTGACATAAGTTTTTGTAGGGACTTTGTAGGGAGTAGCTCCACTGAATTAAATATGACATTGTCTCAATAAGGAATATCTTGATTTAGTTTTTCCTTATGCTGGTTCAGTATCTCAAAACCTCTTGATTTGATTCTAAAACTAATTGCACAGAAATATACTAAATGAAAGTCACTGGATAGTCCATCCAGAAAAATTAATTGGCTCATTTTAGCATTCGACACCATCTGCAATCCTCCCAGTAAGTCATGGTAAACAACCATGCAGGTTATGTTTGCTCACTAAGGGAACACTTTGTTGTGAGGGGGCCAGATTCATCCCTGAAAATCAAGAGCTGATTTCATGGAAGTTCCTTTTGAGACGTCTTCTCTGACAGCCTTGTTGAATGTCCACCATTGAGCTTCATTCAGGAGTTCAATGTGAGGGAGCAAGAAAAGCCCGTTTTCCTAGAAACACTGAATAAAAACTACACAGTGTACATTGTGTGTTGTACCTCATTATTCTAACTGTTATCCATCAGCGATCTGTGCTTTAATCAACACCGTGTGACCACAGCTGTAGCAGCACCGACACTCTGTGGGAAACACGGAAATAACAAGAGTAAGTGAAAAGGTTGTGACTCTGTTTATTTCATTTTCCCAGATGATGACGTAGGAAGAAGCCCAGACTGGAGTGCGTGTGTGTGTGAACTGAAGTTCACCTTGTGTTTGGATGCTGCACAGTTGGTGAGAATCCACAGAGGAAACACAGAGGACAGTGTTTACCCTGCCGACGTCATCACCCTGTGTTTGGGTGCGTGAAGACTTTATTGACATTCACAAACCCTCCTCCTGTTACAACATAGACTCTCACTGAGAGACCTCGACATGAACAACACCAGCCCATATGCTGAACATGACTCACAGTTATTTGGATGGTGCCTTCATTAGGTTGTTAGGTGGGTCAACATAGATTTGCAGGACTTTTTGTAACATAGTTGACAGGTATCATAGTTGACATTTTGGCTGTTTTCAGGCCTAAAATCAACATGGCTGCCTATAACCAAACACCACATGGCATTTTTTGAGAAAGATTCTTCTAAAATATTATATATACAATTGAGTAAACTTGAAATTGAAAGTTATTTATCAAGGTATTGTAGTAAACCTGTTGACGTGTGATAAATCCACACTTGACTCACACACTACTTTATATTAAATAACTCAGAAGTTCTTGGAGTCTTGCCAGTCTTTTCTTCAGGAGGAAATGACATCATGTGGAGCAAGTCATGTGATCTGGAATTAACACACTTCCCTGAGAGGTGTTTTTGTAATGGGTAACTTAGCTGAGAGTGATTTCTCAGACAAAGATACAATTTTTATTTTCCTTAAAAACATTGATATATTACCAAAAAAGAAGTATATGTCAGCATTATCTCAACTTAATAAAAAGAACATGATCAAATCTCTTTTTGAATAAGTTCATTTTATTGTTGTTTAGCTAATTAGAAGGTGGATGTTGTTAAACTTGGACGGTTATTTAGTTAACATTTTAGTGATATCCAGTCATTTTTTATTAATAAGTGATTGTTTCCATGATAAATAATTATGGAATTCGTAAAGACAGGATCATAATGAACATAAAAACCTTTATTTTTTGACTTTTGATAAAAATGTATGCAAGATATATCCCATGGACTTCAAAAGTCCCTCAATTATATATTGACCCAGATAAAAGTATATTCTCATTTACAGTTAGAATGAATGCTACACACATTATGAAGTAATGCATTGCTGTAATCATACTACATGTAATGCAGTAATGTGATGCTTGATCATATTATGGTTACTAATCAGCTGCCACATCTACAAGGATGCAGTCGAGCTTTTAACTCGCTGCAACATTTTTCAGTGAAGTGCTAGTTGGGCTGGTTTTTACTGACTTTGCAGCTGGCTTTGTAGTAATACTTTATTAAAGAGCATTAAAAACTTATATAAGTCCTCCTTTTAGAGATTTGTGCTGCTTTCCTTCCTGTAGTTCTTCTGATGCAACAACACTTTCAACGCATTTTTTTACTGGTAAAGCTTTTGCAGTTTGCAACATGTCTTAACATTGCTTTTCTCCCTACGGCTCTTTGAGTGCTTGAACGTCATGAAGCACTGTTTGCTCCAACATAACCCAACAACAAAATGTAAAGCTGTGTTCTCTCTTTGCAGCTCTTCATGTCTGATAACATCATGTTCAGCATTTCTCTCAATAACATTTTAACAGCAAAAAACAGAAATGCGAGTATATTATCCATCATGCCATACAGGCACATATTTATATGTAAATTCATCAATTCATACGTGTATATGTCCACATTTGAATTCATCATGCCTTGTACTTTGTCTTTATTATACCTTTATTTTTTAGCCTTATTGTATTTGTGTAATACTTGTTCTGCCTCGTCCCATGCCTCAGAAAACTGTGCAAAAAAACTGAGGCACTTCCGATTTTTAGATTCATATCTGTCACATAAAACCATCATGGAGGAGTGTGATTGGTTCCAGTTTTTTTCTGCAGCATGACACCAAACCCAGACAGAGACATAAAGAAGAACATTAAGTCCTGCAACAGATGGCAGATTTCATCATTATCAAGTCAGTCTGGATTATACAAGGAGACAGAAAATAGTGAGGCAGACTGCATCCGTGGAAAAACTATGGAAAGTTATCCAAGTACCTTTAAAAAATGTTTGCAAGTGTATCTTGTTGATAAATGATGGTTGATTTCATAAGACTATATCAAAGCCTATTACTTTTGCACAGTTTTGCACATATATGGCTTCACAGTACATGTTTGAAAGTTTATATTAGATTCAGATGCCCTCTGTGTAATAAAAAACATTTTTTAGTACAGATTTTTTTTTTTAAAGTAACACCTTAAAAACTGTTCTTTTCGAACTGGGCTATAGGTTATTAACGGTTTGACTGTAGTTTAGGTGTTAAGCCACACTGGTGGTGATTCCTCCTGCAGAGTGATGGTGTAATGAGAAGTCCAGCTGAGAGGCCCTCCTTTGCCATCAGCCACTTCTGTAACAGTGACACCTCTGAGGTAATATTTAGCTTGGCTGTTTGTGTGTGAGGCAGTGTGTGGACAATAGTTAAATCGCACATTCCTCATTGGGATGTGAAGAAGGACGTCGGTTGTGGATGTGTTGGTTGAGATGATGACACTGCACAGGAATGTAAACTCCATCTCCTGGTGTTTTATTTCTGTGGATGCTGTAGGAAACTGCTTCTCAGCAGGCCTCTGCATGGCAGAAAGAATCATGTGTTACTAATTAATGAGCACTGGCGTGTTACACCTTCCTGGAAATTCTCAGCTGACAGTTTTCAAGGAAATTAAGTCACACTTTAGAAATTCACTGGCTGGATCCAAGACCGTGCACTAGAACTCCTCACATGACACGTCCAACGGACATTATCGAACTCTGCACTTCTCACCGTCGGTGTGCAACAACAAGTCTTAGTCCCAGAGAGATCAAAGTTAACTTTTGCTGTAGCATGAACTGCATAATGAGACATTTTAAGTCATGCTGTGACACTTAAATTCAAAGGGCCTCCTGTTCAGGACTGGAGACTGAGGCAGGTGAACATCTTTAGGTTGAATCTACAGGTAGTGATCACATGACCAGTGCCAGATGTCCTATGGTGCATTGCGATGGAACAAGAAAGTCACATATTGCACAAGCGCATACAAACTCACAGTTTACTGTAGCAACACAACATGTTGCTACAGTAAACGACATCATTATCTGCCTCTGTTGCTGTGTGTCCACCTGGAGGCTTGAAACCTGCTTCAGATCTACGATCAAAGATTGGAAAGCTTTGTTTAGTTTGCTTCGTTAATTCTCATCATTGGGTGTTGCATCTGTCAACAAAGACAGCCGTGGAAATTGTTTTCTCTGGTGTGCTGAAGGATGTTCTGAAATCGTATTTTTGAATGATGTGATCCTGTGATGATGGTAACCAATACACATGCAAAGGGCCCTGATGAAATGCAGCATTTATTTTAGTCACCCTCATGTCCGTTCAGTCAGCCAGACAAGGTAAAGTTACACAATAAGAGCTACATTGCAAGATACACATGAGAACAGGGTGTTCTTATAAACAGATGTATGAGGGTGAACAGGTGCTGGCACCTGGCTGTTGCTCTACATAAATACTCTCCATACAAGCTTTTCCACACTGGATCAGTTTGTGTCACCTCAGATAGCAGTGTTGCTCCATCGTCTCAGATTTGTTCACTCTACTCATTTGTTATTTGGGACCCAAAACTGAGTTCTATTAAATATTTTTTGCAGTTTTTTTTTCATGTTTTCATACCTGGGAATTTGTGTATTTTCCCCCAAGAAAACTCAAGAGAAGCAAATTCAAGAGTTCAACATCTCTAAAATATAATTCCCACAGTCAGTGATGACTGAAATGTGTTTGCAGCAGATCCAAATGATTGCATGGTTCAAACAGACTGACCCTTGAAAATGGAAAAAAAAAACCTGCAACATTTTCAAACAAGTTTGGTATTGTGGCCTCCAAAAGCTTTTGTAAGTCTACAAAAATGAATGAATCCATATTTTCTACTAAAAACACAGTCTTTGGTCAACATTTTACCAACTTGTAAGGCCTCTAACACTAATAGAATCTGATGTGTGGCAGTATTATAAGGTCCGTGTACGGATCTGGTAATTGGATTTTCCGTTCTGAAACGGGTATTGAAAAACAAAAAACTAGTGGTTATTTGATTTTCATTTTAAAATACAAAAATTAAAATTGAAATACAAGGCGTTTTTCCTTTTCATGATCAAAAGGGATATACGATTTTTTTTTTTTTTAAATGCTTTGATTTTCGTTATATATTTAGAATGACAAGAAAGTAAAATCAGTAAGAGACAGAAACGGAAAAAGGTCCGTTTTTTCATTTTCTGAGACCGGAAGTGGTCATCAGCAAGTGTGGAGCCAAACGACAACAAGATTCTCAGAGGGCGGAGCCAGAGAGCAGTGATTGGTCAGACTGACTGAGAGCCAGAGAGCAGTGATTGGTCAGACCATAGATAATATAGAAGACAGCGCGCTAGCGTATCTAGTCTATGTATATCTATGGTCGGCACGTCTGGTAGCATTTCTGGCTGCTGTTGGTCTTATTTTTGGAGTAAAACATGGTAAGAAGATAAATACTTCTAACCAGTAGCGTTGTTTTGTTGTACGTTAAGTCAGCGACTTGTGAAGAGTTGTGTTTTGTCGTGTTTGAGCAGTTGGTCCGGACGCGTTAGCTAGCTAAGCGGCTAAGTTAGCTAGCGGGCTAATTAACACAAGTGGCTAACTTACCGCTGAACAGCTGTTAGTTGCTGTCGCAGCTGCCCGTCATTATTAGACTGACCTTCTCAACATGTATTTCTCTGCTGTGTATTTTAGCTTTTAAAAAAGTTATTTTACTTTAAGGTTAACTGAAACCCGTTGAGCTGCACTGAAGTTTAACATTCAGCTGGTTTGAATTAAACCACGCTTAACTTAACATTGCGCAACATTACCTCTCTGAATCTCCATAATTTCATTAAATTCCTTCTCTCTTCCACTGCTCAAGTTCAATCCAGTATATAAAGTGACATTAATAGTGAATAAACTAACAACCAGCCAGTGTATTTATTTATTACTGCATGTATTTGTAGTAAAACATGAGTTGAAACATCCTACTTTTGGATCTAGAACTGCACAAGCCGTTCATTTTCAGTCACCTGATGAGTTAAACTCCCCTTTTTATGTGAGGTTGAAGCAGAAAGTCTGAGTTAACAAAGAAGGTTGTTTATAATTTGCGAAACCTGTTATCTCTGAATGAGGTTTTAGTTTTTGTTGAGCCGATTTACACGTAGAAACTTTGTTCAGGAAGGTTTCTCAGTAGCTCAGAGGTCAGGCTGCTTTTTACACAACCTTGTAAGAGAATGTCTGTCAATGCTTTCAGCAGAATTTAGAAACGCAACACTTCCTAAACAGATATTTTGAGGCTGTGAGGTTGAACGTTTGAGAGTATATCAGTGTGTTTGTTTGTGGTCTTTCTGTTTCTAGGTGGAAGCTGAATTAGTGAGGATGACTCCTGCTCCTGTCATCTCTAAGCTCCTCACACATCTTTACCTGCACATGAGGAAAATCACTCCTGTAGAATGCAGGTATGTTTGTCATTATTATAAAAAGATGTTGCCTGGTGACCTGTCAGAAACCCGTCATACAGAGTCAGCCAAAATAATGTTTACACACATCAGGAAAAGAAAAACTTGCATAAATATTTCAATACCAAATTTATTCAGACATCACGAGATTAATAAAAGTTATCTTTGGCCTCTACAATTACATGAGGTGCTCAAAGTGGTGGCCACTGGCTTCCAGACATTTCTGTTGTGTTGTAGACGTCACTTGTTGATGCTCCATTCATGAGGGTAATGCCATCTGTTGGGAAAACATTGTACAACAGGACACAGAATTATCCTGATTTGATCAAACTTAGAAAGAGGAATCTATATGTATAGAAGTACTTATACAAATGAAATATTTATAAAAGTTTTTCTTTTCCTGATGTGTGTGTACATTATTTTGACTGACTCTGAACTTAATGAGAACAAAACTGTCATTTAATTGTTGCACTTAAAGCTTCTTTAGTGAAAACCAGCTGGTGTTCTGCTTTGAAACAAACTGCTGTTGAGGTCTGTGTTTTTAGGTTTAACCCCACAGTTTCTGAATGAACTGATTGTTTTTTTTTTCCTGATCAATGTGGACGTTATAATTGATGGTAACATTTACTGATCATATAATCAGCATGACTATATAACAGTATAACATTCTGACCACCTGACTAATACTGTGTTGGTCCCTTTATGCTGCTAAAACTCCTCTGACCCAGTGGTTCATCAGAACCTCTGGGGATGTCCTGTGGATTCTGTGGATCCTGTGGGTTGCAGGGTGGGTCCTACCTAGACCAGGCTGATCCTGGACCATCCCACAGATGCTCAGTCAGATCTGGATGTGGGGAGTGTGGAACCCAGGTGAACAGCTTAGCTCTGTCGTGTTCCTCGGACCACTCCTGAGTAGTTTTAGTTTGTCCTGCTGAGGGTGGCAGCTGGCATCAAGGACTGCTGTTGCCATGGCGACTAGGGGGTTGTTTGTCCTGCAGTGTTTAGGTGGTGGTACATGTCAAACATCCACATGAACGTCAAGGTTTCCCAGCAGAACGTTGCATTAGAACAAGATGATGGATGTTGTTCTCTTCAGCTGTCAGTGGTCAGAATGTTGTGGCTGATCGGTGGATCTGTCTGCCTTTACTCTGACATCCAGAGTTATACAAAAGTGTAGTATGTGTGCAGTGCAGAAGAGATTTACTTTATTGTATGCAGTTTTTTTGTTTTTTAAGGGAGACCATTTTTTTATCCACCTGAAGAAGATCTAATCTTTCCCTTCAAAGGATAGTTAATTGTTACTACGGCTTCCATAGTGGTCCTTTCAGAGAAAATCATATCCATATACAGATTTTTATTAATTCCAGGGATGGTTCAGTAAAGATTACAATAATAAGTACATCAGATAATTGTTGGTTGCAGTTGGAATTTTGCAGCCTGAGAGATGGTTGAGAAGGTTTGCAGTTCTTGTTTTTGCAAAATATGTTATAGTAGAAGATCTTTATTGTCATTGTACATGAAATTATCTGCAAACCAGCAAAGTGCATCAGTCTGAGCTATCTAAAAATAAACAAGTAAAGAAAAATGCTTCTAAAGCCAATAATAAACAGAATATTTTGAGGGAATATTCTAAAAAGGAAAGAAAAGCTCCATTCTCACTCCTCTCAGGATAAACTGTCATTAAAATTGACTTTAAATTTAGCTTCAACACGAGATAAAAACATTTACTTTCATTACTGATGTTGTCAAGTTTTAATAAAGTTCATGCTACTTTTATAAAATGATGAAAGTGAATAAATTGTATTTCTGTGATCTGTGTTTGATTTCTGTCTTTTCTCCTGTCATCCAGATGTTCAGAGGGAGATGATGCCACATCTGGTCCAGCTGATGGAAGGTCTTGAAGTTCTCTGACTGGCCTCGACTGAAGATGGTCGTCTCACTGGATTTAAGGTTCAGATGCTCAGTAACAAACTCCACCAATGAGCCAACAGGGAAGCTTTAGGTTTATTAAATGTTGCTATGAAGGTTTCGCTGTTTTTCTTTGTGAATGCAATGTGCTGCAACTGAAAGTTGAATTAGAACTTAGAAGTAAATCCTTCTATCTGAAAGGATTTAGTTGCATTAATAACCTCATAACATTCTAATTTTTATTCCAGTCTTGGTTGGAAATAGAATCTCTGTATTGATTCAGGTAAAAACTGAACTTCACAGCATGTTGGAGCAAAACAACCAGATGAAAACTGTGATGGTGTTGGATTGTCAGACCGTAATGTTGCAGCTCAAAGCAGCTTTTCTAGCTCAGTTCATTCTGACATTCAGCTATGAATCAACACAGCAGATGGTGATCCATGCTGTGGAAGTCTCACATCTCCTGATTTAATGGAGCTGCTTTATACTTTTTACACTATTTATTCACCAACACTTTATTTAATAAAAGTCCCATCTAGTTTTCATGAGGAATGTGATGTTTTAATTTCTCTGTGAATAACTGCAGTCTAATGCAACAGCTGGAGTTGTAACATCTGTCCTGATATTGATCATGAAGTATTGATCAGAATACTTATGGTCAGCAGTCATCCCTGAAGTTTTACATTAAAATCTTTACTTGTGTTGTGAACTTTGGTAAGAAGCAGAAACTTTAGCGTTGCCATGGATACATGAGTGTTAAATTCTGTCCATGTTTCCATTTTGGGAAATGCAGTCCAGTTCCAGAATGTGGAGGAATTTAGTCTCACAATCACAGACAACAAATATTATCTGAAAGTCGGGTTATTGTTGTTTATCAGCACAATACAAAAAGATTAATGTTAGAAATATTCCAGTTAAGACTCTAGAATATCATGATTTATGTAAATTTACCTCAATAATATGAATGTTCAGGTTAAGATTGTACAGTGATATTTATTATGTAAGTTTAGCTGATTAAAGTTTATGACTCTGCACTAAAATATTATTTAAATTGACATAATTATTATAATATTTAGGGTCAGACCCTACAGTATTGAGATTAAGGAATCAAATATTCTATAAAATGTAAATACACTGAACTCATTTGGATATATTTAAGTGAGACTCTACAATATTATTTATGACACAAATCTATCTAAATCAAAATTTTAATAATTTTCACGCCAAACATTTACTGGACTGATTTAAACATTAAAATCACTCCTTTCTAATCCTCTGCTGTACGTTCAAACCTGAGGCCTTAAATAGAAACACACAAGTATCTGATTGAAGGAACTTCTGCAGAGTCCTGGTTCCAGAACATGATGATAGAATTATAGACAAACTTTAACAAAAACTGCCTGAGAGTTTACAGGTTTTTATGCTGGATTTCTTCAGTAATTTAATGAGAGTTATCAGTCATAATCAAGTGTTCATTTGATGAACTTCATTTCCTAAAACATCCAGAATTGGAGCTCATATCTTTGGCAGCTGTAAAGTTTCTGCTCCTTCAAAGTTCACAACACAATGAATGAATTCCTGAAACACTCTCAATGCTGGAGAGCGTTTGATGCTGAAGCAGTGATCAGTTTTTCTGTTTCTTCTCTGGAGATGCACAATGAGGGACGTCTGCAGAGACTGAGAAAGAGTCTCACCACATCCTGACATGAGGAAAAAGACTTTATTGAAGATTACAATGAGAAAAACTATCAGCAGACGACTGCATTCAAGGTGAGCTCTGAACATTTGATCTGGAACAGGAATTCAATAACGGCAGCATGAGCTTCATTTCAGTCTGTAGCTGCTGAATTCATGGATGAATCATCTGGCACTAGAGAAGAAGACCATCAAACATCCACGTCAGCTGATGGAGGTCCAAGAGTCTCACCGAACAAACAACCTACAGAGTGAAGACCTCGAATCTGATTGGACGGCCTCCTATTCAGCCACATGTGTGAACAAATGCCTCTAAGTTGATTTGCTTTCTAAAATAAATCTAGTTTGAGTTCTAATCTATGCCTGTGTGTTTGCTTCTTTACACCGCTGTTAACAGTTTAGGCTGTTAGATTGTTCCAGATAAGACAAGTACAAGATTCTTCAGAGCCGTTCTACCACGAGCCTGACAGGAAGAACTCCAACAGCTACTGAATGTTCCTGTGGTCCCCTCAAGGCTACAGGAGGAGCCCTATGAGGACGAGCCGGTCCACCTGATGCAGGCCAATCGCTGCGGTTCATAGCCAACACCGACTACGTGGACTTCTACTGGACCACATGGAGGCCTTCAAACCAGACCAACAAGTTCAGCGACTCCCCGACTCGTGGGTCTGAGGACGCCGCCGAGCCTCGGTCCCAGCCGGCCTCCTGTCTGTGGGTGTTTGAGTGCTGAGAGGTTTGTGGATGTATGTGAACATGTCTGTGTTGAAACAGCAGCTTTTGACTCACTAACGCTGGGAAAAACCAAGAGCTCCTTTATTTGTGACTTCCACTAAAAAAACTGATGAAAATAAGTTTGCCAGGGTTCTGACTGATAACAGATTATTAAATAATGAAAATAACACTTTAAATATTCCTTTAAACAATCCTTTTAGGTCTACATTTCCTCTACACTGACTTCTTGGTATTTTGGGTGGAATATACCATTAAGCCCGATATTCAAGGGTTCTTCTGGGAATATACCATTAAACCAACCTTTTAGGTAAATGTTCCAGGATGTTGGGTAGAATATACCATCAGATCAACCTTTTAGCTCTACATTGGAAGATTTTACAGTAGAATATTACTCCAAACCATCCTTTAGGTCTACATTTAAGGTGGAATACTCCTTTACACCAAGATTTTTTGGTCTACATTGAAGGATTTTAGGTGGAATATTCCTTTGAATGAACTTTTTAAGTTTATGTTCCAGGATGTTGGGTGGAATATACCATCAGACCAACCTCCAAGGTCTACAGTAGTGAATTTTAGGTGGAATAGGAATATACCATTAAACTCACCTTTTAGGTTTACTTTGGAGGATTTTAGGTGGAATTTTCTTCTAAACCATGTTTTAGTCTACATTTAAGGATGTTTAGGATGGTATATTCTTCCGAACCAACTTCTCAGGTCTACATTTCAGGTGGAATATTCCTCCATACTAACTTTTTTGGTCTACATTGAAGGATTTTTTTCTAAATCACCCTTTCGGGTCTATATTTGAGGTTTTAGGTGGAATATTTCTTTTAACCAGCCCCTCAGGTCTCTTTGAGGATTTTGGATGGAATACTTGGTTAAACCAACATTTTAGGTGCATGTCCAAGGATTTTTGGTGGAATGTTCCTTTAAGGTGGATGTTTGAGGACCTTGTAGGTGGAATACTTCCTGAAACCAACCTTTTAGGTCAACATTCAAAGATTTAAGGTGGAATATTCCTTTAAACCAACCAACGTTCCCTGTAATTTTTCCTGAGTCTGAGCAAACACACAAACTCCCTGAGCGTCCCTTGGACCACTGTGAGCAACATCAGACGTGTGCACTGTGGTCACACAAGCATCACATCCATTCAAGTTACATGGTTCATTAAAAGAATCAAATTACAGCATTTACATTTCTGTTAAAACACTTTGTCAACAGGAGCCAGTTGAAGGCTGCAGTGATTTTAGTGACACTACAATGTATAAGAGTGAAGTTATTGAATATTTGTCTCTCTTTACTGTTGCAGTGGTTTTGCAAATTGCAGACGGACCCTGTTCACTCCATAGACACCAATGTTATTCCTGTAGCTTGAAAGACAGCTACTTTTGATAAAACTGGGCTTGTAGCACATTGTCTGCCTTGCAACAATGGGAAAGAGGCACCATTTATGTTTTGACAACCTATATCTAATGAGTTATTGATGCTGGAAGCCCGAATCTGTGAATATCTTTCCAACTTTACTGAACTTGGGGCCACTACCACCTAAGGAGTGATATATTTAATTTTGAAAAAAGCATTTAGCCATACTTAAAGCTTTAAGTGCTTTATTAACACGGAACTAAAAATTTTGTATTGTTTTATTATCACAGGTTCTGTCTGAAAAGAGGTGGCATCATTTTAAACAGTGAAATCAAACTAATAAAATGTAATGACCAACCAGTGAGTAATACTGGATTCTGCAAAAACATAAACAACTTTTTAAAAAAAAAATCTAAATTTTATCTTAACACAGTTAATGTATTAACTTATTTTTGTGTGTATGCATGTATTTATTGATTTATTTAGTACTGTTAACATATCAGAGTTCTGAGTGAATTTTTCTTAAGATAGGCAAAGGCCATTTATTGATTGCATATAGGCTCTTAAATGTTTATTAAAAACTAAAAAGCATTTAAAAAAAAAACAACTTAGGCATTTATTGAGTCACTAAAATACTGTAGAGTACAGAGCACATCAACATGATTATAAGCATCCTCTGGTAAATTAACAACCAGATACTGATGTCTCTCACCATATGGACTTCAGGAGATGACTGGGGGATGATAAACTGTGACCTACTGGTTGGGTTCTCTCTGTTCTCATGTTTCTTACATGTTTGTCTCCTGACAGCCGGGTCCTAATGTTTTTTGAGCAACACACCATACTATGACGTTTTTACAATGATGGTTCTACTATGAAGCCAGTTTGACATGTTCAGGTGTTCTTTGTGTGAAAACTCAGAGATTTCAGGTATCAGAAGGTGGGTTTCAACTTTCTTTGTTAACTTTCTGCTTCAACTTTAAATTTCCTTCACTAACCCCGCCCTCTGGACTTCCAGGAAGCTGTGTTCCTATTGGCTGTCCAGGTGGCTGCTTGGTGTTATCAGGAACACCTGAGCAGCTCAGTGTCTTCCTGCTTTATTTAGCTGCAGACAAACATTTCCTCTGCTTCTCTTCACCACAGAACTGGGTTTAGCTCCATTGCTTTAGTTTGTTCTTTAGGCGTTGGCTTGCAGCTTCCAGCAGTAAAGTAGACTTTAATGTGTTTCTTGGTATGTTTTAGGGCTTTGTACTGGATAGTTGTCTTGGTAAATGTGGTTCTTTAGCCACAGTTAGCACATGGTGCTAAAGTGTGCAGTGATTAGTGGATTTGGTACAGCTGAGTTGTGTCTTTATCTTGGCTGTAGTGAGTCTTTAGAGGTTTTTGGTCAGACACATTGTGTATTCTTGTTTGTGAACCAACGTTGGTTGTCCAGAAGGTAAGAGTTCCTGTCCTGATTCTCTGTTCTCAGAGGTTCTCTGGTAGGTTGCAGGAGACTTTAGCGTTTGGGTTGTGCTAGTTTGGTTTTTGTATGGTTTCATTTGGACGACTATCTTGAGGCCCCTCCATGTGGTTTAAGTGAGGTTTTCTGCAACAGTTCTACAAAGCAACCTGCAGCAGAAGAGACTTTGAGAGTTTTTAGGAAGTTCTGGAGACCAGACTTTAGAGCAGCAGAAACATTTGTCAGCAGTTTGAGCAGGAGAAGGTGAGCTTCAGAGTAGAAATGAGACAGAAACCTTCTTGACCCGTGTGGTGAGGTCCTGTACCAAGAGTTTGAGCAGGTTGTGAAGAGTCTGTAGTTCTTTGGTCTGAAAGCACAAGAAGAGTCGACTCGTTAAAGGAGAAAACAGGAGATATTGTTGGTTCTTCTGTCACTCTGCAGTTTCCTTAGACTGAATATCAAGTTTATATTTTAAATGATTTTCCATGTGAGCCCAAGAAGACTTCAATAAACTCCCTCCATCCCCTGGACACAACATATTTTATTACCATGTTAAATCTTTTTTTTTTTGTGTTAATCATAGTTTTAGCATAGTTTTTTCTCTTTGCTTGTTTAGTTTTGTAATCTGTGTGAAAGGTGCTAAACAAATAAAGTGTAATTGATAAACTGAGTAACTGACTAACTCATGATTGTGACAACAGAAGTATTTTCATTGTGATTTAAGGGTTTATTTCATTTTCAAGGTTGGGGTTAAAATCTTAACAGAAAAAGAAGATTAAAGAAATAAACTACATAACAAAAAGCAATTAGATCAAAGGAAAAAAGCCTTTAATACAATAAAACTTTTAAAAAGTTTTATTATTAAAAAGTATTTTTTAAATGTTTAATATTCTTCTTGTTTAATTGTATTTTTTAAATGTTTAATATTCTTCTTGTTTAATTGTATTTTTTAAATGTGTAATTATCGAAAATATTTTAATGTTTAATATAGTTAAACATTAAATACAATTAAATGATATTAAACAGACAAAATATTGAATTAGATAATTAAACAAGATACAATACATGTAAGTATGAATTAAACAAAATTTTAAAAATACAAATCTTAAAAATTGCAGATAAAATATTTTCAATAATTACACATTTAAAAAATACAATTAAACAAGAAGAATATTAAACATTTAAAAAAATACAAAACGTTTAATTAGATCATTAACCTTTAAAAAGACAAAACATTTAATTAAAAAATTAAATGTTTAATTAGAAAAATACATCTTAAAGACAATAAATCATCAAATAGGAATTAAACACAAAATACAATGAAGCGTTTAAAAAGAAAATTAAACATTAAAAGGTGGGAAAACATTTAAAAAGAAAAACCTTAAAGATTTAATCGAAAAATTTAATATTGGGAAAGAAAAAAAAATTCAAACAAGCCGATAAAACATTTGAAAAAACAATTAAACATTAAAAAGACAAAACATTTGGAAATCAAATCAGACATTAGAAAAGTATAAAAGGTGAGAAAAGAGCAAAACTAAACGTTTAAGAAGAATCAAACTAAAGACAAAACATTTGAAAAGACACCAGTTAGACTTTAGAAGATCAAATTAAACAGAAGAGACAATAAAACAATCAAAAAGAGCAAAAACAGCGTTTTCTTAAAGCGTTTTCTAGTCTGAAATGAAAACATCAAGTTGTTTCTTCAAACATTTCCTCTTTCTATGTTCTTGGTTTGATTGTAGACAGATTTACTAAGTGCTCATTTCAGAAAACTGCTTTCCAGATAAAGTCTACCAGTAGTTGAAGGCATTTATCAAACTAATGTTACCTTCTGATCTCCACAGACTTTACTGTTCAGTGAAGAGAATCAAAGTTTGTTGAGGATTTCTAAAAAACTCACAGGTGAAGGTCTGAGAAGAACTCAGATGGATGGTCTAAATGTGAAATCAAGACTCATGGTCACAAGTTTTAAGGCTTCTGTTAACCAGAAAGTTCAAACTAACAGAGAAGTACTGAGAAACTTTTAAAATTTCAGTCCTCATACTGTGGAAAGGTTCAAACTAATAGAGAACTACTCAGGAACTTAGAAGACATCAGTCCTTGGACTGTCTGAAAGTTAAATCTAACGGAGAACTACTGTGGGACTTAGAAAATTTCAGCCCTCAGACTGTCTGAAGGTTCAAACTAACAGAGAAGTACTCAGGAACTTCGAAGATATCAGTCCTTGGACTGTCGGAAGGTTCAAACTAACAGAGAAGTACTCAGTAACTTAGAAAATTTCAGCCCTCAGACTGTCTGAAAGCTCAGCTCCTGAGGACTCGGGAGGTCTGGAGGCTTGGAAAGTCTTGGAACTGAGGGTTCAACCCTCCAGCACAAAGGCTGAAGTCCAACCTCCTGAGAAAAACGGTCGAGTCGAGACTCGAGTTAAAAAAAAAACTCGAAAACGGCAAAAAATAGATGATAAATGCGCAAAAAAAAGAAGAATTAGTATCTGAGCGAATAGCTCAGGAGGATAAGAGACAGACTACCAACTGGAAGGTAGCCGGTTCAAGACCTGCCACCGGCCCTTTTCTTTCTTTGACTTTGTCAGAATTTTGAGAAAATTTAAGAAGTGTCTGGTCTTGAACCAGCGACCTGCAGCTCCATAGGCAAATCCTTAACTCACTGAGCTACAGATCAGATGAAAATAAAATGATTTCGTCGTCCCTTTGTCATCGTAGTTTCCAAGTGACCACATGGGTGGAGCCAAGGCGGAGTCTGGGTGGAGTCAGGGCGGAGAGTAGGCGGGGAGGTGGGTGGCGGCCTCCCCCCTCTACTCCCCCACCTCCCCCCACCGCCCACCACACCTTCCCCCGCCCGACGAGTTCCTCGAGTCTCGATGAGTTCCTCGAGTCTCGACAGGTTTTCCCGAGTTTCTGGAGTTTCCACAAGGTCGGAGGCAGAACAAGTTGTCATGAAGAGATGTTGAAGTCAGCCAGGATGGACTGACTTTTTACAGCGACTAGAAGGAAGACGACTAGAAGAGCAGGTCTTTAACCACCATCCATAAAATCCATGGAGTCGGTTCCAGAGAAATGAAGGGAGGTCAACTTCTATCAACATCCATCCAGATGTTCAACTTGATATCTTTACTTTGACATTTTTAGCACCACAAACCTTTAGTATCACACTTTATTATCATTTATTAGGACTTTAATGGAATCCACCAGCAGATTTAGTTTTTGTTGACAAACTTTATTCTTGTCATCGTGGGACTGCAGTATTTAAAACTGTTCCTTCTATTTGACCTCATGTTTATTAGTTTTAGTGGAGAAAGTTATTTTAGTTGTCGATTAGTCTCTTAAAAACCAAGTAATAAATTGGATTAGTCAAGAGGTTTAAATTTCTTACTTTGTCATATTTTAAATATGACAAAAAATATAAAAATAAAGTGTCTTGAGACAACTTGACCTGTATTTGGCGTTATATAAATAAAATTGAATTCAAACTGTATGTATCTTGTAATGTTGGAGTAATTCAGCCATATATGTTGGAAAACACATTTTCTTTGTCCATTAATCTGTTGATTGTTTTCTCCAGTAATTCATTTCTTGTTTTGGTTTGTAAAATGTCAAACCCAAATATATTCAGTTTACTGTCATAAAAACCAAAAAGTTTTACATTCATGATGCAGGAATCAGGCAGTTTTTCACTTTTTATCTTAGTTTAGTCAGAAAGATAGTTGATAATGTGTGAATTGTTGCAGCTTGTGAGCCATAGAAGGTTTTAATCTTTGGGGCCGAGTGTCAAAAAACATTTAGAAACCAACATCAACAAAACACTCAACAAAGATTTGAACATCATTAAAGGGAAATCCAACTTTTGCATGACAATGTCTAATTAAAGGACATTAATTTCCAATGTAAATGTGTGATATTCATCCTCTGGAGCTTTCTCTTCACATCGTCTTCCACCTGGACTGGTTTGGTCAGGAGCATGTGCAACAAATATTCGAAAAACTGCACTTTAACATCAATGAATGACACTGAAGTTTAATCTCTACATAAATGAGACTGAGTCTGGATGTGCTGCTCTGTCATTAACTCTTAAGTTTAGGGAAAGTTAAAACAAAAGAGGACAATTCAGAGAAGACTTGAGAATGAGCTTATTCTGAACAAACATCTCAGACTTTCTGAGCTTCAGCACCTACAGCAAGATATTTTAACAACAAGCAACTCAAGAGATCCAGAAGTTGGAGAGAGTTAGCTTTAGCTGAGCCAAAGTACATGTGGGACGCTAACCTAGCAAACATTTCAGACTTTTCTCTGTGAATTCTGAGAAATAATTTCCTATTTAATGACAGAGCTACACATCTTAACTCAGTCTCATTAAAACAGACTGTAATTCAGTATCATCCATCCATATTAAAGTGCAGTTACCCAAAATGTTTGTTGCATGAGCTCCAACAAAACCTGTCCAGGTAGAAGGCCACTTTGACAAACAGGAAGTGGACGATTCCAAGCAGATTTATAGAAGGGGGAACTGGACTGTACTAAGTGTGATCGAGTATAGAGGGGTGTTTTGTGGGTTTTTAAGGCTGATAATGATTATTAGTGAGACATTTGGAGCAGATATTCATTTGCAGTAAATGAAAGTATTTAAAATCTTGGAGTTAAACTTTGAAGAACAGAAACTCTAACAGAAAACTTTGTTGATATGTTTTTGTTTTGTTTACAGATGTTAAAGGAGTTTTATTCGTGACGTATAACCAATCAAATCACTCCAGAAGACAGAGCGACCACAGGTAGATTAAGGTTCAGAGCCAAAGTAGCACCATTTTTAAATGTATTTATTACCGTAAATCAGTAAAAAATAAAATACTGATAATCAGTAAATCAGTCAGCCCACAATTACTACAATTCTACAATGTATGTCTCTTTGCTTTGACTTGTTATTTGTACAATATACGATGTATATGATGGTGTTTTTTCATACCAAAGGCTATACTATGATGTTTTCTAAGAGACATATGATGCTACTCTGTTTGTTCTGGCCCTGGGCAGCTGCACTCCTCCTCTGTTGTTTTCTGGATTGTACTCAGCTGCATGCCTTCGTCCACCCGGCCTCCGTTGACTCGTCCCGCCTGCCGTCTCTGGAGCTGAAGCTGGATTGGAACAGACCAAAGTACAGTCCAATCACGATGCCAGCTGCCTCTCAAAAGGCTCCTTCATCTGGTGGAACTTCTTCTGAGGGGAAGCTGAGCTGGTCCAGCAGAACTTTGGAGATGTGTTCCAGTGGTTGGTGGATGTGTGGGGAGATAGAGAGGGACCTTTGAATTGTTCAGAAAGGAAAACAGGAAACCCATTGGTAGTTTTAGTTTAGGGTGCTACTGCGGTGTGTTTTTGGGCTTGAAGAGGTGAACAGGAAGAGGTTTTTTTTTTGTATTGATTATCTTTTACTTTGTTCCTGGTTGGAATGTCCATCAATGTCAACATTAAGTTCACTTTTAGTTCTGTTTATTTATTTTTATTTTACTAACACCCATTTGTTTTTAACCCCCTCACATGTTGTGTTGTTGTAAACTTACTCTTTCAAATAAATACTCGTGAAACCAGCGTTTGGACTGTTTTTGTGTTGCTCCTCACCTACTTCAGACAGCAGGGACATAATGTTTTGTGGACCAAAGGCAATATTATGATGTTTTTAGAGCGACATGCTATACTATGACGTTGTTACAGCGACATGCTATACTATGACATTTTCAGAGCGACATGCTATACTATGACGTTTTTTGGACCAAAGGCTATACTATGACGTTTTTTGGGTGACATGCTATACTCTGACATTTTTAGAGCCACATGCTATACTATGACGCTTTTAGAGCGACATGCTATACTATGACGTTATTAGAATGACATGCTATACTATGACATTTTAAGAGCCATATGCTATACTATGATGTATTTTGGGCGACATGCTATACTATGACGTTTCTTGAGCGACATGCTATACTATGATGTTTTTTGGGCAACGTGCTATACTGTGACGTTTTTTGAGCGACATGCTATACTATGACGTTGTTAGAGCGGCATGCTATACTGTGACGTTTCTTGAGCCACATGCTATACTATACTATGTCGAAAAAAAATGCGATTTTTCAACATGTTGTAAAAACGTGCCATATGATGAAATAATGTAAAGGAGGCCATGAAAAACACTCCAGAAAGGTTTTCTTTGAAAAAAAAAATCATCATGAATTTTGGCGCAAAAAACGCCATAGTATACTGTCGAAAAATGTCATTTTTCAATATGTTGTGAAAACATGCCATATCATGAAATAATGTAAAGCAGGCTGTGAAAAACACTCCAGAAAGGTTTTCTTTGAAAAAAAAAATCATCATGAATTTTGGCGCAAAAAACGCCATAGTATACTATGTCAAAAAAAAATGTGATTTTTCAACATGTTGTAAAAACGTGCTATATGATGAAATAGTGCAAAGGAGGCCGTGAAAAACACTCCAGAAAGGTTTTCTTTAAAAAAAAAAAAATCATCATGAATTTTGGCGCAAAAAAATGCCATAGTATACTACATCGAAAAAAAATGTGATTTTTCAACATGTTGTGAAAACGTGCCATATAATGAAATAATGTAAAGGAGGCCGTGAAAAACACTCCAGAAAGGTTTTCTTTAAAAAAAAAAATCATCATGAATTTTGGCGCAAAAAAACGGCACAGTATAACTGGAGCGACCTGGACTCAGAGACTGGGAACTGGAGTGAACTGGAGTGACGTTTTTAGAGCGACATGCTTATACTATGACGTCTTTAGAGCAACATGCTAAACTATGACGTTGTTGAACCAAAGGTTATACTATGACATTTTTAGAGCGATATGCTATACTATGACATTTTTAGAGCGACATGCTGTACTATGACGGCTTTTGGACCAAAGGCCATACTATGACGCGTTTAGAGCGACATGCTATACTATGACGTTTGTTGGGCGACACTCTATACTATAGGCTTTTTAAACTGACATATTACTATGACCTTTTTTTTTTTGTTTTAGTTTTTTTTGTTTTTTAGCAACATATAAGAATTTGAACATTTTTAAAAATTACTATACTTTTACTTGTGCAATGAAATATTATTCTATGGCATTTTTTTAGATGACATATACTCTGATGTTTTCTTGAAAAACATACTATTTTGACAATATACTGCACTATGACATTTTTTGAACCACATATCATAAATGACAATTTTAGGCAACATCCTATCATTTTGCACTTTTTGAATCACATAATAATCAGTTGGGTTTTTTTGCCGACATACTATACTATGAACTACAGGCCATACTATGTTATTCTTGAAAAGTATACTATACTTTCACATTTTCTGAACTACATCCTATACTATGGTGTTATACACAGAGTGCTTTGGTTACATGTTAATTTATAATCTAGATTTTTTTCTGTTTTGTTTTTTGACAGGATTACCACAGATCTGACCGTGAACACCATTGACACCCACCCGAGGGAGACGCTGCCTAAGATCTCAAGGCTGCTTGGTCGTGGTCTTTCTGGTCCTGCTCCAGAACCTCTTCATCAACTAGGTCTTCTTTTGAAGAGGCCCTCAGATGCTGCAATCTCTGACCTTAGGGAGGAATTGCTACTTTCACTCTGTAACGAGACGGCGGTTATTTTAAAGACCCAGCTCCTGGCAGCTTGAAGTGAAAGTTTAACACCCATCAAAACAGAACTACAGACAGTTAAATCTGAGCTGTCGGTCAGTATTTCAAACATCAAGTCTGACCCGGCTGCCCTAAAGCACACTGTGGGTGAAACGGAAACTTCACTCTCCACATCACCGACGACATCGTCACACTCCAAAGCAGAGCACCTGTCTGCTGAACTTTTAAAAGTGGACTATAAATGTGAAGAATGTGAACAGCAGCAGCCTGTGAGCAGCGGAAATGATGTGATCAGAAAGAAGTCATTTCCTTTTTTCTTTCTGGTTGACTTGATGCTGTCAGATGCAGATGTTGGAGCTGATTCTGATCTTTCAGGATAAAAAAGCTGCTTTTCACAGACTTTTCAGGAAATTATTATCTCAGGTTTTCTCTGCTATTTATATTTTTATTATCTGTGATTATTTCATTATTTCTTTATTGTAAAAATAAAGTTTGAGCCATAAAGGCTCATTTAGTTATTTTAATCCTGAAATCTTTGATGTAGCAGAACTAAACTTCCATTTTCCTTCTTGTACTTCTGATACTAGAACTAAACGTATCTTCAACATGGATCATCTGCTTTTAATGAATCAGCAGCAACATCACAACAACAAATGAGACAATTTTCAACAAATTAATGAAACTGATGTCATTTAAAACTATCAGAGTCTGTTTTAGTGTCAAATTAAAGCCGATTCCTGACAACTAGAACATTAACGTTACTGTTTTAATCACATTTAAGTTTCCTGAACGTTACATTAATGTCAACCAGCCACAGTTTTATGAACTTAATGAACCACATTACAGGAACACAACACACTTCAGCTGTTTACATGAAACTCAACACATTAGCCTTATGCTACGTTAGCTTTAATCAGGCTACGACTGAACAGCTAGCTCGGTTAGTATTGCTAACATTAAAGCTAATATTTACTATGCTAACTTTCTTCTCTGGTCAACACACACAGAAATAAACTCCACCAACATCTGGAGTGCATGGTACACATCATATCTGACACTAAAGCTGCATATAAAGTGCATTAAAAGCGGCACCGATACGAAAGTAAACATTAACTTACCGAACTATTAGAGTCCTTTCAGTGTCTGCTGGTAGAATCAGCTGAAGGTAGACAACTGGTTAAAACAAGCCAACGGGCAGGAAAACTGACTGTGGAAAATGTTCTGCTGCTGCACCGATAAATAAACCAACAATTATTATATCAGAATTAATCCAAACGAGGAGAACAGTGTCTCTGCTGCCTCCTCCATAGGACCCGTCAATCAGTTCAGACCGGACTCTCAATCAAGTAGCCCCGCCCCCTGGCTTCGCAAAACTTTAACGCGCTATAAAAAAATCAATATTGATTTATTTTAAGATCGGCCACCTGATCTATCATTTTGACCATGAAAACTCACGAAAAAAAAATGTATGTACAGTCTATGCACCGTACTCTCTTTGGCTACACACTTGCTGATGACCACTTCCGGTCTCAGAAAATGAAAAAATTGACTTTTTTTCCGTTTCTGTCTCTCACTGATTTTACTTTCTTGTTATTGTAAATATAAAACGAAAATCAAAGCATTTAAAAAAAAAATCGTATATCCCTTTTTGATCATGAAAAGCAAAAACGCCTTGTATTTCAATTTTAATTTTTGTATTTTAAAACGAAAATCAAATAACCATTCGTTTTTTGTTTTTCAATACCCGTTTCAGACCGGAAAATCCAATTACCAGATCCGTACACGGACCATTACAAGCCGAGGTTCCAGTTTTTTACTATTTTGACATGCCAAAATAATGATGTGGGCTTGCTCTTAAGACAACAAAACCTGATGTACATATGGTCTAAGTAGCCTGTACATGTGTGTAAAACACAATCTGAGATGGTACAGCAACATTTTTCCTGAATTCTGTTGGGACTGGCACAGACTGAACCCAGCGTTAATCAGTTTTTTGTAGTTCACGATTTTCCAGATGTCAACTCAAGTTGCACCATTAAACTGAAACTACTGGCTGTGAGGAGGCTAAGAAAATATGAAAACATTCAGTAAATACACAATTTTTGACTGGTAGTGTATGCTCTGCGTGCTTTTGGAAATGCTCAACAAATAACAAGATGAATATTGCAGCATTTGTTTGAGGAAAGCGTCTTTCCTTGTACGACCAGCTCAGGTTAAGGTTACTTTTCGTGTGATGTTTAGTTGCTTCGGTTTCACTTGGGCAGACAGAAAGCTACTGTGGCTGCAGACCGTCACGAAGATGACGCCGCTCACAAACATGGCTCTTATCCAAAAGCTCATATGGCTCTGGGGTGTGTGCATTTGTTTGCACTTGCGTGGATATGTGTCCTCTGGGAGCGAAACATAACACTGTGACTGTTCACCGAGTGCAGCCGCAGTGACAACATAGCATGAGAACAGCTAATTAATGCCGACTAGCTGACAAAAGCCCGCCTTAGCGTCACTCTCCTTTCTTTTTGCTGCTTGTGTCAGACACTAAAATTCTTCAGTTAATACAATTAAACAAATTGATCATAAAGAAATTAAAATTAGATGGCACCGGTATAAAAGACAAGTGACGAATAGCTTCAAGCAAAAAATACTAGCATCAAAAATCAAAGTGTCTTTTTAATCATAATCTCTCCCAGTCCAACACCGTAGAGGCTTAATACAGGATGCTTTGGGACTGAAACAGCGCATGTAAAAGTCCTCCTTCAGTCATTGATTAAACCGCAAAAACTCATCTCTGTATGTCTGGTTTTTTTTGTAGAAATAATCTCATTGTGCTGTTAAATGGCTTCGATGTGTAGAATGTGCAGATATGAATCCTCGCCTTTCTTTGTGGCGGTTTCACCAAATTGTCTTGAGCTACCAGCCAGACTCCACAAAGTATTCATGTACGCACATAACTGATTAACTGTGTGGTTAATCGTTCAGTTCATTTAAGTCGTTCAAACTAAAACACTCCACTTCAGATTTGGGTCAACTCATAACAAGTTAATTTCATTCAGTGCTGTTCTCTCTGAAATGACATAAAATCCACAAATAAACCCAGACGTCTCAAACCAAACGAACCAAAAAAAGAAAAACGCCATAAGCCAGAAACAAAGGACACTCCAGCTTTGCCTGACTCATGGTTATCGTAGGGGTAGTGCAGTGTTGTGGAAGAATCTGGGATGCTTCCAAAGGTCAGATAATCAACAGATCACCAGCAGATGGAAGATGCACAGACGGAGGAGTGGACTATGGATTCACATGCAGCTCTGTTCATATCGCAGTAGGTCTAACTGCATTTCCCCTCATATCAAACACAGAAGAACACACGAGGAAACAGCAGCTTGTTACAGATTCGGCTGCAGCATCATGTCAGTGATTATTTACAGTGTTGATGGAAAGCATGTAGAAATCAAAACTCCAAATTCCAGCAGTGACTACTTCAATTACAACTATTTTAATGATGCATTATAAAGGCTTGGCTGACAGAGAGTCTCCTTATACTGTCTGTCCTCATTCCAAGCATGAGTTTAAAGCCCCACTTGTTTCCTTGTACATGGCCAATTACCACAGTTGTAATGCGGACAGTCTGCAAGGTCTCACATTTTAGACACATGTGGACTTTGATGAATGACAACGTTTATGTCACATGGGCCCTACACATGGACACAGAAAGCATGAATTGGCCTTGACAATCTACAGGCCTGTATGGCAATAGGTGCAGCCATTGTTCACGACTCCACCATCAAGCACTGAAAGAAACAAAGGCGTACACAGCAGTAAAGCAAGGAAGAAGCTAAAGTTTGCTAAAGACCACGCAGATGGTGGATAAATGGAGGACATTTGTGGACAAAAGAGTAGCAAATTAAAAGGTTCTGGTTTAAAAGATTTGCGGTCTATATGGTAAAAATTAAACACTGTGTTTCAGCATAAGAAGTTAAAATTCTCTGTGAGACACAATGGGGTCAGTATCAAGGTTTGAGCCTGTTTTGTGCTGGATGTCTCGTCATCATCAGTGATGAAACTATGAATTCAGCTTTGTTTCAGCACACATTCCTGGAAAATACCAGCATTTCTGTCTGTGAACTGAAGCTCAACTGGGTGGTTTGGAACGACGAAGTCCAGACTTTTAACCCAATAAAAATGTTGTGGAAGTACCTGAAGCGAGCAGTTCATTTGAGGAGGCCCACTGAGATCAAAGAGATGAAACTGTTTTTAAAGGAGAAAGAACCAGTTGTCAGTTTGTGGTTCAAACTATGCCTGCAAGCCCAGACGATAGAGTGTGTCCTCCCAGATGGAAAAAGTTGAAGAAAGTGTCTTTACAGCAGAAATTCTTCCATCTATGTGACCAAAACAAACTTAATGTGTTTATATATATATATATATATATATATAAAATTCACTGTCACCACATCTTTTTATTAAAAATCTTTCACTGGCCAAGCAGTGCTGTGTATCTCTGATCTGACTAATAATGACACTAACAATGGTACTGTGATTGTTTATATAAATGCAGAATGCAATGCAAAGAGAGTGTGGATGGAAGGAAGGACAGTAACTAATAACATACAGGCATGTGGGTGTTATTTTGAGATGGGTTTGAAAACAGCTCAATACAGTTAAAATCCCTTTTAAAGTACTGGCCTTTTACCTTCTATTTTACTGTCCCTATTAAAACGCATGCATTAAAATGGCCACACTTGAAACTTCTTCTTGGCTAATCACAGTACACTGCTTCCCTGGTTTTATTTTAAGAACCTCTCACGTTTTGCGTGACAGTGTTGTCTTTGCCCAATGAGTCGTGCATATAGAAATATGGACGCACACATTCAGGCCTCCCAGAATTAAGCAGCTGAAGCAAATCATCCACCCGAGTCTTGGAGGTTCCACTTGAAATGTTCATGTGCAGCCCAAGATTTGTGACTGTGCAGACCGTTTGCGCTGAAAGCTGACTGCACGTGTGCCAGAAAAATAAGTGGCGCCTAAATTAAATCTTTGGAAGGAGGAGAAACTATACGAGGAGTTTCATTGTCCTCCACACCTCAATAATTCATCATGACCAGAGTTGTAATGGAAGTAGTTGCAGCCAGACTTTGGAGGCGCTTTGATTTGTCTATCTACACCCAAACACAGTAGGAAGTCCTAATTTCTCCATAACTCTTGTGCTATGTCCACCCACCCTGCTCGGTACACCTCATAAATAATCTCTGATATGGTTCTTACAGAGTAATTTGTAAGCAGCTGCTGTTCCCTTGTGTGTTTTTCTCTGTTCAGTATGAACACCACTACAAGAAATGTATGTCAAAATATGTTCTGCAAAGGTTGGATGTATTACAGTCACTGCTCCTCTGGATTTGCATGAGTACTTATGTCTATGTGAGTGAGGGGCTTCATGCCCTCCTTCTGCCCAGTCATCTGCATTCTTCAAGTTCATCCTACAAAGAGGACCAGCAGTAAATTGACCTGCCTTCGACCTTCATTCTCCGCCAGGTCATTAAGTCGCTAATGTGGCACTGATGGAAGACCAACTCCCAGATGAAGTTTATCGGCTCCAGTCGTCTGTTTTCTAATCACCCCAATCCCACTGTCTTTGTGTTTCAAAATGATTCTCCCCCTCTGCCAGATTCGCCAGAACCCCAGCCTCAATTCGTGCTGCCTGCTTTATTCGCCATGCCGCCATCACAAATTCCACGCCAGTCTATTCAACTTAGCGTCTTTATTCTCCAGATATCAGTCGGCATCTCTGAAGCCCTGCCTGTTCTCTCTAACCACCTGGTTCACCATCAACTTCAAAACCACTGTTCTGCACATTCCTAATATTATTGTTCTAATAAAGCTGTTAAATCACTCCTGTTCCAGTTTAGTCTCTGTGTTTAGCATTTGTGCCAACTTTATCATTCGTATCGGTAATAAACTTTATGCCCCAAACAGAGATAAAGCCTTTTTGGTTTTCTGCTCCTCTACATAGTTTTGTTATAATTTCTATTTTTTTATTTCCTTTACACAGAGGACATAGTGACTGAATCTAATCAGGGAATAATGAGCTTCTTTCAACAGTGCCCATGGTTTGAATTTGGCTACTTGAATCAAGATGGCAAAATAGATAAATGGCCAGATGCACATAAATGGACAAAACTGACTTCATTGGCAGCTTTAGTTCACTGGATTTTTGCATCAAAAACACATAACCATTTACCTGAAAGTTATTCCACATGGGAGTTCAGTGAAAGAAAGAGCCTCCACTTATTTCAGTAAGATGGAAAATGTTTTGAATGAGTGCTGGTGGCAGATTTATGCGCTGGTGGCTGGATGTCTGGCTGAAACCAGTGTGCTAGTCTCATGCCAGTGTTTAGTCACGGCAGGTAACTGGGTCAAGAGGCCATAATCCCCTGTGTCCCCCATCAACCCTCTCTTCTGTTCATTCCCTGTTACTGGATCCTGTAGGGCAGGACGAAGGACAGAGAAAGACTCAGAATCAGCACAGGGGAGAGGAGGAATCATCATTTTTCATGTTTTTTTTGTTGGTTTTTGGCTTTTGCAGCTCAATGGTTTGACTACAGAAGACTCATTCTCTGTCATCCTGTCTCAACTATTCTTTCTCTCCTTCACAAAAATCAATATTTGTGTACTGTCAGGATTTCTGTGTGCTGAGAGTATAATTTTCTGACATTTGAGCACATTGGAGCAGCCAGTGGGTGAAAATGTTGATGACACTTATCTTCTCAACAGGTGGTTGAGGCTATCTATTGTTGTTAAACCACCAACACTGAATACCATCCTCTGTTTGTCTGTGGTGAAATGAAAAGTACAACATTTCCCTCCCCCTACCTTCTAGATCTTTATTATATAATTTAAGTTTCAGTTTGTGATGAATAAACCAAGTTTTCAACTCAAGTTAACTCTGCATCAGAATCAGCTTCAGTTATAGGAAGAGGTGAAATAAAGTGAATCAACAACGGTACATAAATATGCGAAATTTAGCAACATCACAGTGCAAAATGCATTAATAATGGAAAATCATCTTGCCAACTGTATTATGGACCTCTATGGGGGCAAATAGAGCCACAACAACCACATTAATGCTGAATACACAAGGTTAAAATAAACTTGGATTATCTGTTATAGCTGCTTCACACTGGTGATTTCTACATGTTTCTAACCAGTAAGAAAAGTGTCAGACAATGAAATGGTAGCACTTTTTCATCCTGTCAGAAAAACGTCAGCATATGCACAGATGAAGAAGGGATGTAATGTTGACTGCTCTGAATGTATTTTATTATGAATCACAGTATTGACATGTAGATGAGTTTGATGAAGCTTGTCTGACTTGAAACTAAACTCTTATTAACCTTCATGTCTTCCTGCGGGTCAAAATTGACCCGTTTTAAAGTTTGAAAATGTGGAGAAAAAAAAAATGTTTTCACAGTGAAACTTCTGATGTCCACAATTTCAACATTTTTGGGAAATCTTTGAACATTTTTGGTGGAAAAAAGAAATGTTGAAATTCGCTGGATTTTGGTAGATTTTTATGTGAATGTTCTTAAAGAAAACATTAGAAGCTTTACTGATATATATGTAATCACTTTAGATATTTTCAGGATTTTTTTGGGAAGATTTTTACTCATTTTTTGAAAATATTTACAAGAATTTTCTTGCCAAATTTGGGGGATTTTTTTTTTAAAATAAAACTTTTAAGGGAAATTTTTAAGGAATTATTGGAATTTTCTTGCTGAAGGTTTTGCAAATTTTCAGAAATTTGGGACATTTTTTTGCTGAATTTTTGGATTTTTTTTTCAGACAAGGAAACAATATTTTTTGGTGCCTGTAAATGAGGACAACAGGAGGGTTAACTTTAATGAAGGAGAGCATTTGACAGTTTTAAAAACAACTGCTATTTGTTTTGTTTTGTATCATAGTTACACTGAATTTAGAATTTAATGCATTACTCTAAAGGTGGTTTAAGGAGAGGTTGCTAATATACAGAACTTTAATTTCGGTACACTGAGCATTGAACATTGATCTTCCTGAGACTCTGAGAAGCTAAACACTCATTGCATTTGTAATCTGTACTCTGAAACTACAGTGATGGAGTGTTTACTGGATCCCCCTCTTATGGCGGTAAGTACTGTATTGACAGAAACTGGTGTAGCTTTGAGAGGTGTAAGGAAAACAGGCGGTGATATCAGTTTAAATCAAAGCTTATCCATTGGTTAATCCTAACTCTTATAGAGACGATAAAATGGAACAAAGATATTGTAAAGAATTTGTTGCATTTCCTGCATTTGTGGTTATGTTTTATTTGTCCTGCAGAGCATGTTTACGTTGTGTTTCTGTTCAGTAAGCACTGAATAACACTGATGTTCTGCTGTAAATGTCAGTTTGAAAGTTGGTCATGAAACTTCCAAAAACAAATACAAAAGATTTCTAACATTTAGGTGTCTGTCATCCTACATCATCCTTGAGGGGAAAGATGTGCTTTAAGCCTTTGCATCAGAAGAGCTAACTGGAGTCTATTAGCTATTGTTAGCCTATTGTTAGCGTATTGTGCAAGCTTTAGTGTAACTATTTGAAGGCATTCAGAATTAGTTTTAAAATTGTGTCTTGTTTAAAGTCCATGACATATACAATACAATACAATCCCAATATTATTTGTTACCTCTTGCTAGCTGTGAGCGAAAAGCTACCAATTTGGAGAGATTCAAAACAAGTTTTCAAAAAATAACAACTAGACCAAGAATTTTAAACATGAAGCTATGTGGATTAGCAGGAGACAGTTTAGGTGTCTGTCATCCTACTTGAAGTGAAATCTGTGCTTTACATCTTTAAAAGTTCACTGAGACAAAAGTACAAACACAAAAACCTTGTTTTGTTGTATATGTGTGAAGACAAAGTCAAAGCTAATGTTTAACATGAAGTCAATTGAAAGTAAACACAAGATATTCTACACCCTTAACTACATATATAACTTATTTTTGACTAACCCTTTAAATAAATAAAGTATTTAAAACAGTGAAATGGGTTAGCTCTGTCACTTAGCTCTGTTAGCCTAGCACAAAAAAAAAAACAATAGACAACAGTATGGAAGCACTAACTAGAGGCTAACAGTTAGCCTGTAGAAAATCAAAAGTGCAGGAACAAATTACACCCAACATGTTTAGTTTTCTATTCTCGTTTTTCTGCAGTTGTTGTCACTTTGAAATAAAACTTTAGGAAATATGCTTGTCTTGTAAATGTTCTCTGTGACTTAGCTCTGTTAGCCTAGTGGCAACAGTATGGTTAGGCAGCCTGTATGCTAATAGTTAGCAACAACTAGCAATAGCTGCTTACAGCTTGGAGAGATTCAAAATGTGTTTTTAACTCACTTTTGAAAGTTAGTTTTGCTTAAACTCAGTTATATGTAATACAATAATTTACATGACAGACACAATATTACAGTTAATAGTCTGGCTGTGTTCAGTTAGCTTATAATGTCTCCTGCCTGTACTGGTTTTCATATACATTTTATTACATTACATTAATTATATTACATTCTCAAGAGACACAATTACATTCTCAAGAGACACAAGCTGCAGAGCTAAACATATGTCTGACAGTTACAGACACCTCAGTGGGGAAAATTGCTGCACATGATGCAAGATGTGTATTTTCTCAGGGTTCATCCACAGTTGAAAAGAGAGAATGGTGACAAACACGGCTGGTGTTGCATACTTTAAAAAGTTGGAAATAATTCCTGTAACATCTTTTGATTAAGGAAAATGCTCTTTCGTTTCAGAAAATGAAAACCACTGAGGTTAAATATGATTACCTCAACCCTGAGATCATCAGAGAGATGTCGTCATTGCAGCCCATAAAGAGCAGCAGAGGTGAGAAGATTCATCTGGCTCTGGAGGAAGGCATGCAGCAGGGCACGATGGAGGCCGAGGGCAAAATACTCTCTGTTGAGGAAATACGGAGAAAACTTTTGCACGAGGAGGCATGCATAAATAAGAAGATAGAGGAGCTGGAGATGGGGAGACAGGAAATGAGTAAAGAGAGAGAAGTCTTTCAAAGAGAGTCAGCTAAAATGACGGAGATGAGGAGCGCCTTCCTCTTGGAGAAAGAAAACATGGGAAGAGAAAGAAAGGCTTTCAAGAGAGAACACAAGGCAAAACAGAGGAGGAAAAAGGCCTTTAATTCTGAGAAAGACGCCATGTTGGAGGTGAGGAGGGCCTTCGACGTGGAAAAGGAAGACATGGAAATGATGAGAAAGACCTTCGCTCAAGAACAGGCCGACATGCAGAAGATGAGGGAGGATTTCCAGTTGGAGAAAGACAACATTATGAAAGAAAGACAAATCTTCAACAAGGAAGTCAAGGTCCAGCGCATGAGGAGGAGGGCCTTCGATGCTCAGGATGATGCCATGTGTGAAGACAGGAAGTCCTTCAAGATAGAGAAGGAAGAGATGGCCATGATGAGGAAGGCCTACATTCAGGAGAAGGCTGGCATCCAGAAGGCGAGGGAGGCTTTCCAGCAGGAGAAGGAAAGCATGGAGAAAGACAGAAAAGCCTTTTGGAAAGAACTTAAAGCTAAATGCAAGAGGATGAAAGCCTTCAGAGCTGAGAAGGAGGCCATGTGTGAGGAGAGGAAGGCGTTTCAGGCAGAAAAGGAGGAGATGGAAAAGCTGAGGAAAGTCTTCATGCAAGAAAAGACAGAGGTCCAGCAGACGAGAGAGGCTTTGAGCAGAAAGACAGATACGATGGTGCAGAAGAAAAATGCATCAAAGAAAACAAGTCAGAGACCAGTCAGCACAGACGCTCCAACCAGCTGCATTTCAGTTTGTGCTTGTAAGGATGAACAGAGTAACTGTGGCAGCACCAAGAAAGGCAAACAACGAAGATGGACGAGGCAGTGGACTTGTAAATCTTAACCAGCCAATGTGCCATCACAGGCATTAACTAAATATATATGTTGGCATTTATTCATATACAACAAGTATGCTAAATAAATTATTGTCGGAAACATTAGCTGGGATTAAGTGCATGATGTGGTTGGTCAGTGTGGTTCACCTACTAGTACTACATATTTTACACAATGCAAAGTTCATTAAGTTGTCCATCTTTAAAATGGGGCTACAACTGTGGATTTTAGGTATTTGGAAATAGCAAAATTAAGTCGCAGTGAAAGAACAAGGTGTTGTTGAGTCAGGAGTCTCAGATTGTGCTTCCTTCCTGCTTCCAGCAGCATGTTGCTGACAGGAAGGACTTGAGTAGGAGAAGTCAGAGGGTTAACGTGATGAGACTCCGTGTCCTCATACTTTGTATTCTCTGCTGTGCTCTGACTGTCCGTCTCTCTTCCGCCATACTTTCTCTCCTCCTCTATAACCGACACAGCTGAGATATGGGCACACAACCAAAATGTGTGTATGTGAATTGGAAGCTCTGCCAACCTGAACCGTGTGACCTGCATCTCTGGCTAGTGATGGCTGATCGAGGCTTTGTTGAAGCTTCGACACTTCATTCAAAACATGGTTCATTACTCGAGGCCTCAATGACACACAGTGCTCGAGTAGGACATCTAGTGGTCAATAATATGAAGTGCAATCAAGACGTGGTCGTTGGTTCATGGATTGTTTTGGATTTGATTCGCCATGCACACATTCCTGTTTGACTACACTAGATGATTGTATGGGTTGTAGTGGACACAAAAATAATATTACTAGTAATAATAATGACAATAACTATTGAAGAGCACGTTTCTTATTTCCCATGTTTGTCTGTATCCCTATATACTCTTTGCTTATATTCTGTGTTATGAAACATTTAAACGGTGCTGCTACATTCATGAGATGCTCTACAAATACAGACTGATGTCATTTTCACATGGGGCTGGTGCAAATAAAGATTTAATGGATTATTATGGATTTTGGCAAAGTATGTCTTGGGGTTTATTGGTAAAGAGGTCAGTAAAGAGGGTGTGCTTATGTAACTGGTTATGAGGTTTTATTGAGAAATAATTTATCAACAGTTTTGGGACCACTGTTCCCTCTAAGCTGCGCGCGATACTTGTTTTTTTTTTTTTTGCACATTTATCATCTATTTTTTGCCATTTTCAAGTTTTTTTTAACTTGAGTCTCGACTCGACCGTTTTTCTCAGGAGGTTGGACTTTAGCCTTTGTGCTGGAGGGTTGAACCCTCAGTTCCAAGACTTTCAAAGCCTCCAGACCTCCCGAGTCCTCAGGACCTGAGCTTTCACACAGTCTGAGGGCTGAAATTTTCTAAGTTACTGAGTACTTCTCTGTTAGTTTGAACCTTCCGACAGTCCAAGGACTGATATCTTCGAAGTTCCTGAGTAGTTCTCTGTTAGTTTGAACCTTCACACAGTCTGAGGACTGAAATCTTAAAAGTTCTTGAGTAGTTCTCTGTTAGTTTGAACCTTCAGACAGTCTGTTAATGTTTCGATTAAATCTTTGTTTTTCTTTTTAAATGTTTTACCACCTTTTAATGTTTAATTTTCTTTTTAAATCCTTCATTGTATTTTCAGTGTAATTCCTATTTGAACTTTTATTGTCTTTAAGATATAATTTTCTAATTAAACATTTAATTTTTTAATTAAATGTTTTGTCTGTTTTTGGATAGGTGTAGTGAGAGACTGACAGGAAACGGGGGAGAAGAGTCGGGAGAAAACTTGCAGCAAAGGGCTGCTAGCGGGACTCGAACCCGGGACGCTGCATCAGGAACCAGCCCCTGTACATGGATCACCCGCTTAACCCATTGAGCTATATGGGCACCCATGTTTTGTCTTTTTAAGGGTTTAATAATCTGATTAAATGTTTTGCATTTTTAAAAATGTTTAACATTCTTCTTGTTTAATTGTATTTTTTAAATGTTCAATGATGGAAAATACTTTATCTGTAATTTCTAATATTTGTATTTTAAAAATTTTGTTTAATTTCATAATGACATGTATTGTATCGTGTTGAATGATCTCATTCCATATTTTGTCTGTTTAATAGTTAAACATTAAATTACATTACATTATATTAAACAGACAAAATATGGAATGAGATCATTCAACACGATACAATACATGTCATTATGAAATTAAACAAAATTTTAAAAATACAAATATTAGAAATTACAGATAAAGTATTTTCCATCATTGAACATTTAAAAAATACAATTAAACAAGAAGAATGTTAAACATTTTTAAAAATGCAAAACATTTAATCAGATTATTAAACCCTTAAAAAGACAAAACATTTAATTAAAAAATTAAATGTTTAATTAGAAAATTACATCATAAAGACAATAAAACTTCAAATAGGAATTAAACAGAAAATACAATGAAGCATTTAAAAAGAAAACTAAATATTAAAAGGTGGTATATGTACATATAATTTAATTGTATTTAATGTTTAACTCTATTAAACAGACAAAATACTGAATTAGATAATTCAACAACATACAATACATGTCATTATGAAATTAAACAAAATTTTAAAAATACAAATCTTAAAAATTACAGATAAAATATTTTCCATAATTAAACATTTAAAAGATAAAATTAAACAAGAATATTAAACATTTAAAAAATGCAAAACATTTAATTAGATTATTAAACCTTTAAAAAGACAAAACATTTAATTAAAAAATTAAATGTTTAATTAGAAAATTACATCTTAAATTTCTTAAATCTTTTTAACAATAAAACTTTTTAAAAGTTTTATTGTATAAATTTTTTTTGTTTAATTGCTTTTTGTTATGTAGTTTATTTCTTTAATCTTCTTTTTCTGTCAAGATTTTAACCCCAACCTTAAAAATGAAATAAACCCTTAAATCACAATTAAAATACTTCTGTTGTCACAATCATGAGTTAGTCAATTATTCAGTTTATCAATTCAACTTTATTTGTTTAACACCTTTCACACAGATGACAAAACTAAACAAGCAAAGAGAAAAAAAACTATGATTAAAACTCAAAAACATTTACAAAAAAAAAAAAAAAAGATTTAACATGGTAATAAAATATGTTGTGTCCAGGGGATGGAGGGAGTTTATTGAAGTCTTCTTGGGCTCACATGGGAAATCATTTAAAATATAAACTTGATATTCAGACTAAGGAAACTGCAGAGTGACAGAAGAACCAACAATATCTCCTGTTTTCTCCTTTAATGAGTCGACCCTTCTTGTGCTTTCAGACCAAAGAACTACAGACTCTTCACAACCTGCTCAAACTCTTGGTACAGGACCTCACCACACGGGTCAAGAAGGTTTCTGTCTCATTTCTACTCTGAAGCTCACCTTCTCCTGCTCAAACTGCTGACAAATGTTTCTGCTGCTCTAAAGTCTGGTCTCCAGAACTTCCTAAAAACTCTCAAAGTCTCTTCTGCTGCAGGTTGCTTTGTAGAACTGTTGCAGAAAACCTCACTAAACCACATGGAGGGGCCTCAAGATAGTCGTCCAAATGAAACCATACAAAAACCAAACTAGCACAACCCAAACGCTAAAGTCTCCTGCAGCCTACCAGAGAACCTCTGAGAACAGAGAATCAGGACAGGAACTCTTACCTTCTGGACAACCAACGTTGGTTCACAAACAAGAATATAGAATGTGTCTGACCAAAAACCTCTAAAGACTCACTACAGCCAAGATAAAGACACAACTCAGCTGTACCAAATCCACTAATCACTGCACACATTAGCACTGTGTGCTAACTGTGGCTAAGGAACCACATTTACCAAGACAACTATCCAGTACAAAGCCCTAAAACACACCAAGAAACACATTAAAGACGATTTTACTGCTGGAAGCTGCAAGCCAACGCCTAAAGAACAAATTAAAGCAATGGAGCCAAACCCGGTTCAGTGGTGAAGAGAAGCAGAGGAAATGTTTGTCTGCAGCTAAATAAAGCAGGAAGACACTGAGCTGCTCAGGTGTTCCTGATAACACCAAGCAGCCACCTGGACAGCCAATAGGAACACAGCTTACTGGAAGTCCAGAGGGCTGGGTTAGTGAAGGAAATTTAATTTAAAGTTGAAGCAGAAAGTTAACAAAGAAAGTTGAAAACCACCTTCTGATACCTGAAATCTCTGAGTTTTCACACAAAGAACACCTGAACATGTCAAACTGGTTCCATAGTAGAACCATCATTGTAAAAACGTCATAGTATGGTGTGTTGCTCAAAAAACATTATGACCCGGCTGTCAGGGGACAAACATGTAAGAAACATGAGAACAGAGAGAACCCAACCAGTAGGTCACAGTTTATCATCCCCCAGTCATCTCCTGAAGTCCATATGGTGAGAGACATCAGTATCTGGTTGTTAATGTACTAGAGGATGCTTATAATCATGCTGATGTGGTCTGTACTCTACAGTATTTTAGTGACTCAATAAATGCCTAAGTTGATTTTTTTAAAATGCTTTTCAGTTTTTAATAAACATTTAAGAGCCTATATGTAATCAATAAATGGCCTTTGCCTATCTTAAGAAAAACTCACTCAGAACTGTGATATGTTAACAGTACTAAATAAATCAATAAATACATGCATACACACAAAAATAAGTTAATACATTAACTGTGTTAAGATAAGATTTAGATTTAAAAAAAAAAAAAGTTGTTTATGTTTTTGCAGAATCCAGTATTGCTCACTGGTTGGTCATTACATTTTATTAGTTTGATTTCACTGTTTAAAATGATGCCACCTCTTTTCAGACAGAACCTGTGATAATAAAACAATACAAAATTTTTAGTTCCGTGTTAATAAAGTACTTAAAACTCCAAGTATGGCTAAATGCTTTTTTCAAAATTAAATATATCACTCCTTAGGTGGTAGTGGCCCCAAGTTCAGTAAAGTTGGAAAGATATTCACAGATTCGGACTTCCAGCATCAATAACTCATTAGATATAGGTTGTCAAAACATAAACGGTGCCTCTTTCCCATTGTTGCAAGGCAGACAATGTGCTACAAGCCCAGTTTTATCAAAAGTAGCTGTCTTTCAAGCTACAGGAATAACATTGGTGTCTATGGAGTGAACAGGGTCCGTCTGCAATTTACAAAACCGCTGCAACAGTAAAGAGAGACAAATATTCAATAACTTCACTCTTATACATTGTAGTGTCACTAAAATCACTGCAGCCTTCAACTGGCTCCTGTTGACAAAGTGTTTTAACAGAAATGTAAATGCTGTAATTTGATTCTTTTAATGAACCATGTAACTTGAATGGATGCGATGCTGGTGTGACCACAGTGCACACGTCTGATGTTGCTCACAGTGGTCCAAGGGACGCTCAGGGAGTTTGTGTGTTTGCTCAGACTCATGAAAAATTACAGGGAACATTGTTTGGGACTCAAGCAGTTCCTTCTTTTACTCACTATCTCCCCAGCCTTAGAAAAAAAAAAAACCTGTTCACACGGCACAGATGAGGCTGAGGTACACAGGAAATGTTTGGCTCCATTGTACAAGTTTGGGTAAACAGTTTTGTGGGTTGCCCAGTAAGCCAGTGGGTCTGCCGTTCTTTCTACAATTGCATTCGCTGTGGCGCTTTGCATTTGCCAGGCTCTACTTGCATCTTCGTCTAATAGGCTCCACAGTTGAACTGAAAAATATTGAAGAAGATCATCATCATCATCACCAGAAATGTCAGTCATTCCCTATTCAGAAGAGAAAAAGAATACCTGTGGAAGGCGCTGCTGGTGGTGGAGGACGAGGCTGCGGTGGTGCTTGTGATGTAGATGACTGCTGCTTGTCATTCTTTATGTTAATTGTTGTGCATTCTGTTATTAAATGTTATTTCACACTGGCTGCCACTCTGATTGGTGAATCCAAAAGTTTTGAACTGCAGAGCCACAAGTGTAGCAACAGTCAGTGAACTGTTCTTTTCTTTGGTTTGTAGTCTGTCAGCTAAGCACCTGACAAGGTTCTGTGCCAGGTGTTGTGGCATGGGGGTGGTGAGTTGGGAATATATATATATATATATATATATATATATATATATATATATATATATATATATATATATATATAATCTATCTATCTATTCTCTACGAAATACGAAATCTGACATACTACTAACTCTCAAAGCAAAAACAACAGCAAAAAAACCAATCTATTCTGCGAAAGACAATTCAAATGAACAACACTAAATAGGGATCTCCTATCCCGGAACACTCGATCCCACTGAGTGATTCACATAACAAACCGAACCAATCAGGTGATTCGAAGCAGTTGAGTGCTTCAAACGTCACTGAAGTGATTCAAACGTCACGAGTCACGTGACCAAACCACGCCTCGGCACAGTGGCTCGATACGTTTGCTTCATGAGCTACAGCGCATGTGTCGAAGCCTCGGGTATCAGAGGACCATTACTATCTCTGACGGCCTTCAGCTCTCTGCAGACAGGCTGGACGTCAGCACTCAGTGATACAGCAAAAATCACACAGACCCATATATCCTATGAGCAAGCCTTATTTCATTTATGTAAATCTACAAGTTAAACCTACATCATTCATTCCTCTATAGACTGTTATAGCAGAATGCCTATATGTCAGTTTTAAAATTTAGATTTGTGTTGCTTAAACTCCATGACACTTAACACAAGGATTAGTCAAGCCAAGTTATTAGTGATAAATAGCAGGCATTGAGCTACAGAGCCAAAGAAACAAATTAAGTTTGCATATTTATCTAATAAGATTAAATATTAAAGTTAAGACCCTACAGTATTAGTTGTTATAGAAATTTACCTGACTAATTTGAATGTTAAGGCTAAGAGCCTACATGTTATATGCTATATCAAATTAACAGCCTAATTCAAATATTATGGTTAATATCCTACAAAATCAAACAAAAAACCCCCAGCAAATTCAGATTCAAAGAATACTTCTATAGACCCACTATTTCAGTCAGTGAATTGTTTACATAGTAGCAATGCCAGATATTATTTATCCCTCTCAATTGAACTTCAAGAGATAATCAAAACTAAAGTGAAGATCTTACACCAAAACATGCAACTTTTTACTGTATTTTTCATCAAAAAATAAATAAAGAAGACTTTGAATATATACAGGATCCAAAGCAGACATTTAGCTCCATTAGTTCTGTTAGCTTAGCAAAAAACCACGAGACAAGCACAAGAACTGACATCAGTAAGCTCATAGTTGTTGCAGTTTGTTGCTAACTGTGGTGTTGGCTAACTGCTGGTATTTGCTCAACGTGCAACTCTTAGCAACAAAGCTAGATTGCATGATAAAAAGCTGCATTTGGAGGGAAAACAACATTGAAATTTTAAGTTGCAGACTAAAGCAATCATTCAGTTTGTTTCGTGGAGTTGTCATTCGGGACAAGAAAGTGTAGCCTCCTTTGCTGCAGAAAACTAACATTGAATAGTCTTTGAGATCAATCTGGATCAATCCATCCATGATGCCATGGAATTATCATATCTAGATTTTCACATACACACAGATGTCCTAAAGAACTAGAAGGACTTGTTTGGTGATTTCAGTGCAGCTACTGAAGCTTGTATTGTCATGACAGTCAGCAGGTTGGTGGATTCTACCTGATTTTACAATTCTTTTGGAATGCCTACTTTAAAAGGAAAACAAGTTCAAACAGGCCCCTGTGTTAATTTCCCCCAAGTTTATAGTTTGCCCTAGCTCCATGTCCCTACAGAGATCACTACTTTTGTTTGAACCTGACTTCAACATGTTGACGCAAACCTGTCAGAAGATGGGCCAAGTTCAAATTCTGCAGCTTACTAATGTACAAAGAATTATGACTCTCTATGTATCAAAGGTGAAAGTATCATACTGTTGTTACAGCACTAAATCAAACCTCACTGGAAAGAGTTCTATCCCAGTTTGACCTTCTGACATCTCCTTAACCATCAACCAAAATCCAGCGAAATTTGCTGGATTTTGGTTGATTTTATTTGGTGAATGTTCTTAAAGAAAATATTAAAAGTTTTACTGATATATATATGTCACTTTAGATATTTTTGGGATTTTTTTGGAAGATTTTTACCCATTTTTTGAACATATTTACAAGAATTTTCTTGCCAAATCTGGAGGATTTTTTAAAATAAAACTTTTAAGGGAAATTTTTAAGGAATTATTGGAGTTTTCCTCCTGAAAGTTTTGCAAATTCTCAGAAATTTGGTGAATTTTTTTGCTGAATTGTTAGATTTTTTTCAGACAAGGAAACAATATTTTTTGGTGCTCGTAAATGAAGACAACAGGAGGGTTTAACCATTTTAAGATATCAGCAGCGACAGTTCGTTAGCAACTCGATACTTTTCTTGCAGCTATTTGATGAACCACTATGCGTTGCATACTGTTATCACTGTAAGAATCCAACAAACAAATGCTTCCAGGCTTTTTTTTGCAGAAAGAGAGGTGAGTGTTAAAGAATGCTCCGGTGGTTTTTGTGTCCTTTAATGTCTGCTGCAGCTAAAATGTCTAAATGTGTCACAGGCAGAAGTGTGTGTTGTGCTGCAGGTCTGCCTGAGTTCATAAAGGTCAGTCACAGCTGAAAAAAAAAAGGCCTCCAAGGTCTCTATTGCTGAAGTCTTTCCAAAACAAAAGCCAGCAGGTTTGATGTTTTTGAAACACTCCGTAGTTCCTGTGTTTCTTTGAATTACCTGAAGCCTTCACACCTGGTTGCAGGTCACTGAGACTGGGAAGTGGAAACAAGTAATGTTTGACATTGTTCATTTTTCTGACTGGAGTCTTTGATCGAACGTGGGCCATTTTTAAAAAGATTGTACTTACAGTTTGTGTTGTGAACGATGGCAGACATGAACACATAAGTGGTGGTTTGTAGAATCAGAATTATCTCCCATTAAAAAAACACATTAAAATAAAAGGGTGGAGGGCGGCAGATGAAAGAGCAGTCGTCTAACAGTGGTTATTTGTCTTTTCATAAGACGAAAGCAAACAGTTTTGTTAGTCGAAGGAAAATCACAAGATTTTAATCACGAAATGTTTGCTTCTTAGCATAAATACAAGAAAATAGCTGAGAGTCAGCTGCCCAAATCAAATTCTACTCCTGCTATAATTGATTTTAGGAGTTTTGCTTTTCTTTGCACAGACGGCAATGAGTCGGCATTTTAGAACATTGAATTAGCGTCTAACCCAATGTTCCATCATTGGTCAGTTTAATTAAATCAAACCACCAGAAACTCCAGATGTACAACTGACACGTACAGTATTAGACCGCATTCACTTCATGTGCTGCTCAGACAGACACTAAACTGACATCAGTAAATGTTGGGGACGCAGACTGTAGGTTACACATACAGGTGATGTCATTATGCGAGTAATGACATCATTTATTATTGATGAGAAAGACACCTGATCATTGTTACAACATGCAGGTGTCAACCTTGTTAACAGTGTGTCCGCAGGCAGCTTAGGCTTAGAGTTTTCATCTCATCTCCTGCAGGTGAAACTGATCTGCAGCAGGTGAAGGAATAACACAGATGGAACGCTGCAGAGGATCATGGTGCTAATTTGGGACACTTGGAGAACTTCAGTTTTTTTGACTTTTGTAGTAGCTGACTCTTTCCCCCTGAGAAAGCAAACAGCAGCACAAAAAGTAATACTAATACTTTAGTGAAAAGCTGCAATAATCAGCATTTCTTATGTAAATGCTGAATTAAGTGACTTGATGTGTCAGTGTGTCATTGAGACCCTGCAGAATTATGCAGCTTTTTAGCCTCTATTAGCTTATTTCATTTTTATGGCCTGCAAAGCTTGTGTATGATGGATGTCCTCCACCTCTATTAGAAACTGGCAGCTGCAAGCACCCTCTAAAAAAACCCTTTTGTCTCTCTACCCACAACCACACCGGTTCCCTCTTGTGTCGGTTTTGTGCCATTACCCACGTAATTACACTAAGCTGTAGACTAGAAATGTCACTCATCAAACATTTGGGCTTTCTGAGGAAGCTGGAGGGGTTCGTCCTCACCTGAACCTGAACCAGGATGCAGGGGAAGTAAATGGATGGGAAAAAATACAAAAGTAGAAAAATAAAGGAACGTGCAACAGTAGAAAACATACTGAGTTTTAGGGGGAGCAGAATATGAAAGTGTCTCTACTCTGTTGAATTACTGGAACAGTCATCATTAAATAACAAACACACAGCTTTAAGGTACTATTATATCGGCAGTATGTTTACATCTGGCTCTTATTAGTCTTTTACTAACTTAAAAGTAACTAAACAGTAAAAGAAGAGATGAATAAAATATGTAACCCAAGGCTGTCGACATCAAAAGGCAAAATGAATGAATGCTTTAAACCCTGAGTCGCCAAACTGCATTTCCCCCCAAAATACACCTCCATGTTCTGGCAGGTTACATTTTCTACATGAGCCAGCTGGGATCCGTTTAGTAAGTAAAAATGACATCAGTAATAATAAATGAAATCGTTCATTCATTCCATCAGGAAAGTAGCATCTACTTATGCTAAAAAAAAATTAATCAAATGTACCTCTATCTTACCTGCATACATTAAATGAAGTTGGCACCTATAAATAGATTGTACAGGCCTTCACATATTTGATGGATTACATTGGAAAAAAAAAACATCAATACCAAATTGACTTAAGATCTTCCTCCTTAAATTATGTAAATACAATAGACATTAAGGCCCCAAAAATCCATGCAGCATCAACATACACAAAGTTGTAAAAATGGACACAATCAAGATGTCACATTAGTAAATTAACCTGATTTCTAGCTTCATTTTGATGAAAATGGCTGTTTGGACAATCGGACATTATGAAAAGATGGTGGAGAAGTGTAATTAGTTAGACCTGCCACAACAAACCAGCATGTTTTCGATAAAAAAAAGGCCTCAGTAGTAGTCTGTGTGGGACAAGTTGATCCTTGAATCCAAGAAACAAGAGAAATAATATCCATTGGGAGACATTTCCAGAATGAAAACAAATTTATTGCCCCTTTTAACAAAAGAAACAAATATCAATCTTCTTTTGATCCATCAAAACTAGTGAACATTCTGCAATCAGTTCCCTTAATCTTCTCTTTCTAAAAAGCTATGAAGTTACAAAAATATAGACATGGTTAGAAAAATAATCACTTTCAGCAGCTTTCTAGTTCAAAACCTCCAAGAAAAATACCAAAGTTTTACATGCTTCATCTTGTTAATTACACACACTCCCTACAGCTACTGACCATTTTCTCTCTGCTGTTTTCTTTCTCTCAGGCAGCTAATGGTTGCTGTTTACTTAAAACAACAAATGCACCAGAAGGGAATTCTCAGAATGCTCACGACTGTTTTAATGCAAAGTATATAACAATAATGTAATGGATTTTCTTTTTAAAAGATAGAAAAATATCCACTGTAATGCAGACACCTGTGAAGTCCTTTTTCTGAGGTCTTTCTGAAATCCCCTCAAATCAATAACTGCCTGAAAGGAAGAAAATCAGCATACAAGGGGGCCAAATGTTGAATGAGATGAAAAATATGTATCTGCAATCAGCCTGAAAACAAGAAGTGATGTGTTGATATGAAGCTGAAACATGTAAAACATCAGTACTGTCCTTCAACTTGGTATAAATGGAGATCAGAGAAGTTCCTCTAATGATTTTATCTCAGCTTCATGTTACATGTGGAGCACATGACACTGCAGCGGTTTTAACAGCAAAAAGAAATAAAAATATTTAAGCAATTTTACCAACATATACAGATTCTGGAGGTGCACATTCTGCTTACATTGGAGTGACAATAAATACAGTACAAACACAGTTCAGATGGTGGAAACTGAAAGAGAAAACATCTCAGTTCGAAGTACCTTGATCATAATTTTGGCAAGTTTTTTTTTTCCGTTGCAGTTCGACCCGAGTCTTTTACACTGTTCAAGCTCCATTCATCAACATTACGGCAGTGCAGCTGCTGCAAAAAAACTAATCATGCCACTTTATGACACTGACTTTACACCCAAACACATAACAGTTCTCAGTAGACTTGTATAATGGATGTGCCTTTATTTACTGTATATTATATAAGAATCTCTGCTGGTGGGATTCTTAATATCTACGTAAGTCTGTGGGAAATTTTCTAATAACATCAGGATGATTTACACTATCAATGTACAATATCTCTGATAAATAACTGTAATAGCTAGAAATGGGAGTCATGAAATAGTGACAAGAAACTCCTTGTTCCAGAACAAGGACAATTTATGACACTGAATAATAAAATAATTTTTTGATGTCTCTAAAAGACTTGGATGTGAAAATAGTGATTTATAACATTTACAGACAACTTTTAATGATTAAAACAAGCCAAAGCTTGAAGGATTTGATTTTTATGTAGGCTAGTTAATTAGCTGACTTTTTAAATCTAGATCTGCATTAAAACACACACAGTGGTAGACAAACATGACATACAATTGTGCTCATAAGTTTACATACCCTCGCAGAATTTCTAAAATATGTACCATTCTTTAATGAAAACATGAATGATCAGAGCAAATGGAATTATGAGACAATAAAAAACTTTGTCTGACCACTAACCCTAAATGAAAGAAAAGTTTTTCCATGATCAAACATCCATCCATCCATTATCTAGATACCGCTTAATCCTCATTAGGGTTACAAGGGGGTTGGAGTCTATCCCAGCTGACTCAAGGCAAAGGCAGGGGACACCTGGACAGATCACAGAGAGACACACAAGCACCCTCACATTCACACCTCAGCATGTTTTGGTCTGTGGGAGGAAGCCAGAGTACCCGGAGAAAACCCACGCATGTACAAGCAGAACATGCAAACTCCATGCAGAAAGATCCCGGGAAAGCCGGGACGTGAACTGGGGATCATCTAGCTGTGAGGTGACAGTGCTAACTACCGATCAAACACATTTTCTAAAAGAAAATTAACAATATTTTGCAAGGGTATGTAAACTTATGAGCACAACTGTACATGTTCTTTTAATTTAAGTGCATAAGTTCATTAACATTTTAGGGGTGAATTTCTACTAAATGATTCTGAAATCAGTTGGCAATTTTTGAAAATAATTCTGCTCACAAACAGACAGAACTGCCAACATAATTCCCTGAAGCAGGGAGAGAAAAGTCCTGGAGTGTTCCTTCAAGGATGCTACACGCAGAGATACTGTGTCTGTTTTTACACTCTCCAGCATGAGTCCTTAATTACACTAAAAATCAGCAACACTGAAAGTGTTCTTTGTCAGATTTGTTCCTAATATGTTCATCTGCATTTATACAAACATGACACAGAAAAACAAACAAAAAAATTATTAACAGAGGAAATCCTCACTTTAAGCTGAGCTAATCACCAGTAGCTCATTAAATATATTCAGTCATGTAACAAATCCTTTTCCTTTTCGTGACTTGTTTCTATCCTACCTCAGAGAATCAGCTTCACCGCTGGTTAAGTTTGTAGGACAGGAGGGTGAAAACTGAAAGTCTGTTTAGTGTGATTTCTTGAAGTGATTTCTGCATTCAAAACACTACGTACAAGAAATTGGAGAAAGACAGGGAAATTCTAGCTTCCTGACAAGCACAGCTACGCTCTTAGCAAAAGAAAAAAAGGCTTTTTTTCCCTTTTCATCGCCTACAGCTATCGGATCTGGGGGTTCTGGGTCAATTTAGTTGGTTTCTAAGGAAGAAATATCAAACCACAGCTGAAATAGTCCCTGAAGCATTTTGCTGTTTTCATAGAAACAGTGAAACTCATTAACCTGGTTAATTAAAAGTTTAAAGTCGTGCTTGCCATTAGTTGCATTAAGTTAAAGAAGTAAAACCTCACACCCAAACTGTGGTGCAGCTGCTGACAGATGAGCCAAAGATCTGATTTCAGTTTGGAGGCTCAGCTGGATCCGGCTACGCTAAACTCCACCTGTGTCTAAAACCAAGCTCAAGAGCAAAAAACCTTTTCTGTTCTAGAAAGCAAAAGTACACATTTCTGCCAGTTTTTGTCTTGACAACCAACCGCTACTGTGTGCAGTTTCAGTATGTGTCTGCAATGTGGGCTGCTTTAAATGTTCGTATTTTCAACAGTGTATTAAAGATGGAGTCTGCGATTCAGGAAAAATATTGCTGATATTTAGTTGGTTGGCATATTTAAATGTTTAGTATGTGCCAGATCTACCATCCATTGGCCAAGACTTGCTTATGTGGAGCCACTCTGGTTGTTTTCCATTTACAGAGACCAGACTGTATATGAAGACTGGATTATTTTTCACACACAGAACACACAGTTAGCAGATCGTGAGGAGATACTAACTGGATTTGATAAACACTGCTGCTTTTAAGCCATGATCTGCTGTTAAGAAAATACCTGTGATCACATTACCTGGTTGGTTTCACTGCATTAAAATTCTGTGAAATTAAACAGCAATTGCAACTTTATAATGCTTAAATTCCCTTTGAGGAGATTTTGGCACTAAGAGAAATATTTACATGACTGTATTATTTATTAGTCCTTAGACCTTCCCCTTAAAATATGGTCATGTTTCAGATCTTGTCAGTAATGCAGAGTGTCTGCAAGTTTCCGTGGAAAGCAGATGAAACAGAAAATATACAACATCTCACACGGACTTTAGTTCCCCTTAAAAGGAAAAACTGTGTAATAATCTCAATTGCACCATTGCTAATAACAACTTCAATAAATAGTTTTGATAAATTTTGCAAAATGCAGAAACGGAAACTGAACAAATGTATTACAATGTACAACTCAAAGTAAAATGAAGACAATGCAGTTTTCTGATACATCCAGTAGAGGGCGATATGCTACTTTCCTATGAACAGTAACTTCTGCTGTGGAGAAACATACCAGAAAGATCCACAGTGAGCGATGCTGTTCCCGTGTTCAGTAGAAGGTGAAGGAGTAACTCTCTCTTCTTCTGCGGTGTCTGTGCAGCTTCCCAGCAACAAAACTGGTGCTTTGACTGGTTTGGTTCACCGCTGTTTCCACATCCTGAGTCTGTAAAGTCACCTCCTGTCAGTTCTCATACAGTTGACTCCTGCTGGATCTGGATGTAGCAGGCCTGAAGAGGAGGCACATGGACACGTTTAAGAACTGAATTGTCAATCAATGAATAATTTAAATAATTGAGAATAAACAGCAATGGACAGTCATTTTTGGAGAATATCTGAAGTGCTTGAATTTTTAGAATGACCTGTAGTTTGTGCAGTATAATCGAGCACTGTGAAAAAATAGGAAAAACTCAAATTTCCACAACAAAAACATTCCAATTGAACCAGGAGCTTCTCAAGGAACCAGACGACCAAACATGCATGTCAACCAGAGAAACAAGTTCCAGTATCAATACTACCAAACTATATAATGTGCCAGAAAAAGATTAACACAGCATCTCAAATACAGTATGCCAAAATACCAGGGTGTCCTACAACATCTGGTTGCGTTTTGCAGTATGCAAGTCAGTATGTTTTTCTGGCCATTCTGACCCACAACTCTCTGCACAGCGGAAGATATTTCCCATATGTCACTATGTCTCGCATGAGTACAAACAAGTTTGAGCTGCTGAGAGCCAACAGAAGACAGCTCACACTGCACTACAGACAGCCATGGATAAATGAGCAGGACGGTGCAAGTTTAAGGTGCAATAATATGACTAAGTAATAACCAATAGTGCATGCATCAGTGCATGCTGAAAGTAAAAATAAAAAGTAGGCAATAAGGAAAACAGTGATCAGATTCTATGTATGTTAGTTCCAGATGCTAAAAAAGTGCCTGCTGTGAGAGAAGTACTTTCCAAAGCTTTAGGGGTGGAGTCTGCAGCCCTGACAGGATGGTCAAACTCAAAACAAGAAGGTTTTCTAGCACTGATATTAAGACGGGGGTTCTTAGTGTTAATCAGCTTTAAAAACAAAGTTGGGCTGTTGGTTCTTGGTGGGAACCCAAACGAGGACACTGAGTTCACAGGACTTGCAGAACTAAAAGGGCTCCATCAACTTTGCTTTACAGAATAACAGAGAAATTACATATACACAAATGATTGCATGATTATGGAGTAAAACTATCTCTTTTTCCAAGTCCTCACCATGTGCACACGTGTTACTATGTGCGCATGTGTGTGTTTGTGTGTGATGTGATCCCACCTTCAGTGTTGTGAACATCAGTCCCATTTCTCCATGCTGAATGTTGGGATCCATCAAATCTTCTATCAGACTGACTTCAGCTCCCAGGTTCCTGATCCTGGAGAGCAGAGCAGCAAAAACCCAACAAGTACAGTCACCAGCCTGCAGTGTCACTCTGAGATTCATATAGAAGCTCCTTAGTGGAAGTGTTATTAATATCAACCAAACTGAATAGATATGTCATCTGTCTTCTTAGCAGTGACTTTTTCATTTGCCTGAAACCACTGTTGCACTAATATATCTCCAAAAATTGGACGCATATTTACCTATGAGCACAAATTCAAACGTGTGATACAAACAGCAGCAAAAGTGAGACTATAAGACATCTGCTTTTATTTGTACATCTACTAACAAAGTATGTGTGTGAACGTGTGATAACACACCTCGCTCTGAGCACGACGTAAAGGAAGAGTGGGAACAGATCATCCATGCACCAGAGGAAATTACCATCCAGCATAGGTTTTACCTCCACAGTCAGCTCCTCAAATGTCTTCTGAATGACCACTAGTTTGTCTGACGGAGTAAATGTGGTGCTGTGTGCAGAGGAGGACACATTTTAATAACAGCCGTTTAATTAATTTACTCCAGGGGAGTACATGAGTATCCTATTTGTACTGACGGTGTATCAGGTCTGATTCTGTGACATTACTAATTAAATTTGACTTGTCATTTCAAGCTACATGACAGCTACCTGATTTGTTGGAGGGTCTCTACAGAAGAAACAAAACAGGCATCTTTACTGCTGGACACAATCTGTGATGAATGTAAAGAGAAATGAGTTACAGAGGACAACATAGAAGCTGCGACTGTAAATACACTAAGCACATTTTAACATCAAGCAGAATGTGTGGAAATTATATCTGACCTGCTTTTTCTCCCCCAGAATTGACATCCAGAGTGGCCAGAACTTCCTACAAGACAGAAGAAGTATAACTGCTACAACACATAATACAAAACAAACAAAACAAATCATTGAAATGTTAGCTTCAAAGTAAGGAAACTTCTTGTTTATTGAGGATAGTTACCAAAAACGAAAAAAATAATGTTAACACCATTTATAGACTGTGTTGCTGTATGTGCACACTCACTCCTGCACTCCGAGAAAGCTGAGCAGTGATTGGTCGGGCTGTTTGTTGAGTCGGAGGATGCGCTCCCAGTACTGGGCCTCCTCCGGCTCCTCCTGCAGGCAGTACAGAGTAAAGAGAGGAGGATAGAGTCGAGGGAGCAGCAGAGGGAGGAGCAGAGAGGAGCAGCTCACCACCACAACACTGCTGGACAACGAGGTGGAGGAGGAGAGAAGGACATGAAAAATCTCACTGATGCATCTGAATGTGTCTTGTTTGGACTAAATCTTTGTAACTGCTGTATCTACTCAAACAACCATCACTATGTGTATGTGTTGACACTCACCCTTGTTCTGCTTTGTTAGAGCTGTGTCTTCTTCTAGTTGGAGAAGAAGGAGGTTCTGGGATCATACCGCCATCCTCTGGTAACTCTGGAAACAGAAACCTGCAGGCACGATATCTATATTTAAATATGCACCGTTATTTAATTTATTTTGAGTTTCTTCTCTGCGTCTTGATGCCTGAGATGCGCTAACAAACCTGTTAGGAGAAGGTTTCTTTTTCACATTAATATAAATTCTAAAAGTATAAATGTAGAACAAAGATGAATCCTCAGAATTGTCATGTAAATGCAAGATTCAAATTCCCTCCCAACAGCTCTCTTAAGCAGACATATGAAAAACCAGGTGAGTTTCTCTAGTCTCAGTCATACAAATACAGGCCTTGCTGAAAACAGAGAGTCAACCTAAGGGCCCTACAGAAGCTCAGCACCGAGGAGGTGAATCTACCTGACGATGCTGTAGAAATGTGTGAGGTAGGCCTGGACCTCCAGGACAGCCTGCCGGAGAAGCCTGCGGTTTGATCCCACACCAACGTAAGTCATCCTGTAGGCCGTCACCAGTGTCTCCACCAGCCAGCCTAGAGGGTGGTGGGGCGTCTCACATGCCTGACATGGACCAAGGCCAAACATTTACAAAGACACTTAAATACAACATGGCAGTCCAGGACAAAGGCAGGATCTACAATTCCTGAGGTACTTCTAGTATCAAGGCACTCACAGAGGGTCCACCTTCACCTTTTCTCATTTGCCAAATGTACTACATTATACAGACCGATTTGTTTTTTCCTTCTACCCTGACTGATGCAATTCAATGTCAATATAGGGACAAAGACACAGACACACAGTTGCTTGTACCTTGGTGAGGTATCTTCGTATGTTGTCATAGTTTGCAGTGGTGACTGGTTCTCCATACTGAGGAATAAACTCCAAACTCTCCAGTACTTTGCTATGAGACCTGCTGAGGTCTGGGCTGCAAACACACACACGCAGTCATTTATTTAAGTTGACAACTGTATATATAAGACAGGCTCAGTGCCTTTGTACAGGCTGCAAGTATTTGGAAAGTTACATCGTTGTTCTTCAGGCTCGTACCTTCAGCACATTCAACTTAGAATAAACATTACATTAAAGTCTCAGCTTTATTTTGAAAAGGTTTACAAAATTTTATCTGTGCGGCATATATAGCCCTTTCAACACATATCTATAAATACCAGGATGGCAGTTTAACTGCTACAACCGCCATATTTGACAGATGTGGTGCTTTGGATCATCAACTGTTCCTTTTTTCTTTCTATAATCCTGCCAAATGTTGGTTTTAAATTCATCTGTCCATCAAACTTTGTTCAGAGCTCTGTCAGTTTCTTTTTGTATGATTCTGTGTACTTCAACCTTGCTTTTACATCAAAGCTGAGACTTTAATGAAGAATCTGTCATTGTATTTTATATTCAGTTAGTGGCAGCACAGAGTCCAAAGAAAAATGCTGTCCAATGCATTCAGTCTGTGTTGTATGTGTGTATACCTCTGTCGTCGTACAGTTGTTATAGTAACAGCGATGTTCTCCCAGGCTGTAGTTCTGTCTCCTTTACCAGCCGCTTCACAGCCCAGTCGGCTCCAACACTCATCGAACACACAGATCCACCTCTGAGCTGCAGGCACCACGTACTGACCCAGCCTGCTGTACACACACACATTCTCATATTTATTAAAATAGCAAACACAGCATTAACTTCAAATTACAAGAAGTCTGTCGTAAAGCTGAGGTGAGCAGGAATCTGAAAAGCCCACAAGTTTATCATGCCATCCAGGTTTTTACGTAGCTAAACATTACCTTTAACTGCCACAGTCGAGTCTAAGGTGAGATAAATCTGTCTGCTGTTATTTTGGTTGCTCTGTAGTGTAGGCAGTAGTTGCTGCCACTGCAGGAATAGAAACATTTCCTGCAGGATTTTCTGCTTTCTGACTGAGACATGCATACCCATTTGTGCAACAGACAATATGAGGCCACTCTCTAAGACTGACAAAAGTGTTCCATCACAAAAAAAGAGTCAAATGGAGGTGCAGAAGTGTAGTTGCCTTAAAATTTAAACAATTTAAAATTACTATATGCTAAAATGTTATGCATTTTTGCCCAATGAAGTCAAAAATTACTGTCTACCCCCACTGTAAGATCTAATCATCCCACCAGCCTGCCGATATTACCAACAATGGACGAAGACACACCAGAAGCAAATATAAAACATCAAATATCACAGACAGAAACATACTGAAACAAAACAGAAACAGACTGAAGATCTGCTCAACATATAATTACACAAAAAAGCTTTAAATGACACATACTTCACACTGTTTCTCTCTTTGCTTTCTGTTTCATAAATGCCTGGTTTGGTGTACATCCCAACCACCTTCAGCCCGGAGCTCCACTCTCCGCTGAACATGCCGTCCAGACAATCGCCGTTAGAGAGGGATAAAACACCCTGAAGACGAGCAATGAATGTGAATGAAATTACTTTCAATGACTTGAAGTTGCACTGGTGTTTTTTTTATTTTGGTGACTAGAGATACGCAAGTAAGTTTTAGTAGCAAAATTAACATAACATTATAAAATTATAGAACATCAAACATTGATTCAATATCCATGCAGACACAAAGAAAAATCAAACAAACAAAAACACATGGATAGAAGGACACCAATAAATTCTACCTTCCCGTTGACAGTCCAGTCGTCAGAAAACTCCCCATGAAAAACTGTGTCATCCTCTGACACCAACAGACCTGGACCCTGCCAGAAAACACAGAGTCCATCAAACCATTTTAGATGTACACAGATTTTATCTAAATTTTTTTTCCATTCTTCCATAATGCCAGATCTCTGTCTACTGGTGATTCATTCACTACAAGTAGCGACAGCCCTGGAGTTGTTTTGTTTTTTTTTTAACATGGCTTCTATCAGGGACATTAGGGACACACTGATTCAGGAATACCTGGCATCACCATCTAGATTAGCAACAGGTTTCAGAGGAGTTTCCAAAAAAGATGTTTTCCTAAATGCACTGCTGCAGTTGCTGTAAAATGTCTTGAAACAGACCCAGACACCTTCGGATCACTTTATCCCTTTTCATGTCTTCAATTTTTGTTTTATCGTCTGTGGCAAATGGTCAGCACATGTTAGGAGAAACTGAATTTGTCATCTGATGGATGCAGAAGTGAGGGTGGCACACTTTCAAATTCTGCTTACTGAAAAGCAGGAGGCACAGCACAAGTTGAAACTTGAATGGTTTGTGATTCACAGACACCATCAGTTGAGGAGCTCAGGACCTCTTTGGCATGCGTTTGTGGGATATGAATCATTCCCTCTTTGCCAAAAGCTTTACAAGATCATATGCTGGATGAAGATTTTTTGAAGATATGCAGTAATTTAGGCTGAAAATGCATTGGGTTTGTTATCATCCTACCAGAAGCCTGCACCTGGTAACTGTGGGGGCATTAACAATTAAAGTGGTAATTAATCTATCATTTAAGGTTTTGTATTTATTCACATAAACACATTTCTTAAAACAATTTACTTGTGCTTCATTAATCATAATACTAATGTAATTATTATAAAGACAACTACAGATTTTAATTGTTTACACAACTAATTTGCTTGTTTGAAGTTTTGTTTATCTAAATGTATTTAATCCAGAGCCGTCTGCGCTCATATATGGAGATGCACATAAAAATAAATTACATTTTCTTTTATTTGGATTTAATTATGACACAGTACACATTGTAAATATATAATGACTTACACACACAGACTACATACAGAGAGACTTCTCTGCAGACAGTTGTGCATCTGAATCTCTGTACATCCAAACATGGACATGTGATCAGCATACAGGTAAATCTTTAACGTTGCACTTACACTCATCTTGTTCTCTTTGAAAGTCCCTTCATAGTACACACCGTACTGAGTGACGACCACAGAGCTGCCATGTCGTTGGTCGTCCTGCCACAGTCCCATGTACTTCTCACCTCTGGGAAAAACAAATGAGATCAAGCACTAATGACAGCAGCGCGTTTTTGATAGTGAAATTATTCCACAGGCAAAAAACATATTACGTATAAGGTTACACTGAAGTGCATTAGAATGAGGTTCCAATAAAATGTTAAAATCATTTTGTTTCTTTTAGGAGGAAAATACAATTCATTCTCTAGGACTTTCTAAATTCTTGTAATCGTGCAAATTTGCTTAACGTTTTGGATTCACATGATCCTTTTTTCTCTCAAGTGTTTCTTTCCTTGATATTGTAAGATGGTATAGAATAGTGTGTTTCTGCAAGCTTAAAGTTAAATAAGAAGAACTGTTCCCTGCTTCCCATCATCTCTGGGTTGAGCCATTATTCAAACCTGGTGATATCATCGTAGACTCCGTATCCGGTCTTCCTGTCGTGGACCCAATGACCAATGAAAACGCTGGAGGAAGTCTTGGCCAGTTTACCGGAGCTCAGCATGCCGTAACCGTGGCGCTGGCCATCACAGAAACAGCCCTCGTACACCTCACCACTGGCATACCTGACCACACAGACAAGAATACACACATATAGATGATAGCCACTTACAACAAAGCGCTGTGGAGACGTCATGTATTACTCCAGCTCCAATTCTGCTAACTTGTGACCAAACGGAAAAAAAACTGAACACCGCTTTTACCTTTGTGACATGGTGTCAAGTACTGCTACTGAACAACAGACATGTCTTTGATTTGCAATGTGACTTTGGTGACGAAGACAGAACCTCTGTACTCTGTATGGGTAAGTCCATTTTAAGTACAGGTCTTCTGTCCTATGTTCTCTATCTAACTAAATAGACTGTAGAAAACAGTGCACTGACTTGTACTTGCCGAAACCATGGATCTTGCCCTCTCTCCATTGTCCTTGGTAGGTGTCTGGTTTATTCAGCACTTTGTTAGGTATCATGCACTCTCCATAACTGGAAAAAAATAACAATTATAGAGAAATTTTGACTCGACATTTTAATCCTTGCTGGTTATTCATATAGTCATAGTTAGCGAAACCCATAAGATTTCAGATTCTGAAATATAAGTGGAGTAAATATTTAGGCCAGTTCCCATCGGTATTTTCTGTTTCTACAATAATTTTTATATTTTCTCTTCTGAAAACATGTCTTTCAAAAAGGAAGAAGAAATTTCATATCGGCAAAAACAGAATCACGCAGCAGCCAGCTATTTATTCTTTATTTCTAAACCAGGTAAATGTACTGACCCATCCTCCAGTCCATTCTTAAAGTTCCCAGTGTAAATCTGTCCATCAGGCCACTTCATGGTTCCTCTGTGAAGGAAAACATATAATACTATTTAACTACTTCTGCTTATTTTTTACATTTTTTTTTTTTTAAACTTTATGTGGTTATTTAAAGGGCCACAACATAATTGATTCAACTTTACTGCTCATATAAGCAAATTCTGGAGACAAAAATCCTGGAAACTGTCTATTCACCATCTGCACTGTCAGAATTATTGCTTTTATACACACTTTTATTGTTCATTCATGCATTTGCACTCTGTTTCTCTTTTCCCCTGCGAATGTCTACTGACTTGAGAGTTGATGTCAGAACTGAAATCACTGTCAACATCCTGGAACTGATTGTATTCTCCCAGTGGTTCTGAGTGTTGTATGTAATTACTGTGTGGTACCACAGGTATGGACAGGGAACATTTTCAACATGCTCTGAAAGTTTCAAGGAAATGCCAAAAAGCAATGGCAGCACTAAGATATGCACAATAGGTATCATTTATACATTTTATGCACAAACGAATATAAATAAACATTCTTCAGGACACAGTGAACCTCACACACACACAAAATAACAAATATGCTCCCTAACCTGCCATGAACCCGGCCTGCAAGCCAGCTCCCGGTGTACTGAGCGTCTTTGAATCGCTCGTCTCCAGTGAATGTGTAGGAGGCCGTGCGAGACATTGCCGTTAACCCAGGCGATGACCCCTGACCTCCACCGCCCAGCACCAGATCCACCGCCTGGTTAAGAGATCGTAGCCACTTGTTCTGTAGAGAGAAAAGTACATTTTTTAAGAAAGAAAGGCCACCGGGGTTCATTGCCAAACAATCGCAAAAACATTTTCACAATATCAACTTTTCTTAGACACAAAGCTACAATAAGTATGTGATCAGTGTGGAAACCACTGACTTACCTTTTCCTGCGGTGTTGAGGCCACCAGGGTGAAACTTTCCTCTGGACATGTTATTTTGATGGCATAGCTGAAAATATGCAACAGCATCACAATAATTACCTTAATTTGTATAAAAGTTCCAAATGTTTAGATGTGAAAAGTCAATAACAACAAGCAGGCTAGCTAACCAGAGTAAATCCAATGGTTAAATATTATATGTGATACAAACATCGACCTTTACTCTTTAATGCTACGCTGACTGCAGTTCCACAGTTGTAGGTATTTTCCAAACAAAAAGCAGCAAACAAGTGTCTCAAGATGCAGTTAATCTACAGGCCACTAGATGATAAGATCAAAAAATACAACTAAATGTTACTTAAAGAAAGAAATTTTGGCATTTAAGAACTAATTTCACTTCACCAGTATGGAGAAATGGTTGCAGTACATCTAAATCACTACTATGGACTTTCTGAATGCTAAATTCAAAATACAGGATCTTAAAAGATCCCTTTAGACATCACACTTTGTCAATGTTTGTGATGGCGCTATAGCATTGCAAAAATTGATTTGTTGGTGTGATGTCTTGTGTTCATTATTAATCATTTTAAACGCCAGTGTTTTATTGATTTTATGGTCACAACTATTACATTTTATCTGCAATAGTCATGTTAGCTTTGGTGTTCATATTTTTGACTTCTACAACAACAAACTCACAGTCCGCTGCTGTCTTCAGTAACTGGTTTCACCCACAAACAAGTCAGAGGATAGACGTGATGTGAGGAGAACTGCAGACACAAATCAACAAAAAGAGAAAGAGCAGCGTATTTCTTCATGATTTCTCTGAAATTCCCACATTAGGTAACATTGCACAATCTGAGGTTACAAAACCTATAGCTTCAGAAATTACCACATCCAGAGTGTTCATGTAATAGAGGCTGATGATCATAGATTTGCCTCTCTTAATGCAAAACTGCAGGATCCTATGTGCTTGTAAATTAGGGAAGTTACACAAAACACTGTCAGTGTAATTTCAGTTTTACATATGCGTGGGGTCAGAAAAAGGTTAGTGAGATAAATAAGATGTCATTGTGCACCATTTCATGATTCTATTACAAAAATCTGATAGCTTCCTCTACAGCCTTTTAACTTTCATGGCAGTTAATTAATTTCTCCACATCATTTGTGTTTATTTATTCAAAGTAAATGAAACTAAACTAGGAGATACTCAGCAAAACTAAACTTTGCGTTACGTCGTCTCGTGCTAATTTTCCACAGCATACAACCAATAAATTAAGTCCATCCAATGTGATTTTTACTACACGTAGAACCAAGGCTTCCTGTTTATGTTTCATGTTATGTGATACATATGTAATGCAATTCAGATTTACTGATGATGCACAACAACATGTAAAGACACTCCCTTCAGTTAAACCTAACATTATCTGATTTTGTTGAACAAAACTGAACTAGAAAATTAAGAAGGCAAATGCATACAAAATACAGCATCAAAACTGTCATAGCTGTAATTCACAATACAGGACATGAAACCAAAACCACAGAGACAGAAAAAGAGTGGACAGGTTTCATCACTGTTTTAACACATCACACCACACCAAACAGAGAGGAAGACAAAACCTAAGTAGGTAGCTAGGAGCCTCCACAGCAAACTGTTCTATGCTAAAATAAACCCAAGGCAGTGAGGGAGATGCACACAGGACAAGATAACAGTAAATATTTTATCCTCCAAGTATGAAGAAGTTGTCAGATATCATTCTGTGACAGTTAAGTCTTCTTTGGAGCTTGTGATGTTATCAAGTGGATCAGATGCATTTTAAAGCTAGAACCCAGCAGTGAGATGCATCTTGCATGCTATGAGTTACTCAAACTATGAGCTCATCTGTTTTTTCCACAAACTAATGTTGGAAACACTTCGAAACCCAAATCACACACAGCAGTCTGTTTGGCAACAGCTGAAGTTCAGCTCAGACAGAATTAGCCATCAGAAGAACATGCATGAAATAAATGTTAACACAGGACATCTGCACAACTAAAGGCCCCAATATTACAAAGACCAATATTTATTATTGATTCTGCAATCATCTGTATATATGCAATAGACAAATGATTAGAAATACCCAGAAAAACACTCTGAGAGTTTTAAAAATTCTGAGAATTATTAGTTGCAGTACTCTTAGCGAAGTCAAACTAATAACTGAAGAAGTGGCATTCGAATATAACAAGCTCCAGACCTCTGTTGAAACAAACTGGAACTACCTGAATCAGTAGATAAATGAGCCATAGACAAAAACTACTGGATTTTGGATATCTTGGTATCTTTATCACATATAAAATCCTGTGTTACATTTATTTATTTGTCTTCAAATCCCAATCAGAATGTCTGAGTAGAAGCACTGACCAGAGACCAGCACACCTAAGCTCCTGCAGCTCAAGTTTAGAATAAACTGGTTGGGAGTGACATTAGGTAAACTAATGCCAGATATACTTACAAAGCTTTGAGAGGGAATGGTACCCTGAATGAATGAAAGACACAACATGTGAATTTCATCTGCAAATAATAGTAAATGTGGACAAACACACAGAACCAGCAGAGGCTACGTCTGACCTGAACCAGACATAACAAAAATCTTGCAAGGTGTCTCAGTAGTTAAACAATTTGTATTGATGTACATTGTTAGATAATGCAATGTTGATTTTAAAAGCTTGTAAAAGATTCCAACAGCCGCCCCCCCCCTTACTGGTAAATCTTATTACATATCAGCTTAAGTATGTAAAGAATAAACGGTGTCCACTATGAATTTATACTGTCAACAAAAAAAACCCAGAATGCCTTCATTTGTCTGAATATGCACAGACTTTTTGTGTTTGTGTTTCTGTGTACCTGGGTGTGTACCAGTGCGTCATTGAACAGTATGAACCAGTGATTGGAGAAGCGCCCGGCGCTCTGAAGAGTCAGTGATCTGTTGCTGCTTTCACACACCACGCGGCGCCGCGGGAGACGCAGAACCTCCTGAAGAACAGAACAAAACAAAAAAAACACATGGAAATTGCAGTTATTCCAATATGATGAACTGGTAGCCAAATGGTTACAGCAAATGTCACATAACTGCAACTTCCACGGTTCAATTCCTTCTCTGTGTTGCATGTCTCTCTCTACCCCTGCCTCCTACAAAATGTTCAAAAATGATTCTTAAAAAAAGGATCTGACCAACTGCCTGGCATATTTTACCTGAAATTCTGCCTCCGTTACCCAGGTGAACAGATTCAGTAAAGAAACATGCTGCATTTACAAATCACTACCTTGAGCCTTCCTGTTTCACTATGAAAAATTAGCCTATAAATATCTATAATTAAATCAAATGCATATGCATATCTATGCTGCTAACTGCAACTCCTACCATTTAGGAACATTTTATGAGGACAACACAGACATATAGTGTACATTCACACTTACTTTTCCTAAACTATTGCTGCCAGTGGACTGTTAACAAATACATTACCACCCTGAGCAATTTTGGGGTGCACCTTCTCCTTAATGACACTTGTATATTTTAATCCCAGTTTTAAACTTTCACCATGAACTGTAAATATAACCTTGAGCAGCGCTTCCCAAAATTAGACGAGGGGTTGCAAGATTATTTCTAGAAATCAAATAAAATCTAAAAACAATTACAAACAGTATGTGCTACTGATAATTGTTGCAAACAACAACAAAAAAAAACTGCTGCTTCTACATAGTATATGTTTGCTCTGAAGATTTTTATGACTGATAATTTCTGCTATGAGCCTATATTATAAAATACTATTTGGTTGATAGGTTGTTGTGTTCTCTTGTGTTGTTATTGTGTCTGTGTGTAACATTAGTAAGCTTCAAGCACCTGCGGGGACAGCGGGGGACAACATTGCTTTGGTGGTCAGTGGCTAAAAAGTGTAGGGACTCCTGACCTAGAGTGTCTGACTAGCAAAGCTTGCTGATGGGGACAGTAGACAGTTGGGATTACAAAAATGCTTTACAGACACTGTCCAGAGCAAAGAAACTCTCTCTCTCTGTGAATAAACTTAGCTTGAAAAGGAGAACAGAGAGTCCTGCCAGGAACGCTGTTAGCTCTGAGTAGTGAAACCAGCACAGTTGCTGTTGTGGTTTGAGACCCCAGAGAAGAGCACTGTCTAATGCATCATTTTGCATTGTTTATCACAAAAGGCAAACTGCTCGTTATAATAACATAACACAGAGGTGTGCTTACAGTGGTCTTGCCAGAGTGAGTCTTCCAGAAGACAAAGGTGGTTTCAGCCTCCTTTTTCCTTCTTAACAGGGATGAAGACAGAGACTCAAACTGACTACAGCCCTGATGGAGCGACTGATACTCTACAGTTAACTATGGAGAGACAAAGAGGGAGAGGCAGTCATGAGGCAGCATCTCATAGCAAATGATACCAGTAAATCATTAGAAAAACATAAAAGTGGGGAAAAGGAGGAAGTGAAAGAGAAGAGAAAAAGAAAGAAGATCAAACTAGTGTTTGAGCAGCAGCACAAAGACAAAAGAAGCATGAAAAGACAAGAGCGCTTTATCCTCACCACATCATAGCAGGACGCTAATTTGAGCAGGACTCGGCTGTATTGGTGCAGCTGCTGCAGAGGCCAGTACAACAGTGACACCAGATCAACATCACCACTGACAGACTGGTCTGATACACACAGCTGAGAGAGCCGAGTCCACTGGGAGCCTAAACACTCACTGGACAGACACACAGAGCAAGGCACAGAAAGACAAAGACCCTCTTAGGACTTAATTAACGTTATCATCATGTGTCTAGGATGTGCTCCACGCTTTAAGTTTGCTTTGAGGGAAAAAAATACAGAAGAACTGGGTATTTAGTATGAGCATGATCATCAACATCAACAGTGTATCTTTTCGTGCTAATTTGCTAATTCTAATTTGCTGCCAATTAATTTACACTGCAGCTGGAACCCTGCTGAGGTCTCATTAATGCAAATGAGGACTCTGTGTTTTCTCTGGGGCAAGGCCATGTGAGACGAGCAGTGCTACTTCAGTGAGTTTGAAAAAAATAAATAAAAAAAGCTCACAGTGACAGTTTGTGAAGTGATTGGAAGCCGCCCATTACTTGGAAGTCACCAACTGCAGAACAATACCTAGAGAGTTAGAATGAGAGAGAGGGATTTTAATCAGGGGTTTTCTTTTAATTCACATACAGTATAACAACGTCAAGTGAACTTTTAAGTCCCTGGTAAAAACTGCTTCTACACTATCTCACATCATAGGTATTCTTACTAATGAAAAGACATTTTTTTCACTCTTTTCTCTGTCTGATGTCAACAGAAATTTTGTAAGTTTCATTATATTTGCTGTAGAAATGTTGTCCCACTTTCCCGGTTTGTTTCTTAAACTGTATAAAATCAGTAATTGTACGAATGGTGAAACTAAAAGAACAAGCTTTGTAACAACATATACAATCATATACTAGTACAGTACTGCTCGAGCAAATACCATCTGCTGTTACAGAAATGGAGTTCTGAATGAGCCGTTTTAAGACTGAGGCAAATAATCTAACACAAAAATAAAAAGCTGTGATTAAATCAAGCCTTACTTGCAGTTTCTAAAGTTTAAGAACACGTAAAATATTTACAGCCATAGCTTTTCAATTGGCTTGTATTGTATGAGAAAATTGCATTGTTTCAGTAAGAAACACTTAATCTACTACAAGAAAAGAAAGGAGGTGGAAAACTAATTTAAAGAAGGAAGATAAAACAAAACCAAGAGAATTAAAAACATCAAAAGCAGGGAGACCAAACACTAAAACTGAGTGATACTGAGAATTTGTTTTAACAATGGAAAAAGAAATTACAAAAGACACGAAAATGAAATTACTGCAATATAATGTAAGAGAAAAAAGCAAAAATATCAACTATAAAGAAGAGAAAAATGAGCAACAAAATCCATTTCAAATGGTACAGCGAGGCTTAACATCTTATTTCATTTGAAAACGGTGTATTTGTTACAAAAACATAAGCATGGAAGGAAGGAGGAAAATTCAGTAGCTTTTTCTGTGATGACAACCTTACTTTTTGTAAGTGTCCAGGAAAAACTCAGTGTGCGTCAGCAAGGGAAGAGAAGTGACATCGCGGCCCTGCACATCATGCAGGAAGTAGCTGAGTGACGTGGCGTGTCGACCAATCAGGGTGCTCAAGTGAACAAAACTCTCGCAGAGAGAGAAGAAGAGAGGAGCGCACTGCTCGCCTAACGCCGGACACACACTCTCTGTAAATGAGACACACAAACACTGATACATACAAGCATACGTTGATGCATCCGCTGTCAGGCGCTGTAACCATGCTTGTGTAATTTCACTAGTATTTTATTGTAGAGATCCTCCCACCTCTGTTGCGCAGCGGAGTGAGGAGGACCTTCCTGATGTCGCTCAACCAGCTGTAGAACTGTCTCTCTCTGGAGGCCAGCTCATGGATAGCGGAGATAAAACCCATGATGTTGTGGTCTGTCAGCACTGCACAGGTCTGGCCGCCGCTGTACACACTGCTAATATAACCCATCTACACACAGACACAGAAGAAGCCACAGAGTGTTGTTAAGGTTACAATTAAAGTTAGATGAAGTAAGGTAAGGCATACGTAGGTATAGTCAAGGTCAAGGTAAGAATGTGGAGAGAACTTCCATCCCTGCTTAAATTCTTTAGCAAAACTGCATCCACAAATAACACTGGCTTTGAAACACTTTTCTACCATGCATTTAAAGTTTAAAATCCCCTTAGTGATGTGACTGTGTATGTCTGTTAATCTGTTACTCTAATGATTTCTTTTTTTCCATAGTTTTTCATGTTTTGTCTGTGTTCTCAGCTTTCTGATTTCTTTCCTTTTGTTCATCAGATTTAGAAATAACAGTCTGTCATTTCATTTTAGCCTGTGTCTGTTTTCTGCAGATAGTTTCCTTCCATTACCGTACAAATAACTTTATAAGCCTACTTTTGTGTATCTTAACCATACTGAACAATGATTAATACATAAAAATAAATACAATCCACTGGTTCAATGGGAAAAAATGCTACACCTGTCATCATCCTTACTGTCAGTCCTTAGTTGTGTTTCTGACATACAAACCTCGATGCAAAACGGCAGCAGGGTGGGTCTGACTGTATAACTCTCCACCCTGCTGGGTGACCTCTGGTTCCGACTCTGTTGTCCCCTTTCACTCTGCACTGACATTGACTCTTGCTGCTGGCCGCAGTACAGCAGCACTGGCTGGACACAGTCTCCATCAGCCAGGAGCAGGGAGTGGCTCTGACCGGCCGACAAGCTCCAAACGCGAAGACCATCAGACAGCTGTAGCGGTCCACCAGAAACAAAAGACAGCATAGCATTAGAACATTCACTTTGTTGGGTTGTTGAAAATGCATCATGTTGGCACTGACATGTATTTAAACTTTCCAATCTTATGTTGTCAAAAATCTTTCGCTAAAATTGCAAAATGCAAAAATTAAGTGTGAATGACTGACAGATGACTATACCTTGGCCTGCTGAGGCACAGTGACCGGACTGTTGACATGACCAAGCTGTCCACACATGTTGCTGCCCCATGAATATACCTTCAACACACAAGGAGAGCTGTTGTTTTTATTTTTCATCCTCATGCACATCTGTTTGATGAGACAACTTGACTTTAAAGCCATGAGAATGAGAACATTGAAGACCATTCTCACATTTACTGAGCGTGAAATTTGATTTTAAGCTTCAGGTGAGACTCACATGGGACTAGGTTAAGGTCTGGGGAAGGCATGTATTTGTGATGATTCAGGAATGATGTCAGGAAAGGAAGTCCTCCGACAAACTATTAATTGTGTAGTTGTGATGCTGTGTGTGTGCGTGTGTTTGTTACCTGGCACTGAGCAGTGAGAGCCAGTGAATGGTGTGACCCTGCAGCAACTTTGATCACTTCCTCGCCCGTTAAAGACTTGATACACAATGGCTGGAGTCTGGACACACAAACACGCAGTTCAATCTGGTCGAGTGGGTGTAATTTATTTCCTGTGACTTTGCACAATTTAAGTGCATTTCAAGACATTTATTTGCAGACTTTATTATTTTACCATAAAATGACTACAAATACATTTTCACATAGAGCCAGCCCAAATATTGGTTGCAAGAATTCCAAGAATACATTTTATTTCCTTAATGTTTTTATTGAGCATTTAAGAATATATGTATACAAGGTGGATATATTATAAGAGTGCATATGTGTGTGTGTGGCAGACCTGGCGAGCTGGTCTCCATGACCAAGTTGTCCCTCAGAGCCACGGCCCCAGCTCCACACCTCTGTCTCCAGAGATGGAAGTCCGTCGTCTGCCTCTTCTGGTGCGGCAGCCTGAGTTCGACCAGAGGACGGCCTGCAGGCACACGGGCGCCGTCTCCGAGGAGACCCTGAAAGAAAAGCAGATGGTATCACACTAAAGACCAGACGACAGAGTGCTTTTCAAAATATCCCAAATAAGCACATACAGTTACATTTGAGCATTTGCCTTGATAGTAAATGGACTTTATATGTCAGAAGCAACAACAGCAAAACATTGTAAGACGTATAACATAACTCTTGTAAGCGTTGTGTTCTCTCTGCAAACAGAATCAGACTTCACACTACAGTGCTCTCATCAGCCAAAATTATTTATACTACACAGTCAAACACAAATAAACTGTGCCCAGCAGGCTTGGTATGAACACACCCTAACAGCTTAGAGAGCTTCTCTGGAACCAACTTGTAAAAACCTTATGTCTACAGAATCACCAGCAGTGAGCTGAATGAAGCTGTTGAGTTGAGGTAAGTGATACAGAGCAGTAGGTCACAACAACATCCTCCTGAGTGGCTCAATATCTAATACACACATGAGGATTTTTGTGCAAAAATTGGAAAGCTTTGAGGGAGTGGTTTTTTTGATCTGTGTTTGACTGATGAAAAACTTTCATTTTTACACTCCTGAAACTTGTGGAGAACCAGAAAACGAGAAGTTAGTCTGATGTGTTTGATTTCCCAGAAATATCAAATGTTCAGCCCTATGTCAGCCTTTGTGGAATTTCATACATTCTCCTGCGGATATGTTCAGTGACGAGATACTACATGGTTGACTAAGTTACAAGAAAGGTCCTTGTCGCTGATGCAAAATGACAACAATAATTTAGACATGCCAGTTTGCGCAGGCTGTGATCTTCATTTATTTACTATTTATCTGATCTGATAAAGTATGGTTTTGAAGAATCCATTATTGTTCAGTGCGTCAAGGTGAAAAGCAAACACGGGCAGAACTTGCATTGTGTATTTCTGTTGTACATATCAATTATATTCTTCTTTGTTCGCCAAGCTGCTGCAAGTTTACAGAGGAACGCATTTCAGTGATCCTGCTGATGTTTTTAACTAACAGCGGTAGCAGAATGCACTGGTACAGTCACGTTCATGAATAACGATGCGGAACAGTATAACTACTGATAAAAATCCTAATTAATCCTGTGCACAGTTCAAACACTACCAGCACCTCTGAATAACACGTTCTAACTTGTTTGTTAAATACAAACACAAAAAGAACTGTAAAAACTACAAGTTGTGACTTTTCAGGGAGTTAAATGCTTTAATTATTTCTTGGTGAACAGCTTCTTCAAGCTAAGCTAACAGTCTCCTTGCTGCATATTTAGGGCTAAGGGTATCGATCTTCTCATCTAACTCTCGAGAAGAAAGTAAATAAACGTATTTCCCTGAAGTACAGTTAGGCTGTTCACACTTTACCATTCCTACCGTGGGTGGGTGTTCCAGGAAGCGAGCGTCTCCTGCTTGCTGCTGATTTTCCCTTCTGGTGTATATTTGTGAGACTGGAGCTCTTCTGACCCTGCAGAGACTGCTTCTCCTTCTCCAGACACAGCCGCACTTCTTCCAAACACACTGGGGAAGAGGAGTACGGCCCTGACGGTCCACTGTTACTGTAAGACAGAAGGTCAAAGATCAAGCTGCTAACACACAGGTCAGAATCTTATTGGTATGAGAATAAGTCAGCATAACTAAGTTTGCAGAGGTGGCATCTGCATTAGCAGACAATTATTATTCCAAATTCTTTAAGCTAAGTTTGACTTCTGGGTATGTGCAGTGAGGTCAAGTGGAATCATTTCAAGAAAATCAGAAACATTCTTTCTGCTATTTTAGAAGTTTTGTGCAACAGTTTCTCAACACAAGATTATTGAAACGGATTAACTGCACTGCCTAAAATTTCTGATCAAACAAATTGCTTCACTGTCACCTCAAGTTAGTCTTACTTATTGGTTTGTCTCCGAATAGAGGAATCTTCTTTGTAACTGGAAGTCAACAGATCACTGGAAGGAGTTGAGGAAACATAGCTGTCATCTGGATACAATAACGGAGGAAGAAGAAAACATTACAGGCAGAAGGAAAAGAAAACAGATCCAATACTGAATTTGCAAAGAACTAATTAATAAACAATGAATCAAACAAAACAACAATTGAAGGAAGAATTAAAACACACCAGCAACAAACAGAAAAATAAACAAAAATAAAGATATAAATACAACATCAAAGGTAAACAAAGGAAGAAAGAACAAATACCACCAACCTGAAGTGTGGCTGCTCAGTGAGTCAGTATCACCTGCCCATGTAGTGTGATGCCCTTCCAACGACTGACCAGAGAGTTTCTCAAGGAGGTTCTGAAGCTCCAGCTCATCACTGAAGGCTGAGCTCTTGTTGGCCCTCCAGCCTGATAGTGAACGGGCTTTAGGGCTGCCATCAATTTGGGTTATGGAGTGTCTGTCGGGCTCAAGATTGGCACCAGCTGGAAGATTTTTCCTACAGTTTTACAATGGAGTAAAGGGGAAAAGAGAAATATCAAAGAAAAAATTAATAGAAAACTTGAAAGATTAATGGATAAAAAAGAAACTAGTAAGTATAATACTGTACTGTTTAGTGTTAGGTTTGCCATCTTCAGAAAAAGAGCATGAACTGGCTCCAGAGCCAGGGCTGCTGCCAGCTGATATTCCCCCAGGATGGAGCCTTTGTCTAGGCCCTCGTCTTCTGGGAGAAGTCTGCAAATGCAAAATAAAGAGGGCTGAAACAGCTAATAGCTGTGGTACGAGATCATGGAAATCACTGGTTTATAAGTCTATCTGAAACATTTTTACAGACTCTACAAGCTGCAATTATATAGTTCTGGTTGCAGTGGGACGTTGAGGCTGGAAATACTGTTCACTGATGAGCCAAAACATTATAACCTCTGGATAATATACTATTGGTCATTTGTATATCGCCAAAACAGCTCTGACCTGCTCAGGCAAGACCTCTGAAGGTGCCCTATGATATCCAGCACTTAGTAAATAGCCACAGATCCCTCCAGTCCTGTAGGGTATGAGCTGGAGCCACTGCAGACCAGACCAGCCACGATCTGTCACCAGTTCATGGCTTGTCCCTCCTCAGACCACTGTTGCTAAGTTCTCACCACTGCTGAGCAGGAGGACCCCACAAGCTGTGCTTTTTCAGAGATGTTCTGACCCTGTTGCCTGAATGTAATGATTTAGCCCTTTTTAAGGTTTTTATACCTGCCTATTTCTCCTGCATCCCAAGACTCTGACTACAAAAAGCGACTGTTTCCTTAATGCCTAGCATATCCAAGACCTTGGCATGTGCCATTGTAACTACTACGGATAATCGGAGGTATTGCCTTCATCTTTGTTCACCTAACTATACCTTTGTTTTGTTTTATTGGTGTAGCACATAGAGACAAATATCACACTATTTTCTTACAGTGAGTTTATCTATTTTTTGAACACAGGATTCAGCACCAGTTATACAGCTTTTTCTAGTAAGACTGTATTTACCTCATTTTTCAGAGCATCACTAAGCTCCACCCCGAGTGGACAGTAGTGAGCATCGTCAGTTGTGAACAGCTCCTCCTTCTCTGTCAGTGAGTAGTGAGGTGACTGGCCCCGCTCCGTCTTCTTAGGGGGATTCTGGGTATTAGAGTCCTGAGGAGGTAAACTTCGAACAAGGGCCAGGCTGTGGTACGCACCACAAGCCACCTGTAGGAGTTAAATACTGTCATTAACACTGGAAGCAGAACAACATTTTTTTTGTTTGTTTTAATGTAGCAGTGAAGATATCTGAGAATCTACCTGAATCACATGTCTGCCTGTCAAGTGCTCCACCTGGGACAAAAATAGAAATGATCACAAATCTGATTATTAAAATTAAAACGTACTACTTTCAAAATGTTATAAAACTTTCAATTTCTAATTTGATAATTGTTGACATGTCCACACACTAACATGTAGAACAGCTTCACCGTATGTATAGTATTTTAACTCATCACTTGAAAAATAAAAGATTTGAAAAGCTGTTTGTATATTTAGCAAAATAAACTGGAAAATTAATTAACATATGAATCAACTTTATTATTTATGTATTCTAAAAAAGTAAGTTCCAAGGTTGCAAGGAAACACTGAACATATTGTGAGTGAACTTTTTAAAATTGGGACCTTCTAGGGGTTTCCGTATCTCTCCGTAAGCAGGAATTTTCAATCTCTGTGCTCATACCTATGACAGAGACAAGTTGCAAAATTCATTAAGCTTTACAAAGTTACCTTCTGTGGTCTCCACACAGGGAAGGTGCTAGTGACCAGGCCCAGCTGGCAGCCACTGCCCCACGCCCACAGCTCATTCTGGGCTGACAGAGCCAGGCTGTGCTCTCGTCCACAGGCGAGATCCACGACCCGCACCACCACTGGAGGAACAACCTCACTGTCCACCACACTGACTGGGAATGGCTCGGGAACTACAACAGAAGAAATGTCTGCTGCATCAAAGTAATCAGAATTCTAATACAAATGTAAAGAGAAGCCTCTTTCTGGATTCTAATAATAATAATCTAATTCCACGATTTTATCATATCTGCAATCAACAATGTAGCTATTGGAATCTGTTGATATAAGGTTTCCTAAATATGTAACTTGTAATAATTTAATATTTGGGTTCACCAGAGAAAGGAAAAGTAAAATTAATAATGACATACAGCAAAAACAAAAGAGTTCTGAAAATGAAAAAAATTCTCAACAATGGATAAAAGTAACGGAAGAAGGAAGTGAGGAATGATTGTCAAATTAAATTGTGGAAGTGAAATAACAAAAAAGATAAGTAGGAGATAAGTATGGATTGATGTACTGAGGGAAGACATAAGTAAGAAGGGCAAGAAGTGGTCTGAAAGGACAAACAGAGAAGAGTAACAGCGATGACACGTGAATAATAATAATAATAATAATAACAATGCCTTTAATTTATAATGCATTTCACAAACAAAATCTCAAAGTGCTACAATAGGCAAAATACTAAATACATTTCAAAAACAGTAGCAACATGTTAAAACTTAAATAAGAACATCTTTAGCCCTTTCTTAAATGACTCCAGGGACTGTGGGGCCCTTAGGGGTGGTGGTAATGCGTTCCACAGTTCAGGAGCAGCTGTCTGGAACGCTCTGTCGCCCATTGTTCTTAGGTTTGATCTTGGAGTGAACAGAAGGTTGGTACTGGTGGATCGAAGCTGTCTGGAAATGGAGTGAAGGGTTAAGAGGTCCAACGTGAACACAGAAGTCGACCAACCTGTGATATTTGTGACCGTGCCCCTTTCAGTCTGCCCACACTGTCCTGCAGTATTCTCTCCCCACATGTAGACGTTGCCCTGCTCGCCCAGAGCTCCGCAGTGGAAGCCGCCAGCAGCCACACGGACCACCGTCTTCCCCAGCAGAGAGGCCTCCAGCACTGGAGCAGACACCGGGATGCTCAGGTCTCTCCATAAAAGCTCTCCGAATGAATACACCTGGCCACCTGGAAGACAGCAACAACTGAGTAGAAATGCTTTAATGCAGTTGAAATGAAGTTAACACTCCTTAGGTTTTATTATTACAGACATTCCCTTTTGTTGCTTAATTGATTTGAAATTGCAGAACAAAGTGAGTAAAAACAGGGGTTGGGATTTTGGCAGTCAAACTGTGTATAACGCATCTCTGTGATGTCTTTGGAAAATTACTGATGCTGAAATGTGTAAAAATACTCAGTTAAATCACTTCACACAACTTAAAGTACCGCTGCTAGTGCGTGTCTATCTGTTGTGATGCCTCAGTTCACATTTGTGCCTTGTTGAAAGTGATACGTAAATGGTACTAAGCTAGTAAGATTGCCGACACAACTTTAATGGATGAGCGACTAGGTTGTGCATTCATACTTGCAGCCAACCAGTTTAGTTTTTGTGAGATTAATGGAACACAGTGCATGTTTGACAGCAGCAAAACACACACTCACCCTGTGCCAGCAGCAGACCATGGTGTTCTCCCAGCGAGATCTGCAGAACAGGCCTGGACAACAACACTCTCTCTGGGCAGAGCTGCTCATTGCGGCCCGCTGAATGCCAGATGTGGAGAAGTCCTCGCTCTGGTGGTGTGAACGTCTGCTCATCTGCAGGGCTGCATAAATGCATGTAGACATATAACTATTATAACCTGAAGCAGGCTTTGGATTAAGATGTGATCAACTGTCAGCCTGAACACATTCTGTCCAAACTTAAACCAAGCTGAACACCAGCACCAAACTTTGAACTTGGAAACCAGCAGCTGGGCCTAAAAACAATCTGGCAATGTAGTGTGGAGATTAGTTTTGGTTTAGTGGCACAAGCATGACTGAAAGATGGATTAAGTTCCATCTCATTCAGCTGTCAACCAAAAATGTTTTGCTCAGTATCTGCAGGCCTTGACATGTAGTTATGTTTTAAAGGAGGAGAACAAATCTGTAAATGACTGAACAACTACAGTGTGTACAACACTCATGCTGAGCTGGACACCCACATAGTGCAGAACCACAAAGCAGAGGCACAACACTGGTCTACCGTGGGACTGATTGGCTGCAAGTCAATGCAACAGTCCGTCATAGATCTTAACTTGATTATGAAAAAAAGTGGTCCAGTAAATGTGAAATTTCAACGCTCATTAAAGCATTTTTAGCAGACTCTGATTGATGCAGGATTTTTGAAGTGACTAAAAACAACTACTTTAATAGAAACTAAAAAAAACATTATAAATGAAAGATTGTTACTTTGTTACTTGAACCTTGGTTTGTACTGCATGAATTTAATGAACACTGGTACATACATAAAGTGACTGATTACTTGGAAGACATCACTGGTCAATCGAAGCTCAATTGTATAGCATATATGCAAGAAAGGAGAAAGTGTGAAAGCTTGTTTCCATGTCTTTACCTTTCCTCTTGGTTTTCCATCACTTCAGACTCTCCATTCCCCAGCACAGTGAAGGCACCTTTACTAACATTTTTTAAAGGTGTTTGTTCCCTTCACACCAAATAAACCAATCCTCTGAGCTACTTTGACACCTCATTGGTTTATCAGGCTCCTGTGAAAGACCTGTTTGCCAAAATAACAAACAGTTTGTTACCTGACATGACATTAAGTCTGGCATGTACAACAGTCACACGCATTTTCATATCAGTTGGCTCTGGATCGAGGTTAGAAAAATCCACTATCCTCATTATGTTTGCTTCTACAAATGCATTGCAAATGAAAGCAGTGCATTTATAGCATAGTATAGCGTTTTTATTTCATTCTAGTGTGCTGTGAAAATTACCATTGAATACCATTAGTTACCATTTAGTCACCTAACTACAGACTGATGTAGATTTTACATGTCAATAGTGTGAGCATTCTGCACGGTAGTGTTACTGCAATAAACATCAATCTGATATAATGATACAATATCACACTTGTAATCTCTACTTAACATGTGTATAGTAAAAACACTGTCAACATGAAAGACAAATGGTGCACATACTAGCACATACTAGCTTAAATCGGCGTTTTCAACTGTACCTGTAACCTTTATAATGAAGCTACTGTTTTGAAAATCGAATATTTACTTTTTGACAAGTTTGTAAAATTAATTTCAGTAGTAAACAGGTCTCTACTTATTCTTAATATATTCGTATTGTCTGTAATGCACTGCTGACATGCCCCAGCAGCTCAAAAACAGGTTCATACTATATAAAAAGCCTGTCCAAACACTACTCACCTGATTCTGTAAGTGTGGAAACATGCACCACACGAACGCTTAGCCTCTTATCCATCGAAAGCTAGTTACTTTCACCCAGCCTGATAAATTAGCTTATCGACAAATATACGTGCTATCACCACGTGAAAAGGCGAACTACAGCTTCCTTGCTTCGTATCTTATTGTCAGCTTTTTTACACGTGACATATTTACTGTCATTTCGCCTGGAGGTCGTGTGTCATCGCTGTAACTGCGGATAAAGCTAATAAACTGAAGTTGGCTAGCTAAATGCTACCGCTGCTAAAGAAGCTAACTAAACTTACCAACCGCCGGTCTGAAGTCGGGACAAAAGTCGCGGAGATTTGTGTAGCAGCAACTCGGAATAAGTCCGGATAATCGTGCGGCAATGTCAGAGCATAAACGCCGAGCTATGGCATTTTTTTTAATCCGTTCAAATCAGTGCAGCGCAGTGAAAGCAGAAGTCGTCTGACAGTTCAGTGTTGTTGGGAGGCAACTCAGGGACGGCGGCCCGACAGGGACAAACAGGAAGGAGCAGCCGCACCTGTTGCTGCTGCTCATAGGCTGTATAGGAAAGATGAATTAGTTGTTTTCATATCCACTTCTAGACAATATTACATGCAAAAGCAGTAACCTACACTACTGTAGCTAAAATTACTGTGTCAGTTAGCACCTCAGATGGTAAACCTGTTGTAACATCGTGTTTTAAAGTCGTTCTGTAGATCTCAGGTTATGTTTCCCGATTTATTGTTAACACCAATGAAAAGTCAGGATTGTCATTGTCATAAATTACTTAATTGTTAGCTGTAGTTACTTTTCTTGTCGGTCAGAGATGATCAATCATAACAGATCAATAACGTTATCATTGCAGAACAACAGTGTTTTCGCTACAAAGTGTTGTCAGATAACTGTGTGGAGCTCATGTTAATGCTAATGATATATTAGAATAAAAAGAATAAACTTTATTGCCCATCTGAACCAGGAAAACAGACATTTCCATAAGATTAAAACATAGTACAAAAACAAAACACTCTGTTGTGTTACGTTCATATCCTGATGTGTTCACTCTGACATTTAATGTTCCAGCAGTTGCAATGAAAGAACCTTGTAGATCTTTTCCTCACTGTTAGTGTCTTTTACTTCCAGCTGTGGTCTGGAACGTCTCGTCTGATGTGAACTGACAGCTCTAGAGATAATGAACATCCAGCTGTGGTTGTCTGAAGAGTCTTTTCTGCTTCATCACTGTGAGGAAGAGCAGCACTGATGTCCTCTTCATCCTTCCAGTAATAACAATAATGCTACAGAATCAGCTGCTCTCTTCATAATACATACTTGTCTCGTCAGCAACACATTATTCATTTCATCCATTTAATACATGTGTTTACACATTGTTCCAGTTCAGACTTGTTAAAGAATGTAGTTTTTAAATGTGGAATAATGAAGCTTCTGCCCTGAATGTGTTCATGTTTTAATGCTGCATATCTGCTATAAATAATGTCAACGTGTACTTTTTATAATGTATTTCTGCTACAACAGCAGAGATGAAGTGAAAGGTGATAAATGGAACCTGTGAATACAAAGAACAGAGAATAATAAACTGCTGAAAGAGTTAGTCTGTCCTGTAAGTGAAAGCTAAACTGAAGTGGTTCACTGAGGATCTCGTCCTTTCAGTCTCTTCCTTCACAACCAGGTGAGGTTTTCCTTCTGTTGGCTTCACTCAGAAGATCCTCACAGTGAATATGAGACATCAGAGTATCAACATCAACAGCAGAGCTTCATTTTAAAGTGACCCTGGAAAGATTTCCTACTCCATATGTAGTGTTCTAACACTGAAAGAAGGAAAGGCCTGTAGTCACTTTACCTTTAGAGGAGAGGACCGTTTTCTTCCTTCTACTTATCTGTACTGCAATTTAAATGTAATAATTAACTGCCGTGTTAATCTTCACTTTCTTCATATTCCGGGATCTTATTTTTCCAATCTACACTGCAGTAAGAAGTACTGCATGTCAACAGTCATTACACAACGTTTACTCTTTACTGTACTTCCTAAGTGTAGCGCACTTGACAAAATCCTGTGACTCCCTGCAAATAGCAGTCTTTTTCATGGGCTATAGAATTTAGAGCTTTTATTCCCATAAATTATTTCACCAGGTCAGTTTGCCTTTATCTGTCAGAGATGTTTTGTTGTTGTAAAAGAGAATCACAGTCAGATCTGCTTATAGACTCAACAACCTTCATCATCACCACCTCATGTTTAAATGTGTTCATCTGAACTCATTTTGAATCACATTTAAAGCTTAATAATATGAAAGTGGACATTGTTATCCAGTTAAACTGAAACTGCTTTGTTCGAGCTATTTATGCATTAAATTCAGTTGTAAAGTTTAACATCTATTGGTTACTTTCATTCATTCTCATGCTTTTTCTCAACCTGTTAATATTGTTTGCTACAATATTTATCCAAACCGTCGCCAGCTAATTAAGCTGTTTGTCAACTTTTATTTCAGAGATTCAACTTTCAGATAGCTTCTTCCACCATGTAATTAGTTTTTCACCATTACTTATCTATTTTAATAATTGTGTACTCGCATTGGTTCACTCAGTTCTTCTATTAAACTGTAATTTCACATGAGTACAGTTGATGTTTCCACGTACCTCCTCACTACTGGAGAAACTTCCTCTGATTGGGAATCACTGCTCTGAACAACAGGCCTGTTTTTTTCCCGTTGACTTGTAGCAATAATGCACATATTCTGAGGTATTGTTATGCAGTTTCATGAAGCAAACAATATATTTGCAACATGCAAAAATTTGCTAACAAATTGTTTATTTGCAAAATGTAAGAAAGGCTAACTCAATGAAGCAATGAGTTTGCAAAAAAAGACAAAATAAAACAAAAATAACAAGCAAAATAAAGTAAAATCAGTGAAATGAAACTATGTAACAATTAAAATAACAAAGCAAAACTAATGTAATAAGTAAAATAACAGAGCAAAACAAATGTAACAATTAAAAAAACAAAGTAAAATGAATACAACAAAATAAAGCAAAATGAATGAAAAAAATAATACAAAGTAAAACTAATGAAACAAGTAAAATAACAAAGTAAAGGTAATGTAACAACAAAATAATGTAAAACCATAAAGTAAAACTAACTTAACAACTAAAACAACAAAATAAAAGAAATCAACATAATATCAAAAAAATAAACAAATAAATTCAATCCTCCACAGAGGGACGCCAGCAGCAGCAGAGAGTCGTCCTGATTCGGCTGCAGAATCTTTGGATTCTCTTCAGCAGTTTTACAGGACGACCAGAGGAAGCACCGACTGAGGAGTTGGTTTCTGTAACTTCAGCAGAAGGCCAGGAAACTACATCATCATCACTTGAACACAGATCTCGTTCCTCAAAAGACCCAACAGCTGAGTCTTCGTCGTTAGAGCAGAGATCTCGTCCATCAGTAGACCTGGTTGCTAAGTCTTCCTCACTGGGCTGATGATCTAGTCCATCAGGATACCAGGAAACTGACTCTCTGTCATTGGAACACAGATCTTCTCCATCAGAAGACCAAACAGATGTATCGTCATGATTGGAGCAGAGATCTTGTCCATCAGACGTCCTGGAAACTGAGTCTTCCTCCTTGCAGCTGGAAGGGGACATCAAAGAGACAGAGGTATAAGAACCCCAGGAAAGTCTGTCAGACTCGTCTGAGGAACAGTCTTCATAGAAGTCAGATGGTTTGACTACTAGAACGACTGTTCTGTCAGACTCATCTGTAGAATTGTCTTCACCGTAGTCAGATAGTTTGACTGCTATGACCAGCTGAACAGATTACCTGGTGGCTGGAGTGGTGTCATAAAACCCAGTGTCTGACTCCTGGCCAGGTTCCTCCATTGGACAAAGATTTGTCTTCATCTGGGAGGGGGTCATTCTGGATGAAGGGTGAAAAACAAATTTGTGAAGCAGTCAGTCAACTACTAAAGACATCAGTTCATCATTTGTTCTGTACTAGTGTGAACATCACAGTCACTTACTCGTCTCTGCTGTCAGAGAGCTCGGTCAGGTGGCTCCTTGTGGAGAATGGCTGCCTCAGAGGTTTAAAAGGGGAGAGTCTCTGTTCCCCATCAGGATGCAGCATGTTTTTAAGGACATCCTCCACGGCCACTCTGACCTCGCATTGAGCAGTGTCTCCTTTTGGATACATCTGGATTTGGAAACAGAGTAAGACCAACTGATGAGCTCTCACCTCTCAGAGACTGATTAATATCTGCTACTGATTCAGTTCATCCTCAAACAACACAGCAAAAAGTACCTACATTGACCAGGTCATCCAGAGAGCTGGGCAGCTCTGAGACGCTGTTGCATTCCTCTGCTCTCAGGTTTGCTGCTGCGTAGTCGTCTGGCATCTGAAGGACCAAAACATATATGACAACTGTTTTAGAAGAGTTCTAATGACATACTGTGATGGAGCAGTCAAAAACCTGAGCAGGGAAATATGATGAAAAGGAGTCCAAAGATCTACCTCTTGCTCAGCGTGCACAATGAAATCAATGCCCTTGAAGAGCACCTTCACAGCTGCTGTCCCTGTATTTAGTAAAACAGTAGAAATTAAAAAGAGATCTCAGATCAGTTAAATGTGAAAATCAACACTGGCCTCAAGTAACAAACACTGATAAGGTTTATAGCAGAATTTTCTAAAAATGATCTTTTGCTGTTCTCAAAGCTTGGACAGAATGTGACACAGAGCTGCTTTGTCTTGTGCTGCATTTAAGGAACAATTTTACTGTTAGATTTTCAGTTTTATCCACTTTGTTGTCAGAGCAGATACATTGACTTTGTCAAGTGGTGAGTTGGTCTTACCTGATGCCTCTGAGGAATCTGAGCTTGACCAGGATGACATGTTGGTCAAAGTTCTCTATTTGTTTCTCTTCTGGTAGAAACTGAACTGTCAAAGTTGTTTTGTCAAGTGTTGCTCTTGTTCAGTTGTCTCTAAAGTGTCCTTCAGTCTTTCAGTGCTGGTGGTGAAATGATCACTGATCCATCAGAGATGTGCTTCTATGCTGCAAATTCTTGCGACATCATAATGTCATTTAGAACTCACTGTGTTCCATTGTATTGCTTGAAAAAACACAGCAGTTAAAATCAGTGAATTCAGCCCCTGATAATGTGAAGAAAAATGTTTCCTTGTACATCTGTAGTTTTACGATATCTACAGAATAATTACAGTCAAAGCAGCACACAGTCCACAACAGTTGCTGTGTGTGTTCAGTTTTATTGTTTTTCAAACACATGTCTGTGAACATAGTGGAAAACAAAATGTCCTTCCTCCTGGACCTCAGTGCAGTATAGGACAGACATTTAAAGAAAACAAATGCAACAAACAACATACCTGAGTTCATCCTTAAATGCAGATTTAGGGTAGTTAGTCACCCACCACTGTATAATATCCTGTAATTTATTTATTTCACTTAATTAGTGACTCATCTCCTCATTAGTCCTCAAACTATTTGTCATTCACAATGTTCTGGTGTCAAAATGCTGAACATGACACAAGCGTCTTCCTTTCATCTAACAAGTGCATGTTACAAGCTTCATGACATGTTTTTTGTTGTTCTTTGTTGTTTTTCATCATGACATACTAGATGACCATTAGAAACTATAAGTTCTTCACAAATCCTCCCTTTATTCTACCTCTGACTGCATCAAACACCTTTTGGGCATCTCTGCTAATCAGGGCTGATTCTGTCTCATTCTCATGTTGGATTATATGTGATGTTCTTTTAAAGTCAGACTGTGTTTCTCAGCATTACTTTACTTTTTCTGCTTCCCATTGTGTGGCTAGAGAAGACAGTTAGGTTCAAATTCCACGTCAGCAAACTGTTGTGCAGCAAACATTAAATATCAGTCGCTGAAAAACGTTTTTATCAGCATGTGAGAAAACCTCCACTGTATTTTATCCATTTCATGGAATCATTTATTAACTATTAGTTTATGAAATTGTTGGAAGTTTTCATCCCTACAAGCTCAGCTTCCTCTATTCTCTTACTGAGTATTATCAAAAATATTAGTTGTGCAAATATTGAAGTGATTTGTATTTATCTGTTTTTCATTTTGGTAAACTGCAGTACCAAATTGTAATTTGTAAATTGACCTGTAAAGCAGAAGGAAAATGATGCCTGTGTGGCCTTTGTAGGAGGGAGGGGGCCTCAGCAGGATGTGAAGCAGTGATGATCTGCTGGATGAGTTGCTTCAGGATCTCAGAGACAAGTAGGACCCTTGGCAGGTTTGTGTTGTAAAAGTGTGCCGAAGTGAAAACACTAAGAGTTGAAACTCATAGTTATAAAGAAAATGTTCACTGCTGCATTATTAAAGTTAACTTAAGAGTTCCAACTTTTAGTCAAACACAGACAAACAAAGCCCAAGTTAAATTGTAGAAAAGAATATTTATCAAGCCCAAAACAAGTAGTCAGAATGCGTGTAACAATAAACCATGTTTTAAGCCATCATATAAGAACCCAGCTTAAAGCTGCATTTAAATATAAGCTCACAGGTTTTTTTAGCCCAATATATATTTGTCCTATTTTTTTTCAAGAACTAGTTGCATTCCAGTGACTTTCTTTTCTACAAAAAGTCTTGGAGCCAAATTCAAATCAGCATCTAATCATTCATGGATGTGTTCCTCCCAAGGGGTGATGTTGAACTTCACTGTCCAGGAGAGGTCTGAGGCCAAATACCTTTAGAATTTGCCTTTAGCTGATTTCTTAAACGTACAAATCCAATTGTTGAATAGCTATGATGATCACAGATCTAAAATAACACTGAATAGGTGATTAGAATGACACCAAACACATTTTTTTTTTTAAATTTCATATGGCTCCTAAACATAAGAATAAACTTACAAATTGTAGACTTTAGGCTCCATGAAAGTAAATTTTTAATATAGCTGAAAATACAAGCATATACATTTAATAAAAAGAAAAATAAGACCTAAGAAATATATATGCTTAGAGTAAAAAGTCTCTCTCTGCCTTAATGGCTGTGGTCTGTGACAGAGAGAAGGAGGTGTTTGTGTCTCATGTGCTTCTCCACAGACACTTCAGATTTGATGTGTTCTTCCTTCATACTGGTCCAACACAACCTGACAGTCTAGGCTGCTGCTGTGGGTCAGAGAGGGATAATTAACCACAGAGGTTCCACTCTGACTCTATTTCCATCACTGCAGAGTGTCTGCCAGAATATTTCCTTCAAACACAAGTAGTTTTACCTATGCTGCATTTGCTGAGGCTAATTTTGGCTACATACAAAATTCTGCCAATATGTGATTTACTGTATGTTAATTAGCATTTAAATTCCTGAAGTAGCTTGTAAACAAAGCACAAAAAACATTGTTTAAAAACACTGAGATGCACTTCTTCTGTTTGTTCATGATTTGATATCTGCTTTTAATATAATCAATACTGATGAATAAATTAATTTTAATGTTATGCTCTAATATATAGTCTATCTATATCCAAAAATGACAGCCAAATGTATCAATACAGGCTTTTGCAACTTAGCTGATAGCTATACAAATGCGTGTGAATGGATTTAAGTGCAGGTCCCCATTGGCTTCTCAAGTGTGCATTCAAACAGCAGATGTCTCTCTCCTCTGAGCTGTAAAAAGCAGCATCAGCTCCACTGTTAAGACACAAATTGCCTCTTAGAAAAAAACACAGACTTATCTTGGATACACACATGTACTTAGTGGACGCTGTTCACAGTAATGTTGTGATCTCACACAAAATAACACAGGTTTTGTATCATTTTGGCAGTAATGTTCAATTGTGTTACAAAGTCTGTTTTTATTTAACTGTGGTACCCTCATTGTGAAGGTATTTTAGTTATATTCTGAGTCTGAGAAGCAATAAAAAGGACATATTAGTGATAGTTTAAGTTCATTTTTAAAAAAAATTTTATGATGAATTATTATGAATTTGAAATTCTCTATTATTTCCCACAGTGTAAAGATGTTCAAAAGGCATATGAAGAGATCAAGTATGAGACCTGTTGATTTTGAAGAAAGATATGTCAATAGGATTTCATTGTTAAACACTGTTGTACACCTACATTCACAGTGTGGAATTCATAAATGTTTCCATGTGTTATATTTTCAGTGTGCATGTTGGTGTGTTTTGTGTTAGTGGCACACTTCAGATAGTGATCATCTGATATTATGCTGTGTAATAAACTCTATTGCACTTGTTGGATGTTTGTCAGAGGATGACCTTGATATATGAACATCTATAAAAGTATTTATAATAAAACATGCGGATCTTTACAGCCTTGATTTCTACCAAGGTGAGTCACTATGTCCATTACAAAAGGCCTAATGTCTTGCAAGAGTCCTTGTTTGTGGTGTATTTGTTTGAAGAGGAGTTTTGATACAGACATACACAGTATATTTAGACACATTTCTTGCTATATGATCAAATGTGCTTCCTCCTTTTTCCCTTTCCTTTCCTTTCCTTTCCTTTCCTTTCCTTTCCTTTCCTTTCCTTTCCTTTCCTTTCCTTTCCTTTCCTTTCCTTTCCTTTCCTTTCCTTTCCTTTCCTTTCCTTTCCTTTCCTTTCCTTTCCTTTCCTTTCCTTTCCTTTCACTCATGTTCGTGATCAGCTCTTGTTTGCCATTTTAGTGTTTTCTATATAAAAGCGTCCAGCAGGTTTTGGCTCTGACTTTTACAGCCTGTCGTAAAATGGGAAAAAAAGAAAGAAAGACGGAACAAGGGCAGGGAATTCAGAGAAAGAAAATCTAGTATTATGCCTTTTTGGAGCTGAGCTTGAGACATTTAAGGATCACAGCTGGCAGTAGCTTCTGATGGGATCTTTTTTTGGCAGTAATCTAATATTCTGTTTCCATCACACAAACATCTCAGTATCGTCAAGTTCAGCTCATATTCGATCATCTAAAAAGGCACATTGCTCTTGGTCTTGGTGTTCTCATGATTTCATTTGCTCTTTCTTCCAAACATCAGCATTAGACTAAATTATTTTAAGTTGATTTATGGTTGAAAAAGCAGTTTTCCCACCAGTGCATCTTTAAAAATCAAAAAGTAATGTGTGTGTTTATCATTGTTAGGTTTAGTTGTTTCCAACAAATGTTTGAGCATTTCATTCTTGACCTTTGGTGTCAGGAAACACAAAAGATGAATGATGAACTAAAGGTGGACTTTGTTGAACTGAAAGGTTGCTTTCTCCACATAACACTCACATTACAGATTTCTCCCCAGAATTTGAACCCGTTACATCAGCAGATTTTAACATCTGTGTGTGCAAATAAAAATACAAAAATAAAAAACTCAAACAAGTTTAAGTCTCTATAAATTCTCAAACTGTGCAGCAATTGTTGGATGACTAGTAGACAAACAAAAAAAAAAAAACATGTGGCAGGTCTTAAGTACCGTGTAAGAATCTGAGTGTATATGAGTACTTGAAAGTGTATTTGAAAATATAATGTTGGTCGCAGCTCATGTGAAATCAGACAGAACCTGCTATTCCAGAACAAAATTAGGACTCTTTCTGCTCACATGCAGACACACTTGGTAACCCCATGTCGTGACCTGAGCAGCCAGTATTCCGCTCTACCAAGCCCTCATAAAATCTTACTGCTGCTGGAAACAACACAACGTGGGTTTACAAGGCTGCAGAGGTTGTGTGTGTGTGTGCATGTGTGGGTGGGTAAAACCAAACAGGGTTGCAGCCAGGCCACAGCAAGAGAGGCTGGTTTGATTGACCACAGTGTCGTGAGGAGTAGGTAACACACACACACACACACACACACACACACACACACACACACACACACACACACACACACACACACACACACACACACACACACTGACTTCCAGCTTATCTAATATATGTCATTTTGGGGTAAAATAATCTAATTACATTCATGTTCAACACAGGCTCAAGCCACATATTGTGTCTTTTTGCAAATCCTGGATGTCAGTGGATCTATAATCCTCGTATTGTTGTATAATCCTCTATCACTGTCTGTGACTATTTAGATGCAAATTGCATTGTATTTAATTATGAGGTAATGTCTTGTAATTATTCAACATTGTAAATATAAAATTGTAACTTAACATCCTGTACTGATACAATTCTTAAACTAGATCCTGTTAGAAAATGATGGTAATGCTCCTAAAACACATTTTAAGAGAACAAGATATCACTGCCACACTGGTGTGTTGCCAACAGATGAATCTTTCAAAGTATGAGATGTTTTTGGTATTGATAAATAACCCAGTCAGTGTTGCAGTTTGCACAGTTCAATCACATTTTTTAATCATGTAGTGTGATGCGAAAAAAAAGAAAAAAAAGGATAAACTGAGCTTTGTCTCCGAGACAAAAAGGGAGGGGTTCAGTTTTAACTATCTGGCAAAGGAAGTGCAGTGCATGTGCGTGTATTTGTGTGCAGTGTATTTAAAGAACATTGAAAACACATGTCTGGAGCTTGATAAAGAATGTTTTAGGTGCTGGGTAATTTGGCATGATCTTTACATACAGACAAATCCACAAACAGGCAGCGTTCAGTGGAGGAAGTTTGACCTTGTGAACAACTGCATACATAGATGATATACTTGCATCAGAGACAGACAGAAACTTCAACATAAACTAGGTGAGTTTAAACACTTCCTGATCTGAAACACTTCTAACCTGTTCTAATGACAAATTTAGGAAGGTTAATGATAAATAAACTAACTTGTAGATATCATGTTAAATCAAGACTATTTTAACTGAATTATAAATAAAATAAATCCGATTTTGTAAACTGCCAGATGGGTGTTTGATTAATTACAAGATAACCAGTGGGGGAAAGTAGCTCAGTACAATTACTCAAGTACTGTTCTTGTACTATAATTTAGTGTTTTCATTATCTGCTACTTTAAATGTCAACTCTACTATATTTCAGTGGGAAATACAGACCTGAAAGCTTTAGTTACTTTTAAGATGAACATTTTACTTAATGGATAATATGACAAACTTTAAACATACAACACACTGTTAAAGATAGATCCACTGGTTTCAAACCTCTTTGGTTCCTAACACAAAGCAGTGCACAGTTTGGGTCACATTTCAGATGCCTATGAGTTGTCAGCAGCTCCTCCAATTAGAGATTTAGATTTTTCCCTCACGTTTTCATTTCAGGCCACACAGTGGCTCGGTGGTTAGCGCTGTCGTCTCCCTGCCAGAAGATCCCCGGCCTGGCATCTTTCTGTGTGGAGTTTGCATGTTCTCCCTGTGCATGCGTGGGTTTCCTCCTCACTTTCAAATTCACACCTACAGACAATTTAGAATCACCAGTTAACCTCAGCATGTTTTTGGGCTGTGGGAGGAAGCTGGAAAACCCGGAGAAAACTCACACATGCACAGGGAGAACATGCAAAATATTTATGTTTAATATTGTACATGGTCCCTTTTTAAATAAACTGATAATAATATATATAAAAAGTTCAAAAACATGCTAAGGTTAATTGATGATTCTAAATTGTTCATAGGTGTGAATGTGAGTGTGCTTGTTTGTCTCTGTGTGTAGCCCTGTGATAGACTGGTGACCAGTCCAGGGTGTCCCCTGCCTTCACCCTAAGTTAGCGGGGATAGACTCCAGCCACCTGCAACCCTCATGAGGATTAAGCGGTATGTAGATAAATTGAAGATGACAGAAAAAGTCCAAAAACTGAAAACAATTTGTGCATCAGCTTTTTCCTCTTTCCTCTCACATTAATCAAGTGAGAATCCCTCGGATTTATCTGCTGCTCCTGTCTATGAAACTGTGTATAAAGTTGTTTAAAGTAGCTCCACCTGCAGCAGCTACAACAGTAACATGCTGCTGAAACACTGACACATTCCTATTAATAATCTAACAATGTCATACTTCATAAAGTATCAGTCAGAGGGGCCAAACCTGTAATTTTACTTTACCAGTGTGACTATAAATCACCACTAATATTTATGTAGCCCGCTTTTACTTAAAAAAGAGTTTTTATTCAGGACATTTTCTTGGAATTAGGTAATTTTGCACACTTGTATTGGTACTTTTACCTATCCAAGGGATCAGAATATGTCTTAGAAAACTGAAGACAACATATGTATTTCTTATTCTCCTTTCTAAAGTGAAATAATGAAAGCATTCAAATGTCTTCTGTCTTCAAAAATTCACTGTAGGAAACCAACAATGTCTTATTCATGGAGACATCCTGTGGATCACAAAGCACTCAATTTACCACAACCACATTCCAGTATTAGTTGGATGCTAATAGTGCTGAATCATACATATGGGAGTAGCAGATAGACATGTAGTCCACACCTTGAGCACTGCAGACTTCTGTTGCTTCCACTGAGCAAACATCCATGTCAGACAAAAAGGAAAGCACAGCGCTACCTAAATATGATACAAAAAAATTCACAGAATCCCCAAATTTTTATGCATTTATGCAATCGTCCTAATATAGTTTCTAGCCTGCAGGACAGCCAAATGAATGTTTTTGTGAAATGTATATTGAATATGCATAAGCGACAATCTTAAAAATACTTAGACCAAGGATAAGGATTAAAATCAGTGGCAAGGCGCCTTGTTTTGGAAATGGATCTTGAAAAAAGACGAAAGATGGAATATCAGTGTTTGTCTTGTTCAGAGCCAAAGCCGCTGGGGAAGTGAGGGGTGGAGCGAGGAGTCAGCAGAGGGAGACAGTGTCAAACCAGGCAGATCTGGATAATCCCAACAGGAGAGGCTCACTTTGAAGAGGAGCCTGATGAGATGAGAATCAAAGGTCATCAACCAAAACCTTACATGAACTCATTTCAAAAAATTTATGTAAAGACCAATCTTTCATGCTTCCTACTGAGAAACATACCTTATTTGTAATGTTTCCAAATCCTGCTGTCTAATCTGTTATTCCTCTTAACATAATCAAAGACCAACAAGAAAAATCTGAATTCAGAAGCATAGTTATCAGTTTGGGTTTGCTTTTTCACTGCCACAATGAAAACTTGAATGCTGTGACACGTATGATTTTGATGTTGTCAGGGATTTTACTTTGTCTTATTATTGTGTTGATCCTCCTCTTTGAGTGAAAAAAAATAAAACATTACAAAAACATAAATACATATATCTGCTTATTTCAATTAAAAGCAAATTGCTGGAACCCGTTGATACATTTGATTTACTGGCTGGCTGTTAACCACGGGCCGTAAAAACAAGCATGTTATTGATAGATTATTGATTTGGCATTGTTTGCCTCGTTCACACCAAAATGCAAGACCAGTGTTTTGAAATGTATTCACTCTGGTGAGTGTATTGGAAAGGGCTCCGTTTTTTAGGTGTGAAAATTGCTGGCTTAGTGTGGACATGACAGAAAAAGAGAGTCATAAAAAGAGAGAGCGGTGACCATCTGGCCCAGGTCAAACTCCCACAGAGCGATGATCACAGCAGTGTGTGTGTGTGTGTGTGTGTGTGTGTGTGTGTGTGTGTGTGTGTGTGTGTGTGTGTGTGTGTGTGTGTGTGTGTGTGAGTGTATGTATGCGTGTGTGTCTCCTGCAGTGTAAGGTGATGAACACAGCTGGGCGTTGGGGACCTCAAACCCACAGGAGGCCTCCCCCTTCCTAATCCTGTTTTCCAAGTTTCCTTCTTCCTCCCTCTGCTCCTATGCTTTTCCTCCCCGTTTTCCTCTGCTCTGTTTGGTTTATTTTAATCTCTGCATCAATTCTCGAGCAAAAACAAACCTTCAGAATGTATAAAATACACAAAATTGGCTGAATGCGAGCCATGCAAGCAAAGTAGCTCAGTGTTCAGCTCAGTTGGGCAGCCATTGTGAAATCACCTCCTCCATTACTTTGCATCAATTAGCACGTCACCTCCAAGACTTTTGTGTGCCTGTGTGGGTGTGTGTGTGAGTTTTGTGGGGGAGGGTAAGTAAAAGGACAATTGTGTATACTGGGGGAAATAGCAGAGATTTAGCATGCCGCTTAACTCAGTCTAAACCCAGAGTAACACAGCTGTCATGTAAAACACGCACTGTTGCTGTGACACAGTTCCTTGCAACTTAAGATTGTTGTGTGTTTCACTTCCAGAACACTGTTAAAGGGTTGCTTTGCCTGTATTTTTTTAGGTGTTTATTAATTGATTTCTTATGATTTAATTCATGCACAAAGAATGTGATATAAAATAAATGCAATCATCATCTGTACAATCAAGAATTTCCAGCACCATGTTGCTTCATCTGGGTTTACATCGATCTGTTTACTTTCAATTTTTGCCTCCAGAACTCTGCTGGATGTTCAACTCAAGATGGGGTTATTATGTCGCAATATTAGCAATGCACAAAGCTCTCAGTGTAGCTAATCTAATAGCTCATCAGCTGAAATCTAAGACTCTTATCCCTCCCTGGAGAGGTCAGCTCCGTTCTAACTGTGGTTTACATTCCACCACAAGCAGAAAGAGTTAATGCCATGGATGAACTGTGAGATGGTATCAGGGCTTTGGAGAATGCACGCGCTGAGGCAGCTTTCAGTTTCAACGGGGTCACTCATTTAACATACCTACTGGAAGTGAACACTCACTGACCCACTGCTGTGCAAGTTTCTCCCATCTTGCCTTTAGGAAGGCAGATCCTATCTCCACTCAGATGCTCAGACTAGAAAAACCAGTTCAGCATAACTGTCCAGTGGTGGAGTGACCACAGAGTCGCCACTTTCTAGGACTGTTTTGATGTTGCAGATCTGTTGGGACTCATTTAATCTGAAATTTAACAGGGACTCTGTTGAAGTGCATTGATGACACTACAAAAGTCCGTCTGAAGCACAGTACAGTGAACTGATCACTGGGGAAGTCCGGTCTAAACTGGTAGCTTGGAGTCCTGGAAACACAGACTTGACACCTTCCTCTGCACCTGGGCTCTAGACATCCTGTTGAAAAGGCCTTGAGTGGTGAGAACTGCCAACACCACCTCCCCATCGCCGACGCTGAGTGACGTGGACTAGGATTGCTGTCGAAAACCCGGTGAGTGGGTGTAATGACAACAGCCCCCCCACCTTAACATCAACAAGACCAAAGAGATGAGAGTGGACTACAGGAAGCTGCATCACATCCCTGCTGAAAGCGTCGGCAGCTTCAGTTTCTTTGGTGTGCACATTACTAATCACCTCTGTTCACACAGAACTGGTCCAACTGTTCACTGCTTCCATTTGGGAGACTGAAGAAGTTTGGCATCGGCCGAGATATCCTCCAAAAACTTTCACAGATGCACCATTGAGAACATCTGACTGGTTGCATCTCCGGTTTGGCAGCGCTGTGCTCTCAACCACAAGACTCTCCCGAGAACAGTAAGAACAGTGGAGTAGACCACTGGCAGAGAGCTCCCTGCCATTTAGAACACTTGCCACACACGTTGTCAGTATGGACGGCCCATATGATGATCTATGCCACCCAGTGCACAAACTGTTTACCTCACTGCCATCTGGCAGACAGTATCAGTATCAGAGCTCAGACCTGCAGGCTCAGTGACACTTTTCTACTCTTAGGCCTCTCTAACATTTAAGGCGTGCTCTAACTCACTTAATACTCATTGGATAAAATGTGCTGCTGCTACTTGTTCAGCAGGAGCCTTATGTCAACACATCATACAGTAATGTTAATATACTGTGTGCTCTTCATTTAATCATCAGAATTTTTCATTGTAAGCCACACAAGCAGCACGGCTTTAGGTATTTCAGCGTCTGTTGGTTCTCTGTTTTAGTCTAGACTAAAATATCTCAACATGCACAAGATGGATTACCGTGGAATATTATACAAACATTCGTGGTCGACAGATGATGAATCCTTCTGACTCTGGAAATCTCCAGACTTTTCCTCTAACACCACCTTAAAGTTGACATTTGTGGTTTTGAGAGCGATGTCTCAACAACCGGTGAACGGATTGCAGTGAAGTTTCCTACACATTCAGGCCCCATCAGGATGAACTGTAATAACTTTAGTGATCCCATTATCTAGCAAAACCATGAGGCCAAAATTCCATTTTGCTTGATGTTTCACTTAATGAAGAGTTTTTATTTATCACATGCTTGTACCACATTGGCAGTGAAATACAAAGTGACTGTTCCTCAAGGCTGGGTGGTAACAAGACAAGATAAAATAAGGAGCCTGTAAAACTAAAGACATTCCCATCAACTTCAACAGTTCATTATGCAAATTTTAGCCTGATGAAATGCTAAATTAGGGTGGTTAGTAGGATAAATTTTATATGCCTTTAACTTCAGCATGTTACCTTGTATACTGTAGTGAAATGATGGAAAAAGTTAAATAAATCCCAATAAATTTGCTTAATAATAACACAGTTTAAAGTTTAAATCTCACTTAAAATCAACCCAAAAATATTTACTTAATCAGAATTCAGTGCCCAAACAATGAAACAAAAGAAAATTCACTGTCTTACTGTATGTATGTTTGTGTTTCCAGCCATTAGAGCAATAAAAAAAAAGGCTTTCCTATACCTACGCCATCCTAAATGGGATTGTATTTGACTAGACAGTGTTTTGCTATTTCTGTTTCATCCTACATGTTGTCTTTAGTGTAATGTACAGATTTTTTGGCCACACACTAGGGGGTTTTTGTCCAAGTAGTTGAGATGTCAGCCAGTAAGCTTCCTGCTGCCTGCCACTGGACCGAACACACACTCTGTTGGTCCAAATAAATCGTTCTTTCATCACTGTGTGTGTGTGTGTGTGTGTGTGTGTGTGTAGTCCAGTACTGTAGGCTCTCTGTGTTGCAGTGACAGACACAAACCAGCTGCCTGCATTCCTCTCTCTCTCTCGCCGTCTCTGCTGACTTCTTAGGGTTGATCTCCCTTCCCCCCCGCTCCAACCAGTGTCTCACACATACTTCTGTCATGCTATATATACACCCAGCCATAACACATACACATGCACACAAGGAAACTAGGCGAGACACACCTCAAGTGATAAAAAGCAAAGCAAGTAGAACAGACTAGAACGGAGTTTTGTCTTCCTTGTTTGTTGCCCCTTTTACACTTCCCTTTGAAGTTGTATTCGGAAGCCGTCCTGATCTGTTGTCAGCCTTGCTGAGTCTGAGGTAAATAGCTTCCCAAAATCCTCCTCAGCCAATCAGATGCCTGCTTCCACCGTGTTTTAGCGCATTACCTTCACTTGCCTGGTTTATTTATGCTTTGCTCCTTTGTTGTTTCCATGACTACTCACCCTGAGGACATTAGTCTCACCTTGAAAGAGTTTTCTGCTGGGGATTGAGTACATTTATTTTGGAGTTAAAACTAACAGATTTTTTGCCTCTTGAGTGTAACAAAAACTTCAAAATGATGTATTATCAGCTTGTAAGTTGATAGGACAGACATGTTAACAGACAGACACATTTTTACACATCTGGTCATTGTGCAGCTACAACATCATTCTGTTCGTGTTGTGTTTTTGTCCATTGGATGACTGCAAATCCAATAATCACTCCGGTTACAGCTTCATGTTTTGCTCTGTATCCTAAAGGAAGTAGCTGGATGTTTAGCTGGAAAAAGCTACATCTTACTCACAAGCTATAGGTGTTAGTATTATAATTACTATAATACTAATTACATTACATTACTATTAGAATTTATTGAAACAGTTATTTATTGTGTAACTGATTAAAACACTTCACAGTATAACATGAGGTTTATAGTTTGTTGCTGTAACTTTACTTTCCAATAACATAGGGTACTTATATGGTGTTGCAACTCTATATCTGTAAATTACATTTTCTTCTTTTACGATGTATAAACCATGAGTACATAAATACCAATGCGTCTTTAATCATTATCACCAAGAATTTAGATCTACCAACTGTATTTACCATTTGCAATGCATATAGCACTATAATACATAAAACAGTGAAGGATAAAACATCAGGCAGGTTGAATTTTTATGGAGCAGGGGCATTTGTTTAAAGGCAGCCATTTACAACACATTCTAGTCCATTAGATATATTTTAGAAACCAAGTGAAATTATTTGTTTAAAAAAAGGCCTATCCCTGGACATCAGTGTAAAGTTAGCAATAGTATTGTTATGTCCAAATCAAGTCGCAACTATTGTGCAAAAAAAAAAACAACGTTCAATTCACACTGTCAGTTTTTACAACACCCTGCTGATAAATGGCATTCTTGTTTTTGGCTCCAAAAGAGTATCAGATTTGACCTTTTAATTGTACTGTGGACAAACTATATTGGAAGACTTTCGGAAGTTTTTTGGAGTTTTTATTGGAAGACGTTTGTTTTGACAGCAATTTCTTACAGTGTACAATGTGTTTATCTCTAAGCTTTATTACTGAAAGCAACTGTTGCAACTAAGAACAATGCTAGGAGAAAGAACCCAAGATTTAAAGTTGCAAAAATTAAAACAAGGAGCTTGAGGTCACTATAGAGGCCCGTAAGGAGAGGCCGCATAGTCACGTGAAAAATGATTTCTTTGTCATTTTGAATTACCCCTTTCACATACAAGAAATCAGGTAATCTATTGTTTTTTTCTCTCTCCTTAGAATCACAAATGAACTTACCATGCACGGCTCTGGACTGTGGGAGGAAGCACCCAAAGAAAACTCATGCAAGGACAAGGAGAACAAACAAACTCCGCACAGACAGGCCTCATCCCAACCGTGCTGGAAATAAGGAGATAGTACAAACTGCTGCTCCACCATGCTGCCCATGTGACCCATTGTTAATATAACAATTTTAATTATAGTCGCTTCAGTCTCACAAACTGTAGCCAGAGTTAAAGTAGAAAAATAAGCATTCTAAATGTTTATAAAGCCTTAAATTTGGTAGGACAATATGCAACAGACTAAAGAGGTGCATGTGTTAGTAGTTTAATAGTGAGGACCTAAAAAACAGACTTTAATAAAGTATGTCCACTATGCTCGCTAACTTTTTATACAAATTTGCACTTAAAATAACAGCTTTGCTTTCAATGAAACCAGACATGATGTTTATTGTGATCAATTCTTTGACAACCCCCTTGACCACATGACATCCACTCATAAGCAGATTTTTAACAACTATACAAATTACTGTATAGTTGTCAACTACAAGAGGTACAGCTGCAAAAAAACATATATAACTTTTCCAATTTTACAATTATTTTCCAATACAGTTACATTAATATAATATAGATTTCACACATAGATATGGATTGATATATGGCCTAATCGGAAACACTTACACGCTGGTTAGACCAACTTGGTCAACCAACATGTCCTCTAAACTGTCCTCAGATTTGAAAACCTCCACAAACTAAACTGAGCGGTGTTCTTCCACCTCAGCTGAACATCTAAATAGTTGTTCAGTATTGGGTTTCGCGTGGTAGCTCAAATACTTTGCATGGTGGTCACACTTGAACTGAGCAAGCACAGTCCAAACCCACAAAACCTTTTTTGTAGTGTATATCTCACCTTACCCTACTGTAGATTTAGTTGTTGTTTGTCTAACCCTTTTCTACTCTCCAGCAAATTTCCAGCTGTGGCAGACGGCAGCCCAAACAGTGACTGACTGTCGGGAAACCTGCTTGACTGCCCACATCTGCTTGACCACTGCAGACACCATCCACAAACATACGCACACACACAAACAAACAGCTACAGTTGGACATGATGAAGTGTGTCCCGTTTGACCTGATGTGGCTACTAACTGCTGTGTGTTACACCACAGACTGTGCAAGAGAAGCAGGGAGACAGACCATTTAAAACACTGTAATCTTGCTACAACTGCTTGCAAATTTGTGCAAAGCCTATGTTTTACATGTTTATGTCTGTGTGTGTGGACTGGCAGAACACCATTCGCAACCTGGGCAGGTTTGCTTATTCTGGTTTAAGACATTTGAATGTCAAACATTAACAAATTATCTGCACGACACACTCAAATTATCATCAGTTATCTGTCAGCGATAAGCAGCCAGTTATTACTGTCATTAGGCTCCTGTTGGAAGTCAGTTTTTCTGTAGCTGAAGTTTCAGGTTTGTCTCAAATACAAAAATGACAGAAATCACAAGTTTATATAAGTTTTAATACACACAGATGACAAAGTCAGAGCTTGCTGAAATTGCTTACCACCAGGTGAACTGTTTCATTTGGTTAACAAAATGGCGATGTGATGAAACATTTCTTTAAATGAGAAGGTACGACTGTACGCATTGAACTGATTTAGCATCACTGTACTCACATGTGCACTTTCTAAAGACCCCAGCTAGTGAAAATCTTTTTTTTTTTTTTTTTTTTTAACCATTTTAACATGCCCATACGGTGTTTGTTCTAATTCTGGAAGACATATCATAATTGAAATAAGGAGTCGACATCATGGCTGAACATTTCTACCTTGAAACGGCAGGTGATGTATCAAATGCACAGAATTCAATTTCAAGAGTTTTATAAGTAACAAACCTTAGGATCAATCCTGTCAACTTGCAGGTTTATCTGTGTTCTGCTTCTTTGTCTTTAAAATCGGTTTCCAATTCAAACATATAAGGCTGAATTACTCCAATATTACATCTTGCCATTTTATAGTGTAGAGTTGCTTTACAGAGTCATAAGTGAGCTGGGGTGCTCAAGCTGCAGTGAGCGGCAGTGGAGGATAGAATTCATAGATTTGTACATTCTAAAGGAAGAAGGATGGAATACATCTAAGCCACTCTAAGTCAAGAAGGGATTATTTTCATGGGAAAAAAAATCTAAATATGCTACTTTTATACAAACACATGCAATTTCAAGAACTGGATCATTGACTGAGGAGGGACATTGAAGAAAAACAGCCAAAAGCATCTGATCTGTATATGCACTACAATATAGCTTTTCATTTAGGGCATTTCACATTCAAGGTTATTAAGGACACCAAGTTAATCATTTTGTGAGTGTTGATTGTTTCCCCGTGCGTACCATTCATTAGAATCCTATGACCCCCACTGCACCAAAACAATCTATTCATCTGTTACCTCATGCTTCAACGCATCCATTCATTGTCGTGACATCGCAGCTTCTGAGCATGAACTTTCAAGACCTCCTCCTGTGAAAATCAAGTTTTTTTTTTACTTTTTTAACATGTCCGCATGGAGCTTTTGTATGCTGGAAGACACATCATGAGCTTAATAAGCAATCAACACCATGGCTGCGTTTAATGCACAGAGATGGGCTTTTAGGGGTGAATCGATGACCGGAGAGAGACTTTAGGACTGACCGGACAATGTTTGACAGATGCTCTCAAGAGAAATCACAGTGTACTATAAGCACTGAAAATCAATAGCTTTAATAGCTCTAGTCCTTAATTACTACACAGCTGCCCTTCAGCTCTCTATCCTGAGGCTCCACCCAACCAGTGAACTCCGTCTTCCAATTAGAAACACTGGCCAACACATTCACATTAATAATTGAGCTGTCTGGAATTACCAACAATAGCCTTAATTTTTAATGTCACATCATGCTGTCATTCTGGGTTAACCCTCACAGTAGCAATGTGTCTCCTAACCATGATCAGGTTTGGTCATTTAACATCCTGGTAAAGTTCACGGTCCGCACTGAACACGAAGAACCTCCTCCTCTTTCACTCATCAATACAATCTGCTTTTTGTATAATCACGGTATTGCTTGGTTTAATGAGACTGGGGAGAGTGTGTATTGATCATATTAGAAACACAGGTTATCCACAGCAAGGTTTCCAAGTTGGTTTTAGACTGATTTCATTTGCAAAATTGCAAAAAAAAAAAAAAAAAAAAACATCCTTGACTGTCTGAATTTTAAAGTGGTCAATTAAAGTTTTTTTTTTTAATGAAATCCAGTTCCAGGTACCATCAAATATGTGCTTTATATCTATTTTTTCTTTCAACATTGGTTTATTTTTTTCATATCGATTATACAAATGGATAGAAAACATGCAGTATTTGTCCCAGCACCAGATTCACCCTGGGGACAGACAGCAGTACGCAAATTAAAATGTGGACACTGAGCACTCTTCTCTTATGAGCAATTATCAATCCAGCTGAGTACATTCTGTGCGGGGTTGTTGAAGATGCTGGATCCAGTCCAAGAGCGGTGGGCTACACCCTGATCACAGCGCCGACATCTTTTATGTGGACTGGCAGCCATTCACACATATACAAAATGAACTTGCCTTGGCATGTCGGTTGGCAGTTTTAGCTGTGATTGTAAACTGCAAAGTGACAAAGAGCACATTTCACACACAAAAGCCTACTGAAAGTGCTCGACATAATACCTCAAATAATTTAATGCACAGCCGGTAAAAAACTGAGCTTTTGGGAAATTACATGTCATTTTGATTTGCTGTGTTGTTGAATGAGACAAAGTAGCCTCTGTGTTGGAGGACTATCGCAGACAACCCAACCCATTTTTTGAGTCTTTTCAGTGGTAGTGAGCACAAATGCCTGTAAGAACTAGAAGTGAAGTTTTGCGTGCAATTTCTAGAAGCATAACTTTGCATGGCTGATCAAACATATGTACGGTTTCTAAGTTTTATACTTCTGTTCTATAGGCCAGATTACAGCAGAGAACTCTACAGATTTTTCCTTTTGGTTCAACTTCTGTTCCTGCTCTGTCTCCTTTTCCTTCTTCTCCCCCCTGCCCTCTTCGACCTTCCTTCTTCTTCCTGTCCCTTCCCCCACTGCAGCCTACCCCCACCCTCTTTTATCTCACTTGGGGTAGAAACACACCAAATGCAACGGGGCCATCAGGAACCGCCTACACCTCACACATTCGGCCTCCTTTTACCAGATCAATCACGCTGCCAATCCAAATTACTGCCGCTTTGACTATTGATTGCTCTTTATTTTCCCCAAAATGATGAATCTCTGCACAGAGTCTGACTGTTTACAATGAAACACTTAAACAGTAAACAGCAACAGGTACTTTCTGTGGTTGAGTGGTTAAGACGTTGGAATCCATTTGGGGTTTTTTTTCATGGTTTACTCACTGTGCTGCAGTGAGTGTTTACATGTCCTGCACACAGTGAGTGGCTGTGTGTGAAGACTGTGTGAGGAGATGGAGGGAGCTCAGCTTCACAGCTGCACACTTAGAGTAGACACAACTTTCTATCTTGAACAGAGAAAACTGCACATTGGGTGTGACTGTTTATGTAGAGGATGAAGCATGATAAGAGAGGGAATAGGAATCAGATTTAATCCTGCTGTTCTATTACAAGATTTTGTATGGCCGGTGTGCAGCTGTCTGCAGGAGGTGATTTGACTTTACTTTGTTTATGGCCTGATGGACTAAATTTCCATTTCATTTCAGTTTAACGATTTAACACAAACTATCTAATTGCAAATTTTTTTTTCTTTTTTTAATTAAATGCATGAACTATTTAGTACAAAAAAAGATAAATCTATAAAGGTGCTGTTGTTCTTGCTGGGATTCATGCTTCACTGTGTAGATTCTCAGCCATCCAGGTCATGGGGATCCAAATGCTTCAGTAAAAGCTTCCTCACTTCTGAAGAAACCTCTTGGATGAGACGCAAAATGTCCTCCAGAACCAAAAAAAGTCCAGTTGCCCACTCCTGAAGCACTTAGGATTAGCTGAAATGCTTATTTTCTTTTCCAGAAATGCACGAAAAGTGGGTTAATGCATAAGAAATACATAACAAATAAACATTAAAGTGCTCGACTATATAAAAAATGTTTAGAATATCCGACCAGAAAAATGATTATTTTAGTAAAATCTCTAGTGTAATGTAATTACTGTAACATATTTTCCGGCGGTGGGGGAGCACAGGCCAATCAAAAGCGGGTCCTGTAGGAAAACAAAGGCTGTGATTGGCTGAGACGCAGCAGCGGTTTCCAGGCGCCCTGAGCTCCGTCTGCGAGGGGGGGTCTCAGGATGGAGGGGCGCCTGGAAACCGGTGGAATCTGCTCGGAGTGAGGAGAGCGAGCCTCCGGACTCCCAGCCGCCCAGCATGTGAACCGACGCTCGGCGTGAAGCAAAGTCGAAAACCGTGGAAATAAGAACCTCTGGCGTTCTCAGTGCTCGTTGTTGTGCGCCAAAGTAGCAACGCTCAAGTGTTGAAGACGCTGGAAGAATTTCGAGCTGCATTTTTCCCAAGAAAACGGGACTTTTAAGTGGTATTTCCAGCGGCTCGGGAGTGAGAGTGGACTGCTTGGAGTCACTTACAAAGAGCATTAAGAAGTCATGACACGACGAACGTTTCTCTTGGATTTATCTTCATAAAAGACGAGAGAAAAGTCGACTAAAGCCGTTTTAACTTCAATTACTCGGACTGCAAGCTAAGTATCGGGACAATTACTGCACATTTTCTCGTGTTTTCAGTCGTTTTTAAGTTGCCCTACTTGGATCAAAGTTTTTCCTTCCCTCCCCCCTCCTCCTCAACTATGGCGGCGGCCAGGTTCACCACTGGCTCCGTGTTGCTGCGGATCATGTGGCTGCTGTGCGGGCTGTCTTTCTCACCCGCTTCTGCTCAGCATTACAACAGTGAAAGCGGGATATCTGTCCCAGAACACGGCTTTTGCCAGCCCATCTCCATCCCGCTCTGCACCGACATCGCCTACAACCAGACCATCATGCCGAACCTCCTGGGCCACACGAACCAGGAGGACGCCGGGCTGGAGGTGCACCAGTTCTACCCGCTGGTGAAGGTCCAGTGCTCCGCGGATCTCAAGTTCTTCCTGTGCTCCATGTACGCGCCGGTCTGTACCGTGCTGGAGCAGGCCATCCCCCCATGTCGGTCCCTGTGCGAGCGGGCACGGCAGGGATGTGAAGCCCTGATGAATAAATTCGGCTTCCAGTGGCCGGAGCGGCTCCGCTGCGAGGCTTTCCCCGTCCACGGAGCCGGCGAGATCTGCGTGGGCCAGAACACATCCGAACCAGGCAGCCCATCCTCCTCTTCGTCTCCCTATGCGCCCGAACCTGTGACCCTTCCCCCCAGCATTGTCAGGCCGAACCCACACCCGCCCCAACACAACCAGTACCACCAATTCTCCTGCCCGCTGCAGCTGGAGGTGCCCACCTATCTGGGTTACAGATTCATGGGAGTCAAAGACTGCGGGGCCCCTTGTGAGCCCACAAAGCCCACCGGGATCATGTACTTCAGGGAGGATGAGGTGAAATTCGGCCGGCTGTGGGTTGGCATCTGGTCCATCCTGTGCTGTGTGAGCACATTATTCACGGTGCTCACCTACTTAGTGGATATGCGGCGGTTCAGATACCCGGAGCGGCCCATCATCTTCCTGTCAGGCTGCTATTTTATGGTGGCTGTAGCCTACGCAGCGGGCTTTTTCCTGGAGGACAAAGTGGTTTGCGTGGATAAATTCAAGGTGGACGGCTACAGGACTGTAGCTCAGGGCACCAAGAAGGAGGGCTGCACCATCCTCTTCATGGTGCTCTACTTTTTTGGTATGGCCAGCTCCATCTGGTGGGTGATTTTGTCCCTGACTTGGTTCCTCTCTGCCGGGATGAAGTGGGGTCATGAGGCGATCGAAGCCAACTCTCAGTACTTCCACCTGGCTGCATGGGCTGTCCCGGCCATCAAAACCATCACCATCCTCGCCATGGGCCAGGTGGACGGAGACGTCCTGACCGGGGTGTGTTTCGTCGGGATCTTCAACGTGGACGCGCTCCGCGGCTTCGTCCTGGCCCCGCTGTTTGTCTACCTGTTCATCGGTACGTCCTTCCTCCTGGCCGGCTTCGTGTCCCTGTTCCGGATCCGCACCATCATGAAGCACGACGGCACCAAGACGGAGAAGCTGGAGAAGCTGATGGTTCGGATCGGCGTGTTCAGTGTGCTCTACACGGTACCGGCCACCATCGTGATCGCCTGCTACTTCTACGAGCAGGCCTTCAGGGAGCACTGGGAGCGGACCTGGCACATGCAGACCTGCAAGCGCTTCGCCGTCCCCTGCCCGGTCCACAACTTCGCCCCCATGACCCCGGACTTCACCGTGTTCATGATCAAATACCTGATGACCATGATCGTCGGGATTACCTCCGGGTTCTGGGTCTGGTCCGGGAAGACTCTTCAGTCATGGCGGAGGTTCTACAAGCGCCTTAGCAACGGTAACCATGGAGAGACAACGGTGTGAAGTTTGGAGGATTAAAAGGCACAGCGAGTTTTGGATACAGCAACCTGAAAATGAGGTCAAATAGCTTTCATTTTAGTACTTTCGGATGTATTTTTGGATTGGATTTTTTTGTGTGTTTCCAGGTTGTGGCAGCAGTTCGGGCTTTTAGACAAACTTTTATCTATATTCCATAAAATTTGGATAAATTTTCACTATATTTCTTTTTTTCCCCTTTTTTTGTCATCAATCCTGGCTTTTGCATCTTTGGATTACAAACTGGTGTAAATGGCCATACTGGTCCCTGGACTGTGATGCCAGACTGGTGAAATTACTTCTTAATATGAAACTCTCTGCATATTATCAATTATATCCTTTATATTACAATTTGAATGTACTTGCTGTCTACTCTTTTGAGAGTTTGTCAGTGGAAAACATAACAGCAAAGACTGATGTGTCAAACAGAGTGGGCTTCTGTCCACAATGCAGCAAAAAAGGTCAAAGGTTGGATCCCTGCAACAGCCACACCCTCTGACTGAATTCATTGATTAAGGGTACCTGGATTACACATTAGTTACTCTGCTTTTAGATAAAGACTGAAAAGCTTTAATACACGTGTTAGATTTTGCAGAGTACAATCTTGTCTGTTTCATTAGGAGGAATAATTCATCAACTCCGCCATTGTGTGCCGAGTGGCTACCCAGAAAGCAAAACTATTTCATTTTTGCAGTTATTTTTAAACTTCTCTTTTTAAAAAAATATTTCACTGATGAATATTTTCTCATGTATTGAATGTTCCCTCCGAAGTTGAATGAAGTTACGTATTGGTTTGCACAGTTATCCTAAGTGTTTAAAATGACTGATACACGGCAGATTGATCTGGATCTAACATTTACAGAGACCACACACACACACACACACACACACACACACACACACACACACACACACACACACACACACACACACACACACACACACACACACACACAACCTCCACTTCTCTGTAATTGAGACACAACAGCTCATTGTTTGTCTCCGTGTGTGGTCTCTCAACTGTTGGATTCCCCATCAAAAAGACTTTTTAAGCTTTTAAGAAACCCAAAGCACCATTTCAGTGATCCAGATTTAATCCACAGGAGTGCAAATGGTTGCTCTGGATTTTTAAAGTCATTTTATCCCGGATACAGATGACTCTTTACATCGTCGCATATATTCTGCTCAATGTTACTCAATTTGCCTTACTCCCTATTAATTTCACTTGAAGTGTTAGTAGTTTTCACAAGCAGACTGAACATGTTTAACTTTTTTTGCTTTAATTATTGTTTGAGTGTGTGGGCTGCCCTACGCAAGTTTGCAAACCACAGTGAAGCTGCATGTGTGCTCTCTGCTTCTGGAGACAGGATTCTTTGATGTTCTAGTTTGGGAAATGACAGGACAGAGGTCAAGGGTCACAACCATGTGGGAATATTTTTATGTGGAGAGTGCAGTGTAGACAGACTGTGCAGTGTTCAGCAACCATTGAGTGTTGTATCCTGGACAGAACCACCTCAGTATAGCAAGTTATAACAACAAAATGCCAGGTCATAGAAATATATATATTTTAAGTACATTTTATTATGGCAAAGGAGAACCAGCTAACTATGTGCTTTTATAATTGAAATAACACAATTCCAGGGTTGGGGATGTTCATTTACGTTCTGAAGTGGTTTTGAAAATTTTGTAGAAACATTTTGAAGTCAAGCGAGAGAACAATAAATTTAGAATTATAATAGTGCCAAATACATCATTGATGACAACAGCGTTAATAGTGTTTTAGCCCCAGTGGTAAGCCAGTGTTGCTTGCAGCTCACTGATTGTTTGAACTGAATTAGGAAGTCACAGTTCACGTCTCAGACTAAATAATGGAATCAGTTGCAGGTCCTGTGGGGAAACAAAAACATGTTTTTATTCTGACTGTGTCAGCTGCGAGGCAGCACATGATTGCCAGAAGGTTTTGTTTTTTGTCATATAGCACATTTTCTCTGCATACATCACATAGTAATAATGAATGGGAACACTGCAGCAGTGAGGGACAGCTCACAACATAATGACCTTATAGACTTGGCATTCTAGTTATTTTAGTTGCTGGAGCTGTTTCTCAAATCCACATAAGATTAATACTAAACATGTGTACTTTATACCAATCTTCATAGTATATTTTAAAGCAGTTTGTATATAAAACAATTCAAATTTCCCATGTGAATGTACTACATACCTCAAACGCTGGTTAGAACTTGTTTGTAGGACTGAGTTAGGAAACAGTTCAACACTAAACACCTACACTCATCCATTACAGTTTTACCTAACAGGGCACAGTAGCTCAGTGTTACTACCTTCAGACAGCTTATCTGCCAGTGTCAATGGTACCAGACTGACTTGTTTGTGTTGTACTCTTTTCAGAAGGACTATGAGGGTTTGTGTGTGTATTTGTATCAGAAGATATGCAAACCACCAAGTAAACACAAACTCTGATTTCTATTGTATTTATGGGGGATACTCATTTTTTTGTCTTTTGTACTTGTCTTTTTATTTTTTAATGAGATAAGCCTGTTCTATGTGTACAGTTTGAATAAAAGTGTTAAAGTTTGTAATGTGTTGAACCCTGTGATTTGTGGATAGAGTTTAGCCTGAGGAGACAGCAGTCGACTTAACAATCTCAGTAGACGTTATTCTTGAGTTCAGGCTGCTTTGTCAACATGGGTTTGGTATTTATTGTTAAACAAATGCCAGCAGTACATTAAGAAGGAGTTTGCCTGCATGTCACACTTCAGATATAGCCTTTTATGATCACCCAAACCAAGTAGGGCCTTTATTACATTCACTTTCCAGTTAAACATTAAAGCATGACAGTAAAAATATTTTTAATTCATGGGCATGACTTTATGGACATGGTGAACATTTGGGAGACAAGTAAACATAGTCCCCAACCTAGAGGACACCTCCAGAAGTCCTGTTTCCATGGTCAGAGCTGTTCAGATGGCGCAAGAGGAACCTACACAATATCAAGTAGGTGGTTTTGTTGTGGCTGATTGATGCACTTTGATAGTAATTCGACACTTTTCATTGCCTGTACTTGTTTTTGTAATTTTAAATGCAACACAGGGAAGTTTTCTGCTTTAATCACACAAAAGCAAAGTATTCTGGGCTGATGTGAATATGGCCAAATTGTCTAACTTCTCAAACTGCCCACATTCTCAGTTAGAGAAGCATAGCTTTCTGACAAAACCTGTGTAGCTGTTGTTCTCCTGCCAAACATCTGGTATGGATCTCTAACCTCTGCAAGTGAAATACTGAAATGCTTAAGAATGAGAGATCTCTGCTAGTGTTGGTAATTGAATTATACTGAAGCAGAAGATCACTAATCTATTGAGATAGCAGCACCTCATGAAACATGCATTATGGGAGATTACCCACCACACACTGTTAATACTAATTAGCATAAATGCTAATACTCCGCTCCACAGTAGGCCACATATAGATACTTTGGCCTCCGTTAATGATCCAGGCTTGTGTATTCAAAATGCCACAGCGCCACTGGCTGCTGTAAGTAAGTACTGCAGGGATTTACTCTAAGACTGGATTTACCTTCTGGATGAGCCGTTCCCCAAAAACCCAGCAGGCAGATCAGTGGCGTTCCTTTTAAGGATGAAAATACTCAGACTTTACACTGTCTGGTGTGATACCGACATCTGGTGGCCACAGCTACTTCATGCAGTCTACATGTAAGCAACCTGCTGGTACATTAGATCATACTAACTGCATGGATCAGTCTGTCACATTCATGTCCACTAGTGTTCGGGGTCACTTAGAAATGTCCTTATTTCTGAAAGAGAAGCAGTTTTATTTCAATGAAGATAACATTAAATTAATCAGAAATACAGTTTAGACATTGTTAATGTGGTAAATGACTATTCTAGCTGGAAATGGCTGATTTTTAATGGAATATCTCCATAGGGATACAGAGGCCCATTTCCAGCAACCATCACTCCTATGTTCTTTCTAGTGGTACATTGTGTTAGCTAATGGTGTTGAAAGGCTAACTGATGATTAGCAAACCCTTGTACAGTTATGTTAGCACATAAATAAAAGTGTGAGTTTTCATGGAAAACATGAAATTGCCTGGGTGCCCCCAAGCTTTTGAACAGTAGTATATATTAGTTTTCTTCATTATTTGGACACATTGTTAAGAGCGAAATGTTCAGTCTTTGGACTAGACAACTCTACAAACCTGGATTTACATTCATTTTGGAAAAAGAAAATAATGTAGGCCTTTAAAAAGCTTCTCACACAAGACAACAGCATACATGTTAAAACACAGAGCAAATTAATGAAAAGGTAAATGCTTTGAGAGTTTTGACTACTTCATCATTTGCAGCTTTTGACCAGAACGGAAAGTAGAGCATCAGCGCAGTGGAGAAAAACTATAAAGGCAGAAGGCCACAGCTAGAAGTAGATACAAAACCAAACCCTCTTTTCTCAAGGTTTTATGAACCATGCATCTCTAAAACACTTTTGCTAAGAGGAACTAAAGTCTGGTCATTTCAAAGGGATGGCAAAAATGTTGATTAACATAGTGGATGGTACTATCCTGCTGTCAGTATTCTTCTTACTTTGCTTTGTATCGTGGACATGATTTTGGTACGTTTTTAGAAGTATGATGCGAGCCAGCTTTAAACTCAATGACATTAAAAGCTTTCCCCATCACAGCTGGATTCAGAGTTAGCATTATTCTGAATTTAAAAATGATTTGGCCAGCTTAGATAAGTGTTAAAGCTGCAGCACAGACTGCTGCAGCAACCAACACATAGTCCTGTACTATTTGTCATTGGAAGTCAATTTTTTGACAGCTGCTTGATCCAGTCTGGACATTAAAATGACAGAGCATTGCAATAGAAATGCTACATACAGTTAAACAGTAGCAGTGCCTATAGATCAAAGGCACCCTGTGGAGTTTTGGTGCAGTTTTTAGGTTTGTTTGTGAATATTTATTAAAAACTCTAGCACTATGAGAGGAGAAGACATCTTGAAAATGAAAAGTACTGAGCAGTGAAACAAAACTTTAGTTACTCTTAGCAGCTTTTCAGTTGAGAAATTAAACTAATGATTTATTGTAAATGCAATATTTCTTCTTCTCTTTATTCTTATTCTTATTCTTATCATACATATTTGGAACTTTGCACTACAAGGAATGTTAATTCATTCATTCATAGTGGTATGTGTTTGGCTGTAATATGTTGTTTTGCTCAGCAGGTGCCAGAATAACACCAGTAGCTTCACAGCAGTAAATCATAAACCAGCACTTGCTCAATACTAATGCAGTTCATGACATTTTCTGTGGCTTCATTAATACATAACTAAATAAATACACACATTACAAAAACTACTTGTCTAATGATAAAACATGACGTGTGCAGATTTCTAAATTCTTTTTGTCTGTAACCAGTAAATTACACCCCGTGTTACCAAAACAAAAAGCTCTAAAACAGACTCGGTTGACATCGGTTGACAAATGAGAATATACACAGATAAAATTACATAGACTTTATCTGGTATGTGAGCCACTTCTAACTTGGAGCCAATGAAGTGAAAAACACAGCCAGCAAACATGTTCAACACTGAGACGATCTGAGGCGCACAAGTGGTGATGGCTTTTTGCTTGTTTTCTTTAGGCGTATTCAGACAAACTGCCAGAATCTTCATGTAGGAGGCGGAAATGAAACCGAACGGGGCTACAAACGTACACAAAGACAAAAAATATATCAGATATGTAGCTATGTAGTGAAACTGAACGTGCCAGTTTAATTACTAAGTGGTGATCACAGAACACTTTGTCAATGATGATTCTGCAAAATTTCAAACCAATGATGAATGAAAACAAGAATATAAAGTTTGCAAATGAATACATCCACACAAGCAGAATGATCCCCAACACCTTCCTTGTGTTCATGATGACATTGTAGTGTAAAGGGTGGCAGACAGAGATGTATCTGTCATAGGCCATGGCCGCTAAACTGCAAAACTCAACAGAGGCACATGTGTAGATGCAACACATTTGCAAGAAACACCACGGCAGGGTCACTTCATGGCTGTCTGAAGGGATTTGTGAGAGCAGAAGAGGATACAGTGATGTGCTGCCACCTATCTCGTTCACAAATAAGTTACACAGCAGTATGTACATGGGCTCATGCAGCTTTCTGTCCACATATATGACCAAAATAATAAACATGGCCACACAAATAGAGAGATACCATGACAGCATAATGCTAAAATAGAGGTATTTTAACTTTCCAATGTTACCATAGGCAGCCAGCACAAAAGATACATCCCCCCCCAGGGCCCTGACAATTTTTAAAAAACACTTAAACATCCTGTCTTTCAGTCCCTATTTTAGGTCAAGCTTGCAACAAAACTGTCTTTCAGGTGGAATGTTTGAAAAAACCTTAGAAATTAGTAATTTTCAATCACAAACCTGAATTCTTTGTTTTCATAGTCATTAATATATTCATATTTAGGGAAGATCTCGCCAGAGTCACAAAAGATATGTTTTCACAGCTCAGTTTGTATAAAGAGTAAACCGAATCTCTTGAAAATAGTGCCCCTTTGAAGTACTACACTTTCTAATTCTGTCATTTCAGTACAAAATATGCAAAAACTTTACAAAAACATATGTGTCAATTATTCTGCAGCCTATTTGAATCTAATTATAAGCATTTTAGAGTGAAATAGAATTTGAATTTTTTTTTAACTTACTACATTATACACAGTATAGTATATAGAAAGGATATTAAAATAAAGGTAAGTAAAGTAAAACATTAGTCTTAATTCAGCATTGTGTTTTTATGGGACACAAACACTTTAATGAAAATTAAACTTGGCTACACAGTGGATGGAACACACGTCCTATGAGACAGCCTGATCCGTTCAGTTCATACACAAGTGATTTCCATGTTACTGACAACAAAAGATAACATAAAAGTTTGCTGATGCAGCTTCCATCTATTGTGATGCAATGCTACAGAAATACAAGTAAACATGATGATTAAGTCTCAGGGTCATTAGTCCACCTGGTCTCGTATCCCCAGGACATCAATTTATGGTGGCTGTTGTGCTCAGGGACCAGCGATCTCCATGCAGATGCAACTGTTTGCAAACTCCCTCTTCAGTGCAAGGCAACCACTGGTGTTAGATCCAAAGGAAAATGTTTTCAGTGGACCTTTGACATTGTACATTTAGACTCTTATTGAAATACAAATTACTGACTAAAAGCAGTTCTGTTCCTCATCTGCCTGTTTAGACCCGCTTTTGTCACCAAAACTACTATATACTATACGGTAGTTTCAGTGACTAAGTTACAAATGAGTTTATTATACTGCAGTTGCCACCACCATGAGATTCAGCCGAAGCAAAAATAAATTTACGATTAAAACTCAGCTTTTGTGAACTTTGATGAACATATTTGTGTTACTGACTCAGAGTAAAACCCTGCCAGACTGCTACACTTCAGGGAATTGCAAGAACTATAAGAGCATCTATAATGAAGTAAGCAGTGGTCCAATATAATGTTACCCCACTCTGTGTAAACTGGGCCACAAGGTGAAGCAATGTTTGGTTTTTGCTGATAAAGCACCTTTGAACACACAGTTGACTCAAACTCAAAAGGCCCAAATTTAAGAGAAAAATATATGTTTAAGTAAATCAACAACAGACCGTCATGCAGTGGGATTATGCATCAACTTGACTCATGTAATGTACTACATGTGAAGGTACTACGTGACATCTGAAGAGTTTAGTGACAATATGTGGCAAAGTTCTCACATTATCATGCTGGCAAACTCTTACAGGGCCGTTACGGTATACCAACCATAATACTCAAAGCCAGTGATGTGGTAGTTTCTGCTACAGTAGGCTGCTGTGCATTTGCGGTGTTTGTAGTTATACGCTAAATAGCTGTCAGTCATCAGGCATTGACGGTCTACCTATATTCCCTTTATGCAACAGACAGCAGTGCAGCACTGTTGTCCTCCTTCCAGACTAGTGATTCTTCCAGCAGGAAGCAGACCCCATCTGTGTAACATGGCTGCTAAACCCACCTTCAACATGTTTAGGATCTGTGTACGAGCTTTGTTTCCAACAGATAAATAAAAGAAGCCTCTTAAAGTTTTTTGTTAAGGTTTCACTCAGTAGCTCAGGTGCAGGAAATGAGAGAGAGGCAAGCAGAATGCAGCAACAAGAGTTTATTCACAATACAATAATGCACAAGAACTACAAATCCCTACTGTACACAAAAACCGGAAGAGTAACCGGAACTACTAGGGAACAAAAACCAAAGATCTATAGCACCTCTAATGGCAGGAGGACTAAACAAAAACTTCAACTGACTGAAGCTGACCCACGGCAGGTATAACCTGAACAGGAGAACTCAGATACTCTAACTAAAATCGTCAATACTAGAATCTGCAAGAACTAAGAACATACTCAATCGAGAGAGCTAAAAAGGCTCATGACGTACTTTGTACGAATCAGAATAAACTATAAGCCAAGGAATTTGTCTATAAGCAAGGTGACAAGGACTATGACTAACTTGACTAGAAACTCTAAACACTATATACAAGCAACTCTGATCTCAAATGCAAAACCTATAACTGAAGTAACTAAGGAAAGCTAAGAACTCAAAAATGTAAGGCAAACCACAAAAAACTAAAAACTAATAATCTGACCGATCAGCTCGGACTGATGCACAGCCAGCAACTAGGAAGAATGGGGGCTGAGGCTCAAAAAGTGGAAGCTGTGGCTTGGAGATGGGTTAGCAGACAGCGATGGCTGGTGGAGGCCGAGATCGGGGCTTATCCAAAGATGACGGAGGGGGAGTTGGAGGAGAGCCAGGTGGCTGACTGAACAAGAAGATAACCGGCTGGCTGGTGAGCAGGTGAATCCAGAAATCCCAGAGGCAGATGATCACACAAGGGAGAGGCAGTCCAGGCTGAGAGGAGAAGAGCCAAAACCACAATTACTAGAGTTCACCAGAATAACCAAAGGTCAGCACTGACTAGTTGCATCAACGATCCAGTGAAGAATGAAGAGAAGAGTCTGGTTATATAGTGGAGAAGTTGAAGCTGATTGGATATGCAGTGTCTGCTCCCACTTCAGCTGATTACTCTGATGAGGATTTCCTACACCTGCCGCTGCTGTCTCAGCGCCACACATTCCTAAAAAGGAAACACAACAAAGGGGGGTAGGGGCACTACCCAGAACCTGCAGAGGCAGGCCTGACATTTTTACTCTTCAAGCAGAGTGGAAATGTGGTTCATGTCCTGATATTGGTGAGTATTCCTGTTGAAGGTTACTTGGCATTAAGCTGGCTCAACCAATTACCCTTTAGTGTCTAATAGACTTCTAAAAATTCATGAATGTCAGACATTGACACCATAAGAATGGGAAGTTTGCCTTGCTCTGTGTGCTTTACGTTGTGGAAGGACATGTGTTACACAAACCACGATCTTTTCCTCATTCCAAGCAATTAATTTTAATGCCTAAACCGAACTTAACAGTGAGTGAAAACAGATTAAACATCGACTGAAAATAGAACTTAGGCCACAAAATAAAACAAAACTAAGTAACATAATAAAGTTCTGACACAGGACGCAAACCTCAGTCTACTGGGTGAAGTCCTGTGACCTTGTGGACGTGCACAGTGACAGCTGCAGGCACAATGGAAGTGTAGTTATTGTTATTATACTACACTCGTGTGCAAATGTGCCAAATCTACTGGGTCAAAAATATACATACAACAACTTGAATGATCAATTTTAGTGATGCAGAAAGTTGCGTTCAGATCAAATTTTCTTGGCATGACCTATTAACAACTTGTGAGTGATTATGATTGACTAAAGCTGATGACTCTTGTGAGCCAGTTTAAACAGGACCCATTTTATACACTCATTAGACTCAGCCACAAACACTACAGCGGGAAAGTCTGAAGAGCTGAGTATGGATTTGAAGAAGCAAATCATTGACGTGAATAAGTCAGGAAAGTCATTTGGAGCAATTTCAAAGCAGGTACAGATCCCCAAAGTAAAGTTAGTAAGTATAAAGTGCATTTCACGGTTGCGTTACTGACGATCAGGAAGAAAACACAAACCATCACCTGCTGCTGAGAGACAATTGGTCAGAATAGTCAAGAGCCAACCAAGAATCACCAAAAAGCAGGTCTGCAGTGAATTAGAAGCTGCTAGAACTCAGTTGTCAGTGTTCAATCAAGTATGTTTTACATCAACATGAGCTGAGAGGCTGCTGTGCATGAAAGAAGCTTTTCATGTAGAGGCAGCTACTTAAAGCTTGACTTAAGTTTGCTTCCTCAGAGGCAGCTCTGAGAAAAGAGGTTGTACCAGAATCTAATTTTTAGCATTTGTTCATTTATACGTGTGTCCTTTCACTTTTACAAATGTTGTTGATATTCATACTGTTCCTAACACACAGGATGGATTGTTAGAGAGTTAAAACTCCCTGAAGACTATTGCTATTTATTTAATAGTTAAAAAAAAACAAAAAACAGACAAGGTGGAAACTTTCTCTGTCTTTAGCACATGTAAAATTAAATTGGTTTTTTTCCCCATAAAAGTCAAAACATTTGATTTCAGCCCAGGTGGTAGCAGCCTTACAGATGGTCTTTGTCCAGATTTGACAGCTAAAGTTGTAAAGTTCCCAATCTTAGATGAAGAAAAAACTCTTTAAGCTTAGAAAGTGTAAAAGCAAATCTTTCAATAACCACTGTCTATGCGACTAGCTGATTCATCTAAATATCTTAAGTTTATTGAACTTATCTTCTCAGTTTCAGCCAGTTCAATTCTGCTAGTTTTACAGTTTCACATTTCATAAGGTGACTTTGAACTCATCAGTAAATCAAAGTGCAGGCAATTCAAATTTTTAAGCCAGCAGAATAACTTATGTCTAGGTTGAATGAACTTAAAATGATTTACAGAGTAGGATTCCACCCTTAATGCATGTTTATCAAAACAATTTGACTAACAACATTTTCATATTTGCCAACATGAATTCTGATAAAAAATTTCCTTCAGTACTTCAGGAGGTATGATTATAATCACTTACATTTGTAGTCACCTTTTGCCTCATCAATAATTGCCATCAAAATGCAAAAATCCAGTTTTTACCACTTCTATTTTTTAAAACAAACTATTGGACTGTCAGCCAATGGCATGCCTGCGATAGAGAAGAGGGAGTATCCGCTAAGATCCAACCTTAAACTCTTAAATCACAACAAGAAGTGTGCACTTACTGGTCGACATTCGAGTGAAAGAAGTTTCAGGTTTGTGTTTGTAAGGCGTCCTGCGTCCTGAATGAATAATATATCGAACACAGCTCTCTTTTCTCTGTCTGGCTTCAGCGCAACAGTCAACTACAGAGTCACACTTTTCTCTGTCACTTTACTATGCTATTTTCTGATTGTCATGGTAAATATGTCTCTCATTTTAACCATAATACTGGATCAGAACTTACACAAGCCCATGTACATATTTTTGTGTTTTTTGTGCATCAATGCAATTTATGGAACTGTAGGCTTTTACCCCAAATTTCTCTTTGATCTGCTGTCTGATATTCATGTAATATCATATGTGGGATGCTTCTTGCAGGTTTTTATCATATATTCTAACATCAAAGTTGATTACTCCATTCTTGTGCTAATGGCTTATGACAGATTTGTGGCTATATGTAAACCGTTGGAGTATCACTCTGTCATGTCTGTGCGAAGAACCACTGTGTTAATTTGTCTGTGCTGGTTTATTCCTTTCTGCTTTGATGTTCTTATTGTGACCTTGACGTCAGCACTGACGTTATGTGGCAACCGAATACAAAAGCTTTACTGTGAGAACTGGTCAATTGTTAAACTCGCTTGTGGTTCTACAAAAGCGAACGATATAGTCGGATTGATTATCATTTCCTTTTATTGCTGTCATGCTCTCTGCATTGCATGCTCATACGTGCAGCTTGTGAAGGCAGCTTTAAGATCTAAAGAGGGCAGGAGAAAGTTCGCACAGACATGTGTGCCGCATTTATTTTGTCTCCTTAATGTCACGATTGCTTTGCTTTTTGATGTCATGTATTCTAGGTATGGAACAGCATCTATGTCACAGAATTTAAAGAACTTCATGGCAATACAGTTTCTGGTAATTCCACCTCTCATAAACCCTATTATTTATGGAGTAATCCTGACTAAAATTCGACACCGAATGATATATTTATGTAGGACGGCGTTCCAAAGATTGAAATTATAAAGCAAAGTTTGACACCTGTAACTCTTCTAATGTGTGTGAACATTACACTTTATAAATGATGGAAAAAAGGAGAAATGTTCTGATGTGGCCTCAGTTTTGTCAATTTCAACAACAGGAAAAAGAAAATACCTATTTAGATGTTTGAACCTTTATACTTTGGATGAAAAGAACCTCTAATGTTGTGAGAATTGGAAACTTGTAAGCTGTTCCATAGTTAAATAAGAAGGATTTATATTGTTGCATCTGTCAATATATTGTTATATTCTTGACACAATTTTTTCACAGGCTCCCCGTATGTGTAGTTCATTAAACAAAAGCAAAGACTGGGGAGTATTTAATGTTTTGTACTTTATGTATGGATCAACATCTGTGCCACAGAATGTAAAGACTGTAATGACCACACAGTTACTCCTAATCACACCTATTCTAAACCCTGATATTTATGGAGTGATCCTTACTAAAAGCTGAAACAAAATCATATATTTGTGTATGATTCCATTGTAAAGAATCAAATTAAAACCACCCTAATATGTGTGATGTGACAGCCCCTAAAAGACTGATGTTGCTGTGTTTGTCAGTATACGTGTAGCTCATAAAATGAAAGCAGTGAATAAATCTCTCTCTCTCTTTCTCATGACAAATAAGAAATAAGAATTTTATGTGACGTACAAATGGAAAGTGAGAGAACACTGTCATTACTTCAATAATTTCAGTTATGTTTAAAATGGCATTTTATTGGTATAATCAGTGCACCAAATAAAATTTGAAGACAAAACAATACCACAGTATTCACATGTGATGATTCTGAATGTTGTCGTGCTGTCAGATTGCATCATACATGATGAATAAAACATGTTGCTTCGGTAAACCTTTCACGGTTTTCTGTCAACATTCTGTACACAACTAAAAAGCAGAATATTCATCCGCCAGGGCAACATAATCCTCCAAATCTTGCAATATTTGAAAAACATTCTAACTTAAAAAAGCAATCTACAAGATTTTCTTTTTAATTAAAGTCACTATGTATCACTGATTAAAGTATTGCATCACTTATCTGCAATACTATGAAGTGAGTGTCTGTTAAGCTACTACTAATGCAAACTAATACTCCCTACTATTGCAGCTTTATATTACAAGCATTGAACTGATGATATACAAATCGATTTTTATGAAGTAAACACAGGAAAAGTAATGTATTTATCAGTGAGTTTAGCAGTTATTGCTATCGTGTACCAGAAATACCTACACAAAACAAGACAACAGACATTATTGACATTTTTCAGACTTTCAAATCCATAAAATTAGAAACAGTGTTTCTGCATAAGAATTTATTTAAGGAGTGACAGGTAGAGCATATCTCATTTAAACCTCTGGCGTGGCTCTCCTGTTCTTTTTGCTATTGAAATGTGTGGTGTCATCATGCCAAGGAGCTCTCTAAGAACTCTAGAAATACAAAAAAGCAGTGGATGCCTGTGTGTCTGGCAAGTGATTTTCAAAGATCTCCAAATGATTTGAAATATATCATTCTGCAGTGAGGAAAAGTATCTATAAGTAGATTAAATAGATTCCAAACAACTGTCAATGTCTCCAGGACTTCTAATTTCAGCCATAAACCAGACAGTCTGATGAAAATGTAAGTGGGTGGAAAATTAAATGCAGTTTCCACAAAATGCCACCAGAGGGCACTCTTGGTTTTTTTTTTGGGTGGGGGGGTGGGGGGGACACCGCCCTGTGACACGCACGGTTTGATAGGAATGTTTTCTGAGGTTTTCTATGGTAAATAAACCATAAATGTGTGTTTCTAATATGAACTATTCAGCCATACGCACGTGTAAAGGTTTGATGGATGTATGTGCTGCTATTTTGTTAACTAAGAAGATTGTAGTGTTTCGATGTTGCTAGAAACATGAAGACTGCTAGGAGCTGCTAGGGTAGAGCTTCTGTCCATTAAGTCAAGTGTTGTGAAAGCCTGCGTTGGTAGGAAACTTGAACTGTATGTAACTACGGTTGTAACTGTAACGTTGTATACACTATATGTGAATGTTAAAGATGCTAAAGAGATGTTTGTGTGTTCTGTTATGGGGGGGGGGGGGGGGGGGGGGGGACTACAGTTATTTTTTATGTAGTTTGTTTTGCTTCATGTGTAGCGTTTCAGTCTTATTTAGACTGTGTAGCAGTGTAGTTTTATTTGGAGGACCTTTTGTGAGTGCACTGTAAGTAGCACCAGAAATTCCTATTGGATTGCACACTTTTGTGTGGAGTGCAGCAAGTCAGTCTTGCAATTTCTTTTATTTATTATTTAATTATTTCATCCATTGAAGAATAAAGAACCCAAATATTGTGTCCTGTGCAGTGTTAATTTTGCCAGGCTACAGAAAAGAAGTCTTCAAAAACCTCGACATTTTGATCACAAGTTCTGCAAGTCAATCTCCTAACTGTTGGTGGCAAAGTGCTGAGTGTATCCAATAAAAAGAGCACAACATCATGGTAGGTGAAAAGCCTTACTGTCCACAGAGAACATTAGAACAAAACTACAGTTTGCCATTGAACATATGGATAAAGAGCAGGCCTTTAGGAACACTGTGCTCTGGACAGATGAATCAAAGACCGAGTTGTCTGGCCTCAGTAGACATGATTGGTACAGACCAGAGACAGCTTTTTAGGAGAAGAACCTCATACTGATTGTAAGTGCTGCAAATGTTGTAGTTTCACTGGCTCTAGGTTTGGGCAGCTTCCAGTCATTGACTCAACTATGAATATTGCATCATATCTAAGAGTGCCTAAAGGTACTGTGAGGCCATCAGTCTAAAGGTAGAATTGGGAGTGAACCCCTTTGCAAGATAATGATCCTCCACAGTCCAGCAAATCCACCAAGGTTTAACCCAAAAAGAAGAAATGGAGGGTTATAGAAATACCTCAAACATCTTGAAACTGAAGGAATATTGTGTGAAAAAGTTGTCTGATATTTCAACAAACCCATGTCAGGGCTGGTGGACAATTGTGTAAAGTGCTCCTTAAAGAGACAGAGATAACATTAGTTACATTTTTAGCTCTGTGATAGCTGTCAACCTGTCCATGGTGGGCTGGGAAAGGCTTCAGCCTCCCATCACCTAAAACTGAGTAACAGTGTGCTAAACATTAAAACATAGATAGTATGTTGGTAATATTAAGTATAGCAGAGGGACTTTTTTCAAATATGAAAATTTGCCTCATAAGTTTTTGTAATGTGTTCATTATGTTTTTCCTCTTGTGAAAAAAAAAAACACTTGGTGTTGTCCAGAAATCCTTTTATCATGTCTGGCTACTGTGTGTAAATCTGTATGTTACAAGAAACTTCAGTAGGATAGTGGGGAGAAATATTTAATCACAGTAAATCGCAGCCTCCTGTGTGAGGATGGGGTCCTGGGCTGGCCAATCTGAGCCGTTCGGTCCCTGTACAACCAAAGTGAGAGCTGTGTCTGCTTATTGGGCACAAAATCAGACATGTTCCCTGTGAGTGTTGGACTCCATCAGGGCTGCCCCTTGTCTCTGATCTGATCTGGTTTGTGTTATTCATGGATCGTATCTCAAGGTGCAGCCAGGGTGAGGAGGGTGTCCGGTTTGGGGACCTCAGAATCGTGTCTCTTCTTTTTGCAGATGACGTGGTGCTGTTGGCCTCTTCAGTCCGTGGCCTTCAGCACGCACTGGAATGATTTGCAACTGAGTGTGAAGCATCTGGGATGTGAGTCAGCACCTCTAAGTACGACGCCATGGTTCTCTGCCAGAAACTGGTGGATACCACCTTCTGGATTGGGGGAGTAGTTGCTTCACTAAGTGAACAAGTTCAAGTGTCTCGGGATGTTGTTCACTAGTGATGGGTGGCTGGGCTCAGCCTTAGATATAGGGTGAGAAGCTTGGACATCCGGAGGGAACTCAAGGTAGAGCCTCTGCTCCCTCACGTCAAAACGAGCCACTTAAGGTGGTTCGGACATGTGATTCGGATGCCTCCTGGAGGCTTCCTTTGGAGGTTTTCCGAGCACTTTCACCTGAGAGGAAACCCTGGGGTAGACCCATTATATATCTTGTCTGGCCTGGGAATGTCTCAGGATCTGTCAGGAAGAGCAGGAAAGTGTTGCTGGGGAGGGATGTCTGGAACGGCCTGTTTTGACTCCTGCCTCTAGAACCCGACTCTGGATAAGCGGAAGAAAATTAATGGATGGATACAACATCATATGACCTAAAGGTTAAAAAAAAGTGAGCTTGTAGTTGAACCAGCAAGATAAAACTGGATAAAAAAGCTTCTCTAGTCAAACTACTCAGTGGCCAGCAGGTCTGAAGTTGTCCTGAGCAGCTTTAAGGTGTCAACACACGTAACTGTGCCTGTGGACAGTGTGTTTCTGTAAAAGAGGGCTTGGCTTTGAGTGAAATCTAATAACTAAGCGAGACATAAGAGAGATACCGTCTCAAAAAGATCAGAGTGAAAAACTGCCTCAGCCTTTGGTTCAATCCTGGCTTGTCTGCGCTTATTCACCAAAAACACAACCTATGGCGTAGAGCAACGATCTCTAATAAGACACCTGACTGGCAGTCATATAGGGCTTTAAGAAACAAATTTACTCAGTCTATCAGACAGGCAAAGTCGAACGATTTCAAACAGCAACTGAATGCTAATGGCCCTGACCCACAAAAAATTTAAATACCATCAACGATGGAAAACAAAAATGTGCCTGCCCATCTGCCTACTGTAATTAAATGTGATGATATTGTTGTCACAGACAAATCCAAAATGGCAGACCACTTCAACAGACACCTTGTCAAAGCTGGCTGTGACCTGTGAGGACAATTCTGGTATTCGTACTTGTTCCCCTGTCAATCGAGCATCTGTCGCCCATTCATCTGCCTGAGGTTTTCCCCCCTTCTCTTTTCAGTCAGTACAGGAGTCTAAGGTACTTGGGAAGCTGCTCCACCCGGACATTCATAAATCTGCTAGACTGGATGCATTGGATCCACTATTTTTAAAGACAGTCCCTCATGTAATCGCAGTGCCTATCTCCTACATTTTTAATCTATCTCTACAAATTGGTGTGTTCCCAAGGGACTGGAAGTCTGCTGCTCTCACCCCACTTTTTAAAGGAGGTGATAACTCAGATTTAAGCTGCTACAGACCCATTTTTTCCCTGTCTCTCCAAAATACCGGAGAAACAGGTCAACAAGCAGCTGATGTGCCACCTGGAGACTCATAATGTCCTTAACCAGTTCCGATCTGGCTTCAGATCCGGACACAGTTGCGTCACCGCTATACTTAAGGTCCTCAACGCCATCATATCTGCCACTGACAAAAAGGAGTTCTGTGTTGCTGCATTTGTTGATCTGGCAAAGGCTTTTGACTCTGTGGACCTCAAAATACTGCTGGACAAGCTAAGAGACATAGGACTTTCTGAGAACTGTCTGGCTTGGTTCAAGAGTTACTGTTCTGATCGTCTGCAGTCAGAGAGGCTGGAGGGTCTTCTATCAGATGCCCTGCCCCTATCTAAAAGTGTCGCAGGCTACACTATTCAGTGTATTCGTCAATACAAAATCGCAGTCTGTGCACTAGCAGCTTCATCAATCTCCTCACACCCAAAGCCTTTACCTCCTTTGACCGCTGCTCTTTTCAGTTTTCCTTAGAACTTAGCTCATTCATTCCCCTCTCACAATTTAAAAATTCAATTCAACCAATAATACAAGACCACTGCACTTGGCTTTTAGCCATTTACCTCTTATTATGTGTCATCGTTTGTAACCGTATTAGAAAAGTGAAAAACTAACCTCCGACTGGTATTTTATTCTCTTTTAGGGTCATTTTATGGGATTATAGTAATGAAAGAGATTCTTTTGATTTGTGTGTGTGATGCCTCGGAGGGATGAACATGCAGCAATTTACTGTCACAATGATGAAATACAAATTACGTAATTTCAAAATCTCAAGACAAACTTTCGTATGTTTACTGTGACCTGACTGGCGTCATCAGTGGAAAACAGCTGGCCTCAGGGAACAGGACTCACTACAGCCAGGAGGGAGGATACTGTAGCTGTTGCTTTGAAACAGTTACATGATGTAATTATGATAGAAGGGGTCAACAGGTCATTAACTTCATCCTCCTCAGAGAGCAATTAATACAACACCACCACTCTGGAGACCAGGACTCTGAGACATACTAACAAGCCCTTTAGCCAGTAAACCTTCCATCCTATTACAAAACTGAAAGAAATGCACAGATTAAACCACATTAAAGTTTTTATTTCCTTTAGTACAGTTCAATTATTCAGCTGTTGAATTTTAATTTTAGTATCAGTCTTCTTTAGCCTGGCTCGTCATTAAGGGCAACCCGCATAAATAATTAACAGTAATTTGCAACACAATTGCATGTAATCAGTACGATGTTACCATAAACCTCAAACTGGTTGGTAGTTATACAATCGCGCAAATATTGCTAAATAAATTTGGACACAACTTCATCTCATGGCTGGGTTCTTTCTAATTACGAGATGCTGAACTGTGCAGTTCCATTCAAAGGCATGGAATTAATTTCACTTTGTCCAAAGTTCGTAGTGCACTGACGCTTCCTTCAACACTCAAATAGACAGTTTCGGAGTTTCCTGGGCACCATTTTGTGGTAGAACAACCACACTCTTTTTTTTTAAATGTTACAGTGTCTGGTAATTTTCTGGCTGGAAGCAAACCTGCCTTACTGAGTTAGGAAAATGGAACCATTTGGAGTAGTGCTTCTGGAGATCAAATGAAACAGTGAAATATAGCATCATTTCATCAACATAGTCATATTCCCCGTATATTTTTGGAGTTAGTAACACAACCTTTTCTTCATTACACTGTGTTTACACAGCTGTAAAGAAAGCAGCTTTAGTGTGTGTTCAGGCACAGCATAGAGCTGTCCATCCATCCATGTATCCATCCATCCATCCATGCATCCATCCATGCATCCATCCATCCATCCATCCATCCAACTAACTGTAATGGGCAGATCAGAGGTTGATTGAGTCCAGCAAGTAATGTTGTCCACATGTTCTATTCTTCTGATATAAACTTGATCTGCTTTAAGTATGCAACACTCATCTCATGTGACCTTAAAATGGAAATATTGACTAGATTTATCGTCTCAGAGAACTGCAACTGTGATCACCATATATTTGTCATTTACAATGTATTGTAAAAAACAACAACAAAATTTTAGGAGAAGAAGTCAGCAGAATAGCATATACAGAAACTTCTCAAACACTCTGCAGCATAATCAACCACACTGATGTCCAGTTATGTGCTCAACAAACTGTAGCTTTGTTGAAAATATAGTTTTGTATGGTTAATATTTGAAACATTTCACGCATATGGATATAAAAGTCCTTTTCATGGTTTCCATCAGGTCTGTTGACCTGTTTTTGCACACTGTGTGGGTTCTTAAGTAGTCCCACATAGAAGTAGCATTCTGCTACAGAGGAAAACAACCTTGCTTGTTTGTATTTCTTTTAAAACAGTCACAGTCTTAATGGGGTAGCGCTAAGCCCATGATGCAGCAACACTGTCCCCTGAAAATAGTAATGGAGGAATTGTATCTTTAAAATATATTCATACTTGGACACTAACTCTATACATACTTCCTCACAACATCAGAGTCAAGTGTCCATAATGTTTACCATGTTTAGCTTATTGTGTTAGCAAGCCAGCATAATGTAAATGGAAATATTTGCCATAGCCTGAAACATTTTGCACGTTTAGACCTAAAAAGAAGGAATTTTGTAACCTGAAAATTTTTATTGACAACCACAAAACATGAAAACATCATCAGTGGGTGTAACTTATTCAAAAGGAAAAAATACTTAGCTGCAGAAAAAAAATGAAGATGACCAGTATTTGCTGTACTAAAAGATGAATCAATCATTGTGGTGATTCAATGGTTCCACTATAAACTGGTAGAAACGTTTCCTGGTTTGTTAGGTTGCATCTAGATTTCAGTTTCAGAAAAGCCGTATTAGCTTTAACCACAAAGAGCTGCTGAGTTTGAAGGGAAATTTAATTTACGAATATTCGCCATAAACAGAACTCCTGAACAATTTTACCTTTTGGCCTGATCGTAGCACAAAGTGAAATTTTATTACCATAGATTTTGACAACTTGTGTCAGTGTCTTTTGCAAATTTCAGTGCAATGTGTCCACTAGTTGTAGATAATTCAGCCTGGACAGAAGTAATGGATTGTCTGTCTGACATGTATGACGACACTGGCATCCCTTGAGCCATGCTGCTAGTGTGGACAAAAACTTGTACTTCATGTGAAAGCTTGACACGTTTAGTGTGGAATTTTCCGAAATCTCCAGAGGCTAAATAACATGGTGACGTTGGAACAAGTTAAAAGACTGAGAACAGCTCCCAGAGCCCACAGTTGTGGTGTATCTGTGTATAGAGCTCAGCAAAATCCAAATATTGACTACTGAATATGTTTTCTGCTTTTTTTTTTCCTAAAAATTTTCAGTGGTGTCACTTTTTCAGAACACTGATTGTAGGTTGTTCAAAAGCAGACATCAGAATTTAGTTTTTTTTTTAGCAACTATTGGAGTCAGAGAATGGAAAACAGCACTGTCTCTTTTTACTTTAACTTCACCATGTTCATGAGAATCGGACACTACCGTTATCTCGCCTTTGTCTTTTGCCTCCTGTTGTACAGCTTCATTGTTTGTGCTAATGTTCTCATAATATGGATAATACTGCGGGAGAGCACGCTACACAAGCCCATGTATGTGTTTATTGCATTTCTGTCTGTCAACTCTGTGTATGGTTCTACTGGTTTCTTCCCCAGATTCCTCATGGACCTCCTGTCTGATACTCATTTAATCTCACGTCCTGCTTGTTTCACTCAGATTTACATTATTTTCACATATACTTTCTATGAACTGACCATCCTGAGCATCATGGCTTATGACAGATATGTTGCTGTGTGTTATCCTTTACACTATCACAGAAAGATGTCTTCCAAAACTGTCTACGGTTTGGCATTTTTTGCTTGGTTCTTACCAGCCTGTAACCTTTCAATAACCATTAATATGGTTGTCAGGCTTCCTTTATGTGGCAACAAAATAGAGAAGATATACTGTACCAGCTGGAATATTGTGAAATTGTCATGTGTTACTGCTGCTGTTAGCAGTATTGGTGCTACGGTGGGATCCATAGCTATAGCCTTCATTCCTTTTGGTTTCATCTTGTACACTTATCTTCGAATTGTGCTTGCTTGTTGGAATAGGTCAGAGTTCAGAGGAAAAGTGTTACAGAGTTGTCTTCCACATGTTGTTTCCTTTGTCGTTTATTCCATCACTTCGTTTACTGAGAGCGCTCTGAGCCGGCAAAACCTCCAAGAGGTTAATCCATTTGTTGCTGTAATTCTGTCAATAGAATTCATCATAATTCCTCCAGTTGTGAATCCTCTTGTGTATGGACTTAAACTGCCAGAGATTAGAAGACACATTTTCAGGATTTTATGCTCAAAACCCACATCTAAAAGGAATTCCTGCAGACCTTTAAGAGACTCAACAAATGTGCTGCCAACATTTTGTGCTGTGAATGAAACGTCTACAGAGCAAAATGAGGCATAAAACCTAAAAATGATGTCTAAGGCAGAGTATCTGCTGAAATCATTATTTTGGCTAGAATAACATGATGATAGACTTGTTGACATGCTGTATATAGTGACTGTGCAACAGTTACTAATGACTTACCAAGTGAGCATGATTTGTTGTAACTGATGTGAGATATAATTCATGGTTACCCTTAAATCACGTCCCATACAAATATAGTATTACACTAATAACAGTACATCAAGGAAAGTGATTCTTTCTGATTCTTAAACATCTTTGCAGGTCATGTTTTTTTTCAGGGTGACAAAAACATAGCAAAAGGGAGGTTTGATCATGTAAAACAGCAGCTTGATTGAGAGTAAAAAACTCAGCCATACGTTCCACTTATCTGCTTGTTCATTTCATTCTCTTGTTTTCTGTGTTTTGAGGTTCTGACCTAAGCTTTTTTAATGCACAGATACACAAGAAGACAAGTAACCTCTCGCTCTTAAGTCCACTTATGCCTTGAATATACTTTTAGATATTTAAAAGGACAATTTCTGTTAGTCAGAATGTTATTGTATGTCTTCTATTATCATTTGCATAGCCGAAATGCTGTTATGGATAACTATAGGGGATGGACGGAGAAACTAGGAGACCAGAAGTTAATGTTTTGAGCTGCAGAATAGAAAACAGTAAAACCCAAATCTCCTTGTGCAGGTGTATGTACAATATACAATGAAAAAATGAAAGCAGAGTGAATAAATCTCTCTCTCTCTTTCTCATGACAAATAAGAATTTTATGTGACGTACAAATGGAAAGTGAGAGAACACTGTCATTACTTCAATAATTTCAGTTATGTTTAAAATGGCATTTTATTGGTATAATCAGTGCACCAAATAAAATTTGAAGACAAAACAATACCACAGTATTCACATGTGATGATTCTGAATGTTGTCGTGCTGTCAGATTGCATCATACATGATGAATAAAACATGTTGCTTCGGTAAACCTTTCACAGTTTTGTCAACATTCTGTACACAACTGAAAAGCAGAATATTCATCCGCCAGGGCAACATAATCCTCCAAATCTTGCAATATTTGAAAAACATTCTAACTTAAAAAAGCAATCTACAAGATTTTCTTTTTAATTAAAGTCACTATGTATCACTGATTAAAGTATTGCATGAGTTATCTGTAGTACTATGAAGTGAGTGTCTGTTAAGCTACTACTAATGCAAACTAATACTCCCTAGTACTGCAGCTTTATATTACAAGCATTCAACCGATGATATACAAATCCATTTTTATGAAGTAAACACAGGAAAAGTAATGTATTTATCAGTGAGTTTAGCAGTTGTTGCTATCACAAAACAAGACAACAGACATTACTGACATTTTTCAGACTTTCAAATCCATAAAATTAGAATCAGTGGTTCCACATAAGAATTTATTTAAGGAGTGACAGGTAGAGCATATGTCACGGAACAGGGGTCCGAACCCAGAGTGCAAACACTCAGCCAGGCACAGGTTCCAACAAAAGGTGTTTATTTAACAGAACAGTCAATAACGCAGGCAAACTTCCTAAACTAACATAACACAGAGCCCAGACAATACTCACAAACTAAAAGCACAAACTGAGGGAGCTGGGCTGGCAGGCCCGGCTAATCAGCAGTCCTGAGGAGGCACACCGGCGCTGCAGGACGTGCCGCGGAGGTCGGTGGCGCCTGGATGCGCCGCGGGGATCGGCGGCGGCTACAGGACGTATTGCGGAGGTCCACGGTGGCGGGACGTGCCGCGGTGATCGGCAGGACGTGCCGCGGAGAAAGCCAGGAGGGGAACCGGCACAGAGGCAGCCAAGAAGACGGACCGAGCCGACAAGCTGGCTACGAACGGTCCGGCGGAGAGCTAAACGGAAAGAGGGGAACACCAAGTTTAGTACAATGGCTGAACAGATGATCATCAAGCTAATGGTGTTACTCACTACACGGCGTAGCGGACGCTACGATCTGGCAGGGAGACGAAGGACGAGCCCGGCTTTATCCACAGCTGATGACGGATCGTGCACAGCTACGTTCTCTCTGCAGCTGTGTCTAATTGGCCAGGATCGTCCGCAGGCCCGGGGCGTCGCGCCGAGAAGGGAGGAACCATGACAGTACCCCCCCTTCTCTATGTGCGCCTCCTGGCGCACAACTGGGTCGGTCAGGGTGCTGGTGGGGAATCCCCGATGAGGGGGGGTCCTGGGGCAGGCAGCGATCAGGAAGGAGGGACCGCTCCGGAGGGTGGCCCGGGGGCTGGACAGGCTGGAGGGACCGCAGGCTGTGGATCCCTAACCAGTCCTGCAGAAGCCCAAGGCGACAGGCCCTCTTTGGAGGCTGGTGGCCAGCAGGACGGGGACCCTCTGGAGGCTGAACTGGGACCCGGCGGCCGGCAGGACGGGGACCCTCTGGAGGCCGGACTGGGAACCGATGGCCGGCAGGATGGGGACCCTCTGGAGGCCGGACTGGAGGCTGGACTGGGAACCGGCGGCGGCGGGACCCCTCTGGAGGCTGGGCTGGAGGCCAGACTGGGAACCGGCGGCGGCGGGACCCCTCTGGAGGCCGGGCCGGGGACTGGACTGGGGACCCCTCCGGGGGCCAGGCTAGGGACTGAACTTTGGACTCACTTGGTGCTGGGGCGGCCACTGCAGGGGAACTACTCGGTGCTGGGGCGGCCACTGCAGGGGGACCACTCGGTGCTGGGGTGGCCACTGCAGGGGGACCACTCGGTGACTCCAGCACTGTCTCTTTGCTGGGGGGATTCTCAGCAGGCCCTGGCTGACCTCTGTCCCAAGCTCCACAGGCCCCCATGGAGGTGGCAGGGAAGGCGGTGTCACGTCCCTCAAAGACAACGGAAACGGTGAGGCAGCACATGGCTCCTCCACGACAGGAAATGGTGAGGCGGCACAGGGCTCCTCCACGACAGGAAATGGTGAGGCGGCACAGGGTCCCTCCACGACAGGAAACGGTGAGGAGGCATTGGGCCCCTCCACGACAGGAAACGAGGCGGCACTGGGCCCCTCCAAGGCTGCAGGAGGTGAGGCGGCACTAGGCCCCTCCAAGGCAGGAAATGAGGTGGCACCGGGCCCCTCCAAGGCAGGAAATGAGGCTGCACCGGGCTCCTCCAAGGCAGGAAGTGAGGTGGCACTGGGTCCCTCCAAGGCAGGAACTGGTGAGGCGGCACTGGGCCCCTCCAAGGCAGGAACAGGTGAGGCGGCACAGGGCCCCTCCAAGGCTGCAGGTAACGAGACGGCGTCGAGCCCCTCCAAGGCTGGGGGTGAGGTACGGCGCTTTCTGGAGCAGCGCCTTCTGCGAGAGGGCTTCCCCGCAGGTGGCTCAACAGAAAGCTGGGGAACAGGCTTCGGCAGGTTGCCAGGGGAATTACTGGGTGAGGCGGCATCGAGCCCCTCCACGACTGGAGGTGAGGCGGCGTCGAGCCCCTCCACGACCGGAGGTGAGGCGGCGTCGAGCCCCTCCAAGGCAGGGACAAGTGAGATGACCTCAGGCCTCCCAAAGACAGAAGAGGCGGCCTCGAGCGCCTCAAGGATCGAAGTGGCGGCTTCACGCGCCCCAGAAACCAGAGCAAAGTCCATAGACTCCTTGTCGACTGACCAGGCAGTTTTGAGCTCCTCTAGACCCAGAGAGGCGGTTTTAAGTGCCTCAACAACTAAAGAGGTGGCCGCGGGCCCCTCAAGAAAGGGTAGAATGGCCACCAGCCTCCCAGCGACTGAAGAGGCCACTCTCAGTATCTCAGGAACTGAGGGGGTGATCACGGGCCCTCGTAGGACAAGAGCAGCGGTGGCGTCGACTCACCCGGAACCAACAGGAGCGGCGTCGACCCGGTCAAAAGTAGCCCGGCAATGGGGCTGGTGCAGGGAGACCCCCGTGATGCAGACAGTCGGGGCCTCAGCCGGGCTCGGTGGCGAGACCTCAGTAGAGCAACGGCGCGATGATGTCAAGGTGCCAAGAGGTGGTGAGGTTCGGCCTCTCCTGGAGCTGCGTCTTTGGTGGGAGAGCTTTTCCACTGGTGGCTCAACGGGATGCTGGGGGGCAGGCTCTGGTTGATTGCTGGGTGGGGGGCTAGCTGGCTGTGAGCAAGCTAGCTCAGGAGCAGGCAGAGATCTATCAGGCAGTTCTGTCAGATGGGTCAGGGGAGCGTTCAAAAGCTTGGAGACGAACTCAGGCAGAAGGTGAGTGAGCCGAGGCTTTTGGGCAACCTCACGGCGTGCCAACAACACATATACCTCTGCTACCTGAGGTTCTGGCGCATTTCTCCACAATCCATAAAAGTGAGCAAGTTTATATAATAGTTCATTATACTCCTTATTCAGGACAGGGTCAAAGGAGGATTCTGATGGCTGAGGCCGCCTCCCCTGGCTGGTTGCAGCCACTTTGATCCGCGGTGGGGGCCGTGAAAAAACACAGCCAGACTGAGTGTTTGCTGGGTTCATGTTGATGGCCAGCTCGTACTGTCACGAAACGGGGGTCTGAACCCAGAGTGCAAACACTCAGCCAGGCACAGGTTCCAACAAAAGGTGTTTATTTAACAGAACAGTCAATAACGCAGGCAAACTTCCTAAACTAACATAACACAGAGCCCAGACAATACTCACAAACTAAAACCGCCGGGTAACCGCCCTGTGACAACGCGAGATTTCGGGGCTCCACAAGAGACTGCGAGAATCAGGAAGCTCTCTCTCCTTCCTGAGCGCAACACGCACGGTTTGATCGGAATTGTTTTCTCCGGTTTTCTAAGGTAAATAAACCATAAATGTGTGTTTCTAATATGAACTATTCAGCCATACGCACGTGTAAAGGTTTGATGGATGTATGTGCTGCTATTTTGTTAACTAAGAAGACTGTAGTGTTTCGATGTTGCTAGAAACATGAAGACTACTAGGAGCTGCTAGGGTAGAGCTTCTGTCCATTAGGTCAAGTGTTGTGAAAGCCTGCGTTGTTGGTAGGAAACTTCTATCAATCTTTATTGGTCATTGCACACTTTCATATGCAACAAAATTTCATTACTTGAACTGTATGTAACTACGGTTGTACCTGTAACGTTCTATATACTATATGTGATTGTTAAAGATGCTAATAAGATGTTTGTGTGCTCTGTTATAAGGGGGGGCACTACAGTTATTTTTTATGTAGTTTGTTTTGCTTCATGTGTAGCTTTTCAGTCTTATTTAGACTGTGTAGCAGTGTAGTTTTATTTGGAGGACCTTTTGTGAGTGCACTGTAAGTAGCACCAGAAATTCCTATCGGATTGCACACTTTTGTGTAGAGTGCAACAAGTCAGTCTTGCAATTTCTTTTATTTATCATTTAATTATTTCATCCATTGAAGAATAAAGAACCCAAATTGTAATTGTGTCCTGTGCAGTGTTAATTTTGCCAGGCTACAGAAAAGAAGTCTTCAAAAACCTCGACATTTTGATCACAAGTTCTGCAAGTAAATCTCCTAACTGTTGGTGGCAAAGTGCTGAGTGTATCCAATAAAAAGAGCACAACATCATGGTAGGTGAAAAGCCTTACTGTCCACAGAGAACATTAGAACAAAACTACAGTTTGCCATTGAACATATGGATAAAGAGCAGGCCTTTAGGAACACTGTGCTCTGGACAGATGAATCAAAGACCGAGTTGTCTGGCCTCAGTAGACATGATTGGTACAGACCAGAGACAGCTTTTTAGGAGAAGAACCTCATACTGATTGTAAGTGCTGCAAATGTTGTAGTTTCACTGGCTCTAGGTTTGGGCAGCTTCCAGTCATTGACTCAACTATGAATATTGCATCATATCTAAGAGTGCCTAAAGGTACTGTGAGGCCATCAGTCTAAAGGTAGAATTGGGAGTGAACCCCTTTGCAAGATAATGATCCTCCACAGTCCAGCAAATCCACCAAGGTTTAACCCAAAAAGAAGAAATGGAGGGTTATAGAAATACCTCAAACATCTTGAAACTGAAGGAATATTGTGTGAAAAAGTTGTCTGATATTTCAACAAACCCATGTCAGGGCTGGTGGACAATTGTGTAAAGTGCTCCTTAAAGAGACAGAGATAACATTAGTTACATTTTTAGCTCTGTGATAGCTGTCAACCTGTCCATGGTGGGCTGGGAAAGGATTCAGCGTCCCATCACCTAAAACTGAATAACAGTGTGCTAAACATTAAAACATAGATAGTATGTTGGTAATATTAAGTATAGCAGAGGGACTTTTTTCAAATATGAAAATTTGCCTCATAAGTTTTTGTAATGTGTTCATTATGTTTTTCCTCTTGTGAAAAAAACACTTAAAAGCATAAAATGCAATTCAGCTTGCTCTCTCAGTACACATCAGAGCTTTTGCATGCGATTATATGGTGTTGTCCAGGAATCCTTTTATCATGTCTGGCTACTGTGTGTAAATCTGTATGTTACAAGAAACTTCAGTAGGATAGTGGGGAGAAATATTTAATCACAGTAAATCGCAGCCTCCTGTGTGAGGATGGGGTCCTGGGCTGGCCAATCTGAGCCGTTCGGTCCCTGTACAACCAAAGTGAGAGCTGTGTCTGCTTATTGGGCACAAAATCAGACATGTTCCCTGTGAGTGTTGGACTCCATCAGGACTGCCCCTTGTCTCTGATCTGGTTTGTGTTATTCATGGATCGTATCTCAAGGTGCAGCCAGGGGGAGGAGGGTGTCTGGTTTGGGGACCTCAGAAGCGTGTCTCTTCTTTTTGCAGATGACGTGGTGCTGTTGGCTTCTTCAGTCCGTGGCCTTCAGCACGCACTGGAATGATTTGCAGCTGAGTGTGAAGCATCTGGGATGTGAGTCAGCACCTCTAAGTACGAGGCCATGGTTCTCTGCCAGAAACTGGTGGATACCACCTTCTGGATTGGGGGAGGAGTTGCTTCACTAAGTGAACGAGTTCAAGTATCTCGGGATCTTGTTTGCGAGTGATGGGTGGCTGGGCTCAGCCTTAGATATAGGGTGAGAAGCTTGGACATCCGGAGGGAACTCAAGGTAGAGCCTCTGCTCCCTCACGTCAAAAGAAGCCACTTAAGGTGGTTCGGTCCATCTGCCTTCTGTAATTAAATGTGATGATGTTGTTGTCACAGACAAATCCAAAATGGCAGACCACTTCAACAGACACCTTGTCAAAGCTGGCTGTGACCTGTGAGGACAATTCTGGTATTCGTACTTGTTCCCCTGTCAGTCGAGCATCTGTCGCCCATTCATCTGCCTGAGGTTTTCCCCCCTTCTCTTTTCAGTCAGTACAGGAGTCTAAGGTACTTGGGGAGCTGCTCCACCCGGACATTCATAAATCTGCTAGACTGGATGCATTGGATCCACTATTTTTAAAGACAGTCCCTCATGTAATCGCAGTGCCTATCTCCTACATTTTTAATCTATCTCTACAAATTGGTGTGTTCCCAAGGGACTGGAAGTCTGCTGCTCTCACCCCACTTTTTATAGGAGGTGATAACTCAGATTTGAGCTGCTACAGACCCATTTCCGTTTTTCCCTGTCTCTCCAAAATACCGGAGAAACAGGTCAACAAGCAGCTGATGTGCCATCTGGAGACTCATAACCCTCTTTTCGACCGGGGTGGAGCCCGTTCGGAGTTGGAGCCGGCGCCCGACTTGGCGCCGGTTTTTTGTGTTTCGACCACCGGAGCTGCGGCTCCGGGCTCCAAAAACTGGGGCCGTTTCGGGCACCAACTCGTTGCTGGGCCAGAGTTGGCCAGAGTTGAGAGCCAAGCACGTCACGGGCAGAGGGCGGGGTGACATCTAAAAACATCTAAAAAGATAAACATAGATATGATCATCAACTTATTGCGCGTGTTTAACCGCTAAGTAATCAATGCAAGCGTAGTCGAAGCTAAGTAGCTAAGCTAACGCTAGCACGTTTACTGTTAAGTATCCAAACGTCTTTGATAATTACCTTTCTTCTCAAACTTGATCGCCGGGCATTGGAACGGCGACGCCGATGGGTAACCCCTAACAGAAGGTTTTGCTGTTCAGCGATGGCGAGACACACTAGCAAAGCCATGAACACCATTCCAATGAAGTCCTCCATTGTTGTTGTGTGGGTCTCCGTACGGCGCGAACGCTGTTGAACGGCTACGTACGCAGTACGTACACACGTTTTGTGGTGGCGCAATGACGCAGCTCCAACTTTGCTCCTTCCGAATGGAAACACAAACCCGTTCTGGGGCGGCACGAGATTTGAACCAAAAAAGCACTGGCTCTCAACTTTGAACCAACCTAGCACCTGGTGCTCTTGGGTCGAAAGCCCCTAATAATGTCCTTAACCAGTTCCGATCTGGCTTCAGATCCGGACACAGTTGCGTCACCGCTATACTTAAGGTCCTCAATGCCATCATATCTGCCACTGACAAAAAGGAGTTCTGTGTTGCTGCATTTGTTGATCTGGCAAAGGCTTTTGACTCTGTGGACCTCAAAATACTGCTGGACAAGCTAAGAGACATAGGACTTTCTGAGAACTGTCTGGCTTGGTTCAAGAGTTACTGTTCTGATCGTCTGCAGTCAGAGAGGCTGGAGGGTCTTCTATCAGATGCCCTGCCCCTATCTAAAAGTGTCGCAGGCTACACTATTCAGTGTATTCGTCAATACAAAATCGCAGTCTGTGCACTAGCAGCTTCATCAATCTCCTCACACCCAAAGCCTATACCTCCTTTGACCGCTGCTCTTTTCAGTTTTCCTTAGAACTTAGCTCATTCATTCCCCTCTCACAATTTAAAAATTCAATTCAACCAATAATACAAGACCACTGCACTTGGCTTTTAGCCATTTACCTCTTATTATGTGTCATCGTTTATAACCGTATTAGAAAAGTGAAAAACTAACCTCCGACTGGTATTTTATTCTCTTTTAGGGTCATTTTATGGGATTATAGTAATAATAAATTTTATTTATAAAGCGCTTTTCCAAAAGCTCAAAGACGCTGAAAGAAGGTAAATAAACCATAAATGTGTTTCTAATATGAACTATTTCATGCCATACGCACGTGTAAAGGTTTGATGGATGTATTGTGCTGCTATTTTGTTAACTAAGAAGACTTTAGTGTTTTCGATGTTGCTAGAACATGAAGACTACTAGGAGCTGCTAGGGTAGAGCTTTCTGTCCATTAGGTCAAGTGTTGTGAAAGCCTGCGTTGTTGGTAGGAAACTTCTATCAATCTTTATTGGTCATTGCACACTTTCATATGCAACAAAATTTCATTACTTGAACTGTATGTAACTACGTTGTACCTGTAACGTTCTATATACTATATGTGATTGTTAAAGATGCTAATAAGATGTTTGTGTGCTCTGTTATAAGGGGGGGGCACTACAGTTATTTTTTATGTAGTTTGTTTTGCTTCATGTGTAGCTTTTCAGTCTTATTTAGACTGTGTAGCAGTGTAGTTTTTATTTGGAGGACCTTTTGTGAGTGCACTGTAAGTAGCACCAGAAATTCCTATCGATTGCACACTTTTGTGTAGAGTGCAAACAAGTCAGTCCTTGCAATTTCTTTTATTTATCATTTAATTATTTCATCCATTGAAGAATAAAGAACCCAAATTGTAATTGTGTCCTGTGCAGTGTTAATTTTGCCAGGCTACAGAAAAGAAGTCTTTCAAAAACCTCGACATTTTGATCACAAGTTCTGCAAGTAAATCTCCTAACTGTTGGTGGCAAAGTGCTGAGTGTATCCAATAAAAAGAGCACAACATCATGGTAGGTGAAAAGCCTTACCTGTCCACAGAGAACATTAGAACAAAACTACAGTTTGCCATTGAACATATGGATAAAGAGCAGGCTTTAGGAACACTGTGCTCTGGACAGATGAATCAAAGACCGAGTTGTCTGGCCTCAGTAGACATGATTGGTACAGACCAGAGACAGCTTTTTAGGAGAAGAACCTCATACTGATTGTAAGTGCTGCAAATGTTGTAGTTTCACTGGCTCTAGGTTTGGGCAGCTTCCAGTCATTGACTCAACTATGAATATTGCATCATATCTAAGAGTGCCTAAAGGTACTGTGAGGCCATCAGTCTAAAGGTAGAATTGGGAGTGAACCCCTTTGCAAGATAATGATCCTCCACAGTCCAGCAAATCCACCAAGGTTTAACCCAAAAAGAAGAAATGGAGGGTTATAGAAATACCTCAAACATCTTGAAACTGAAGGAATATTGTGTGAAAAAGTTGTCTGATATTTCAACAAACCCATGTCAGGGCTGGTGGACAATTGTGTAAAGTGCTCCTTAAAGAGACAGAGATAACCATTAGTTACATTTTTAGCTCTGTGATAGCTGTCAACCTGTCCATGGTGGGCTGGGAAAGGATTCAGCGTCCCATCACCTAAAACTGAATAACAGTGTGCTAAACATTAAAACATAGATAGTATGTTGGTAATATTAAGTATAGCAGAGGGACTTTTTTCAAATATGAAATTTGCCTCATAGTTTTTGTAATGTGTTCATTATGTTTTTCCTCTTGTGAAAAAAAAACACTCTTAAAAGCAATAAAATATGCAATTCAGCTTTGCTCTCTCAGTACACATCAGAGCTTTTGCATGCGATTATATGGTGTTGTCCAGGAATCCTTTTATCATGTCTGGCTACTGTGTGTAAATCTGTATTTTTTTACAAGAAACTTCAGTAGGATTAGTGGGTGAGAAATATTTAATCACAGGTAAATCGCAGCCTCCTGTGTGAGGATGGGGTCCTGGGCTGGCCAATCTGAGCCGTTCGGTCCCTGTACAACCAAGTGAGAGCTGTGTCTGCTTATTTGGGCACAAAATCAGACATGTTCCCTGTGAGTGTTGGACTCCATCTGGACTGCCCCTTGTTCTCTGATCTGGTTTGTGTTATTCATGGATCGTATCTCAAGGTGCAGCCAGGGGGTGGATGGGTTGTCTGGTTTGGGGACCTCAGAAGCGTGTCTCTTCTTTTTGCAGATGACGTGGTGCTGTTGGCTTCTTCAGTCCGTGGCCTTCAGCACGCACTGGAATGATTTGCAGCTGAGTGTGAAGCATCTGGGATGTGAGTCAGCACCTCTAAGTACGAGGCCATGGTTCTCTGCCAGAAACCTGGTGGATACCACCTTCTGGATTGGGGGAGGAGTTGCTTCACTAAGTGAACGAGTTCAGTATCTCGGGATCTTGTTTTGCGAGTGATGGGTGGCTGGGCTCAGCATTAGATATAGGGTGAGAAGCTTGGACATCCGGAGGGAACTCAGGTAGAGCCTCTGCTCCCTCACGTCAAAAGAAGCCACTTAAGGTGGTTCGGTCCATCTGCCTTCTGTAATTAAATGTGATGATGTTGTTGTCACAGACAAATCCAAAATGGCAGACCACTTCAACAGAACCTTGTCAAAGCTGGCTGTGACCTGTGAGGACAATTCTGGTATTCGTACTTGTTCCCCTGTCAGTCGAGCATCTGTCGCCCATTCATCTGCCTGAGGTTTTCCCCCCTTCTCTTTTCAGTCAGTACAGGAGTCTAAGGTACTTGGGAGCTGCTCCACCCGGACATTCATAAATCTGCTAGACTGGATGCATTGGATCCCACTATTTTTAAAGACAGTCCCTCATGTAATCGCAGTGGCCTATCTCCTACCATTTTTAATCTATCTCTACAAATTGGTGGTTCCCAAGGGACTGGAAGACTGCTGCTCTCACCCCACTTTTTAAAGGAGGTGATAACTCAGATTTTGAGCTGCTCTACAGACCCATTTCCGTTTTTCCCTGTCTCTTCCAAAATACCGGGAGAAACAGGTCAACAAGCAGCTGATGTGCCATCTGGAGACCTCATAACCCTCTTTTCGACCGGGGTGGAGCCCGTTCGGAGTTGGAGCCGGCGCCCGACTTGGCGCCGGTTTTTTGTGTTTCGACACCGGAGCTGCGGCTTCCGGGCTCCAAAAACTGGGGCCGTTTCGGGCACCAACTCGTTGCTGGGCCAGAGTTGGCCAGAGTTGAGAGCCAAGCACGTCACGGGCAGGAGGGCGGGGTGACATCTAAAAACATCTAAAAAGATAAACATAGATATGATCATCAACTTATTGCGCGTGTTTAACCGCTAAGTAATCAATGCAAGCGTAGTCGAAGCTAAGTAGCTAAGCTAACGCTAGCACGTTTACTGTTAAGTATCCAAACGTCTTTGATAATTACCTTTCTTCTCAAACTTGATCGCCGGGCATTGGAACGGCGACGCCGATGGGTAACCCCTAACAGAAGGTTTTGCTGTTCAGCGATGGCGAGACACACTAGCAAAGCCATGAACACCATTCCAATGAAGTCCTCCATTGTTGTTGTGTGGGTCTCCGTACGGCCGCGAACGCTGTTGAACGGCTACGTACGCAGTACGTACACACGTTTTGTGGTGGCGCAATGACGCAGCTCCAACTTTGCTCCTTCCGAATGGAAACACAAACCCGTTCTGGGGGCGGCACGAGATTTGAACCAAAAAAAGCACTGGCTCTCAACTTTGAACCAACCTAGCACCTGGTGCTCTTGGGTCGAAAGCCCCTAATAATGTCCTTAACCAGTTCCGATCTGGCTTCAGATCCGGACACAGTTGCGTCACCGCTATACTTAAGGTCCTCAATGCCATCATATCTGCCACTGACAAAAAGGAGTTCTGTGTTGCTGCATTTGTTGATCTGGCAAAGGCTTTTGACTCTGTGGACCTCAAAATACTGCTGGACAAGCTAAGAGACATAGGACTTTCTGAGAACTGTCTGGCTTGGTTCAAGAGTTACTGTTCTGATCGTCTGCAGTCAGAGAGGCTGGAGGGTCTTCTATCAGATGCCCTGCCCCTATCTAAAAGTGTCGCAGGCTACACTATTCAGTGTATTCGTCAATACAAAATCGCAGTCTGTGCACTAGCAGCTTCATCAATCTCCTCACACCCAAAGCCTATACCTCCTTTGACCGCTGCTCTTTTCAGTTTTCCTTAGAACTTAGCTCATTCATTCCCCTCTCACAATTTAAAAATTCAATTCAACCAATAATACAAGACCACTGCACTTGGCTTTTAGCCATTTACCTCTTATTATGTGTCATCGTTTATAACCGTATTAGAAAAGTGAAAAACTAACCTCCGACTGGTATTTTATTCTCTTTTAGGGTCATTTTATGGGATTATAGTAATGAAAAAGATTCTTTTGATTTGTGTGTGTGATGCCTCGGAGGGATGAACATGCAGCAATTTACTGTCACAATGATGAAATACAAATTACGTAATTTCAAAATCTCAAGACAAACTTTCGTATGCTTACTGTGACCTGACTGGCATCATCAGTGGAAAACAGCTGGCCTCAGGGAACAGGACTCACTACAGCCAGGAGGGAGGATACTGTAGCTGTTGCTTTGAAACAGTTACATGATGTAATTATGATAGAAGGGGTCAACAGGTCATTAACTTCATCCTCCTCAGAGAGCAATTAATACAACACCACCACTCTGGAGACCAGGACTCTGAGACATACTAACAAGCCCTTTAGCCAGTAAACCTTCCATCCTATTACAAAACTGAAAGAAATGCACAGATTAAATCACATTAAAGTTTTTCTTTCCTTTAGTACAGTTCAGTTATTCAGCTGTTGAATTTTAATTTTAGTATCAGTCTTCTTTAGCCTGGCTAGTCATTAAGGGCAAACCACATAACTAATTAACAGTAATTTGCAACACAATTGCATGTAATCAGTACGATGTTACCATAAACCTCAAACTGGTTGGTAGTTATACAATCGTGCAAATATTGCTAAATAAATTTGGACACAACTTCATCTCATGGCTGGGTTCTTACTCATTACGAGATGCTGAACTGTGCAGTTCCATTCAAAGGCGTGGAATTAATTTCACTTTGTCCAAAGTTCGTAGTGCACTGACGCCTCCCTCAACACTGAAATAGACAGTTTCGGAGTTTCCTGGGCACCATTTTGTGGTAGAACAACCACACTCAAACTCGTAATCACACTTTTTTTTAATGTTACAGTGTCTGGTAATTTTCTGGCTGGAAGCAAACCTGCCTTGCTGAGTTAGGAAAATGGAACCATTTGGAGTAGTGCTTCTGGAGATCAAATGAAACAGTGAAATATAGCATCATTTCATCAACATAGTCATATTCCCCGTATATTTTTGGAGTTAGTAACACAACCTTTTCTTCATTACACTGTGTTTACACAGCTGTAAAGAAAGCAGCTTTAGTGTGTGTTCAGGCACAGCATAGAGCTGTCCATCCATCCATCCATGCATCCATCCATCCATCCATCCAACTAACTGTAATGGGCAGATCAGAGGTTGATTGAGTCCAGCAAGTAATGTTGTCCACATGTTCTATTCTTCTGATATAAACTTGATCTGCTTTAAGTATGCAACACTCATCTCATGTGACCTTAAAATGGAAATATTGACTAGATTTATCGTGTCTCAGAGAACTGCAACTGTGATCACCATATATTCATGTCATTTACAATGTATTGTAAAAAAAAACCCAACAAAGTTTTAGGAGAAGAAGTCAGCAGAATAGCATATACAGAAACTTCTCAAACACTCTGCAGCATAATCAACCACACTGATGTCCAGTTATGTGCTCAACAAACTGTAGCTTTGTTGAAAATATAGTTTTGTATGGTTAATATTTGAAACATTTCACGCATATGGATATAAAAGTCCTTTTCATGGTTTCCATCAGGTCTGTTGACCTGTTTTTGCACAATGTGTGGGTTCTTAGGTAGTCCCACATAGAAGTAGCATTCTGCTACAGAGGAAAACAACCTTGCTTGTTTGTATTTCTTTTAAAACAGTCACAGTCTTAATGGGGTAGCGCTAAGCCCATGATGCAGCAACACTGTCCCCTGAAAATAGTAATGGAGGAATTGTATCTTTAAAATATATTCATACTTGGACACTAACTCTATACATACTTCCTCACAACATCAGAGCCAAGTGTCCATAATGTTTACCATGTTTAGCTTATTGTGTTAGCAAGCCAGCATAATGTAAATGGAAATATTTGCCATAGCCTGAAACATTTTGCACGTTTAGACCTAAAAAGAAGGAATTTTGTAACCTGAAAATTTTATTGACAACCACAAAACATGAAAACATCATCAGTGGGTGTAACTTATTCAAAAGGAAAAAATACTTAGCTGCAGAAAAAAAATGAAGATGACCAGTATTTGCTGTACTAAAAGATGAATCAATCATTGTGGTGATTCAATGGTTCCACTATAAACTGGTAGAAATGTTTCCTGGTTTGTTAGGTTGCATCTAGATTTCAGTTTCAGAAAAGCCGTATTAGCTTTAACCACAAAGAGCTGCTGAGTTTGAAGGGAAATTTAATTTACGAATATTCGCCATAAACAGAACTCCTGAACAATTTTACCTTTTGGCCTGATCGTAGCACAAAGTGAAATTTTATTACCATAGATTTTGACAACTTGTGTCAGTGTCTTTTGCAAATTTCAGTGCAATGTGTCCACTAGTTGTAGATAATTCAGCCTGGACAGAAGTAATGGATTGTCTGTCTGACATGTATGACGACACTGGCATCCCTTGAGCCATGCTGCTAGTGTGGACAAAAACTTGTACTTCATGTGAAAGCTTGACACGTTTAGTGTGGAATTTTCCGAAATCTCCTGAGGTGAAATAACATGGTGACGTTGGAACAAGTTAAAAGACTGAGAACAGCTCCCAGAGCCCACAGTTGTGGTGTATCTGTGTATAGAGCTCAGCAAAATCCAAATATTGACAACTGAATATTTTTTCTGCTTTTTTTTTTCCTAAAAATTTTCAGTGGTGTCACTTTTTCAGAACACTGATTGTAGGTTGTTCAAAAGCAGACATCAGAATTTAGTTTTTTTTAGCAACTAGTGGAGTCAGAGAATGGAAAACAGCACTGTCTCTTTTTACTTTAACTTCACCATGTTCATGAGAATCGGACACTACCGTTATCTCGCCTTTGTCTTTTGCCTCCTGTTGTACAGCTTCATTGTTTGTGCTAATGTTCTCATAATATGGATAATACTGCGGAAGAACACGCTACACAAGCCCATGTATGTGTTTATTGCATTTCTGTCTGTCAACTCTGTGTATGGTTCTACTGGTTTCTTCCCCAGATTCCTCATGGACCTCCTGTCTGATACTCATTTAATCTCACGTCCTGCTTGTTTCACTCAGATTTACATTATTTTCACATATACTTTCTATGAACTGACCATCCTGAGCATCATGGCTTATGACAGATATGTTGCTGTGTGTTATCCTTTACACTATCACAGAAAGATGTCTTCCAAAACTGTCTACGGTTTGGCATTTTTTGCTTGGTTCTTACCAGCCTGTAACCTTTCAATAACCATTAATATGGTTGTCAGGCTTCCTTTATGTGGCAACAAAATAGAGAAGTTATACTGTGCCAGCTGGAATATTGTGAAATTGTCATGCGTTACTGCTGCTGTTAGCAGTATTGGTGCTACGGTGGGAGCCACAGCTATAGCCTTCATTCCTTTTGGTTTCATCTTGTACACTTATCTTCGAATTGTGCTTGCTTGTTGGAAAAACTCATCAGAAGTCAGAGGAAAAGTGTTACAGAGTTGTCTTCCACATGTTATTTCCTTTGTCGTTTATTCCATCACTTCATTTAGTGATAGCGCTCTGAGCCGGCAAAACCTCCAAGAGGTTAATCCATTTGTTGCTGTAATTCTGTCAATAGAATTCATCATAATTCCTCCAGTTGTGAATCCTCTTGTGTATGGACTTAAACTGCCAGAGATTAGAAGACACATTTTCAGGATTTTATGCTCAAAACCCACATCTAAAAGGAATTCCTGCAGACCTTTAAGAGACTCAACAAATGTGCTGCCAACATTTTGTGCTGTGAATGAAACGTCTACAGAGCAAAATGAGGCATAAAACCTAAAAATGATGTCTAAGGCAGAGTATCTGCTGAAATCATTATTTTGGCTAGAATAACATGATGATAGACTTGTTGACATGCTGTATATAGTGACTGTGCAACAGTTACTAATGACTTACTAAGTGAGCATGATTTGTTGTAACTGATGTGAGATATAATTCATGTTTACCCTTAAATCACGTCCCATACAAATATAGTATTACACTAATAACAGTACATCAAGGAAAGTGATTCTTTCTGATTCTTAAACATCTTTGCAGGTCATGTTTTTTTTCAGGGTGACAAAAACATAGCAAAAGGGAGGTTTGATCATGTAAAACAGCAGCTTGATTGAGAGTAAAAAACTCAGCCATACGTTCCACTTATCTGCTTGTTCATTTCATTCTCTTGTTTTCTGTGTTTTGAGGTTCTGACCTAAGCTTTTGTAATGCACAGATACACAAGATGACAAGTAACCTCTCGCTCTTAAGTCCACTTATGCCTTGAATATACTTTTAGATATTTAAAAGGACAATTTCTGTTAGTCAGAATGTTATTGTATGTCTTCTATTATCATTTGCATAGCCGAAATGCTGTTATGGATAACTATAGGGGATGGACGGAGAAACTAGGAGACCAGAAGTTAATGTTTTGAGCTGCAGAATAGAAAACAGTAAAACTCAAATCTCCTTGTGCAGGTGTATGTACAATCAAATCAAATCAAATGAAACTTTACTTATATAGCACTTTTCATACAGTTAAAAATGCAACGCAAAGTGCTTTACAACATGAAAAACATTAAAAACAAGAAAACCCATCCCTCCCTCCCTCCATATATACATATATGCACACAACTGCAGGAGCACGCACACGTACACACGTCCACACGTCCACAGACACACACTCCCACCACTGACAGTAGGGAGACATGGCATGGCACTGACGATTGTGGAAAACGCCTCCAATTGGGGTCGTCCACACTGGGAGGAGTCGCAGGCCATGACCACTGGGGGCGCTGGCACCCAGACCCACAGACCCCGACAGACAGGGGGACCCCCACACCGAGTTGGGGAGCCCCCCCAACCAGCCGGGCCGAGGGGACTCATGAACAGCACCCCCAGTGGGAGACCAGATACAGCCCCCAGTGTGGAGGACCCCCCTGAGGAAAACACTGGAGTTAAATAACTAAAAATTTAAAACTACAAGATAGAATAAAAGATCTATCTATCTATATATATATATATATATATATATATATATATATATATATATATATATATATATATATATATATACATATATATATATATATATATATATATATATATATATATATATATACATATATATATATATACATATATATATATACAACAATACAATACAATATACAATTCAACTCCAGTCATAATAATGATTCCCAGGTCATTATATAATCTCTTGCTATAGTTTTTGGTATCATGAATAGAGCAAATAAACAGGACAAAAGCTGAGAAACACAGAAAACATCAGGTACCTGCACAAACATTCTGCTGTTGCCTGTGAATAAAGAAAAAAATAAAAACTGACATGGTGTCTGTCTCAATCCAATGAGTGAAATATTTTATGAGCACCTGAAGGGAATCTCTTAAAACGTTGCACAGAGGTTCATCTGGATGAACTGATTAAAACATGGCCACAGGTCACAGGTCACTGTGCCTGGCCATAATTCAAGAATTTATGTAATTATGACAACAATTTATACAAATGTCTAATAGGATGAAATGACGAAGTGGTGATATTTTATAGGTCGACCGATATGATTTGTTCAGGGCTGATGCAGATAGCGACTATTCGTCAAGGTAAACTGATAATGGATCTTTGGAAGCAATACATTTGTGGCAGTATTTTCAAACAACACAAACGCTAATGCAAAACCTAACTAAAATGCCTGTGTGTACTTGTTTTCCATATGCTGAATTAAAATAAAGCTTTTTAACATTCAGTGCTGATAGGCTGTTCATGCCACCAGTCAGACTGGACTGAGGGTGGGACATTGTTCGGGCCTGCAGGGTGACTACAGACAGAGAGAGGCGCCAGAACGGAAGTAGTGCACTTTTAAAATAGCCAATTCAATTTTATTTATGTAGCGCCAATTGCAATTTAAATTTTCTCAAGATGCTTTACAGAACCCATATGCCTGAACCTGGGTTGAGAATGACAGAGGAGGCAAAGGGGGTGAGGGAGGGGGAGGGAGAGGGATGGGAGAAGAGGAGGGTGGTGGACAAGGAAACATATAACACACATTGGGATACATGCATGATAAGATAAATGATACATACAAAGTACAAACCAACATTGAAACTGATTCATAAGTTTACTGTTATGGTGTGAGGCTCTGGCATTAAATATACTACACATGTAGCTAGCAGTGAGATGCAAACTGTGTAGATGAGAATATCAAGTATAGTGAGGGCCATGCAGTGTTGCCAACTCCTCAGTAAGGAAAGTAGCTATTGGCTGTCCTAAAAGTCGCTGGAAGTCGCTAGATGACGTCATCACCTAATTTGCATAATTTTTCCATTTGCATGTAGTTGTACTCAATGTTGTAGGAGAGAGGAATAACATTGTTGGAGAGACAAAAGGTGAGTATAAAACACCCAAAATATGTTTTTATACTAGAGGCTAAATGCAGTGATTTATTTTAGTATGACAATGAAGAAACATTTTCATTTACATCCCGCTTTGTAAGCCAGGACGGGATCTGCAGCGACTTTGTGCATGCGCGATTCATCTGCCGTCAGGCCGCGGAGTGATTTGGGTCTCCTCTAGTCAGACAGTGGGATACTGCGAGGTTACTGGACTGACCGGCTGTGCTTTGGGACGGGGAGGAGTTCACAGCAGCACCTGCTGCTCGTTGACGACAGTAACTGCAGAATGATCCGACCTTTCATGTCAGAGTCTCCAAAACACCAGAAAAAATAGCTAGATTTGTTGCTAGTCGCTTTTGACAAAAAAAGTCGCAGGGGAGGCTTTGGAAAGTCGCCAGATTTAGTGAGAAAGTCGCCAAGCTGGCAACACTGGGGCCATGCAGAGTAGATTGGTGGAAATGGGCAGCTGGAAGCAGTGGGCTGGAGGAAAGCCAACAGACAACAGTGGACATGATGGAGACTAAGCCAGTTGGTGGGACAGCAACCACAGATCAGAAGCATCCAGCTCTGGGACCAGGGACACTCAGAAAAGGACACGGGGGACACAAATACACAAAAACACACCCATATCATCCAAAAGGCCCAGCAGCATCTCCTCTTTCTGAGAACACTGAGGAGGAACAAACTCCCTCCACTTCTGCTGAAAAATTTCTACCACTGCACAATAGACCTTGCTGCTACAAGAAATGCTGCCGAACACAATTTCATTGTACCCTTGCAATGACACTAAAGCTTCTTCTTCAAAGTGAATGAAATGCAATAATGGTAGTAAAAACATAGGTAATGAGAAATGGGCTCAGTGCATCGAGAGAGGTCCCCCAGCAGCCTAGGCCTATAGCTACATAGCTAACCAATGTCGAGGAAGTCAGTTGTGCCCCATACATGTGGATTCCAACTGACCGCCAAGTGTCACCCGAGTCAGCCCTAACTATAAGCTTTGTCAAAAAGGAAGGCATTAAGCCTGGTCTTAAATGTAGAGAGGGTGTCCGCTTCCTGAACCCAAAGTCGCTATGCCAGATTCAGTCCCCCCAAAACGTCAAATGTCAACTTCACAGTGACATCATACTGCTCTGCAAAGACACTTTTCTGGCCTCCACCACTCAGGAGCAACCACAAGCAGTAATTTTACTTTTCTCCTGCTCTGCAGCTTCAGTAGAAGTGTTTCTATTGATGGACTGACAAAATTCGAAAGAAGTGTGCTCAATTTAGCGTAGAAGTTTTTAAATGCATGTTTCTCATACACCTCAGAAACCATAAAGAAATGTGTATTCACAAGTAAAAAGTTGAGGCCTTAAGATTTATAATGATAATCATCGTAAAATTATTATTGGTGGCAGAATTCTCCAGAGTATAAAACCTCTGATGACGTCCGTAGTCAGACAACGTTATAAGCGGTCAACTCATCCCATTACATTTGTCTGCTGACAGAACGAAGAATCTAATCTAAGAGCAAGAACGAAATCAGACCTGACGATGTTTGGTGAGCATAGCCGATCTAATGCTGTATGTTGTAGGATTAATGTTGTATGGCATTATCTTTCAAAGTCAGGGTTTAAATTTTAAACACACACACACACACACACACACACACACACACACATATATATATATATTAAAGATTTGTTTAGTATTATGGCTGCCACTGTACTAAAACAAATTTCACTTGAAGAGTGCACCTAAGAGTAATTCTTAATGCAATAGACATGCAGTTGTATGGGGTGTCCGAAAACATTTTTCCACCACCGTATGTATAACATAACACTATTTTAGCCATTCAAGAAAACCCCAAAAAACTGAAATGTTCTAGAGCACCCCCACATCATGATGATGCCACCCCCATGCTTCACAGTGGGGGTGATGTGTTTGTGATGATATGCAATGTTTGGGGTCAACCAAACAAAGCCTTGAGTCTGTGGTCAAAAAGCTCAAATTCACATGTAATCCAAGAACCTCACATGCCTTCCGGTGAACTCTTGTCCAGATTATTACTATTTTTTGACAATACCTTTCTCTTTGCCACAGGCAATAATTGCAGTACACACAGTTTCTCCCGGGCCGCACAGTGGCGTAGTGGTTAGCACTTTCGCCTTGCAGCGAGAAGATCCCTGGTTCGCGTCTCGGCTTTCCCGGGATCTTTCTGCATGGAGTTTGCATGTTCTCCCTGTGCATGCGTGGGTTTTCTCCGGGTACTCCGGCTTCCTCCCACAGTCCAAAAATATGCTGAGGTTAATTGATCATTCTAAATTGCCCGTAGGTGTGAATGTGAGAGTGATTGTTTGTCTCTGTATGTGGCCCTGCGACAGACTGGCGACCTGTCTAGGGTGTCCCCTGCCTTTGCCCGAGTCAGCTGGGATAGGCTCCAGCCCCCACCGCGACCCTAATCAGGATTAAGTGGTGTATAGATAATGGATGGATGGACAGTCTCTCCCATCTTAGGTGCTGAATCTTGTGACTTCTTCAGGAGTCCAATATGTCTTGGTGGCCTCCCTCACTTGTCTCTTTCTTGTACAATCACTCATCTTTTGAGGCCTGCTCTTGGTTCTTTACATATGTATGGGATTGCTTTCATTTCTTGATGATAGATTGAACTGTACTACAGGGGATATTAATTTATGCTTCAGTTCCACTAACTGTGTGACTTTTAGAGTCTGTTGGCTCCACCAGCGTTGAAATAGGTGAGTCAATTTAAAGGGATGAACACTGACTTAATCACTCATTTTTACCTTTATTAACTGACATTACTTTGTAGATATCCTTTTTCATTTTGACATGAAAGAGTCATTTTTTGTAAATTCTTTTTAAAACAAGCCAAATCATACTGACCTTGAATCCATGCTGAGGCTAAAAATGGGGAATCGTCCAAGGTAGGGTGAATGCTTTTGATAGGCTCTGGATAACAGCACAATCTGCTCTCAAATGGTGGGAAATTAAGTTCAAATGTTCAACATCTTTCTGAGTAGACCTTTAAAGCTGTGTCACATTTACTAAAATGAAATTGAAACAATGCCTCAATCAGAATTAACTTCATAACTAACTACGCAGGTGTGCACAGTGGTTAGCATGATGGCCTTGCAGCTAGAAGATCCCTGGTTCACATCCCGGCCTGGGATAAAATGCTCTCAAAATGTAAAAGCTAATCCAATAAATTTGCATATCTGACTACCTCATTCGAAGAAACTCCTGCATCGTTGATTGGATGCTTGTAGGCAGCATCATTCGGTGTTGCTGCCACGAGAGGATATAAACTGATGGTAACACACCCTGTGAGGGATGGAAAGCCAAAGAGCAGGAAAGTAATTTTTTCTACCCTCATTACGTTGTGCAAATGCAATTTGCTGTCTGTGCAGTATTCAAAAGGCATCCAAGAAACGGTCATGTATGATGGATAATGTTTCAGTTATTAACATGCTTACTCTGTCAGGGTTAAGCGGAACAGCAAATTACAGAGTTACTCTCTTTGTTCTCACTTTACTGTGTTACTTTGTGATTTGGTTGGTAAATATGACCATTATTGTGACAATCATTGTGGATAAAAGCCTTCATGAACCCATGTACATCTTCCTCTGTAATTTGTGCATTAATGCACTTTATGGGACTGCAGGGTTTTATCCCAAATTCCTCTATGATCTTCTGTCTGCCACTCATGTCATTTCTTATGCTGGATGTCTTCTGCAGGGTTATGTGTTGCACTCTTCTGCTTGTGCTGATTTTTCTCTTCTAGCTCTGATGGCCTATGACAGATACGTGGCCATATGTCGACCGCTGGTGTACCATACTGCGATGAGTAAACAAAGAATTTGCATCTTCGTGTTTATCGCTTGGCTTATTCCCTTTTACTTGCTGTTCATGAGCACAATAACGACATCAGCATTGAGGTTATGTGGCTCACTCATACCAAGGATCTACTGTGTTAATTGGTTGATTTCTAATCTAGCTTGCTCTGCCTCCATAGCTACAGTTATTGTTCCAGCATTTAACTATACTTTTTACTTTGGCCATGTTGTTTTTATTTTTTGGTCTTACTTATATCTCATCAAAACATGCCAATCGTCCAAAGAGAATACAAGTAAATTTATGCAGACATGTATGCCACATGTATTCTCTTTAGCAGTTGTCGGTTTATCTTTCCACTTTGATTTGTTATACATGCGTTTTGGCAAAAAAGAAATATCACAAAATGTTAAGAATTTTATGGCGATGGAATTTCTCCTCATTCCCCCAATATTCAATCCCATCATGTACGGTTTGAAACTGACACAAATAAGACAAAGACTTTCTAAATTTATATGCAGTAAAAGTAGTTTATAGATCAAAGTCATGAGTTTGCCCGCATTCTGTTTGTATACATGTGCGATTTGGAGAGAATGACACGTTGTTTCTCAGTTAAAATCCAGTTTTTTAATATTTGTGTCACAAAATAATTGCAACATGAAAAGCACTTTACTCACTGTTAAATGATGCATGTATCGAAAACATCTTTGTCTCTGTCAAGGACAACAGCACACAAACAGAATGTGCAGAAAACAGTGTCTGTCTCTGGGGTGTTGCCGTTGAACACACAACACTGAAATGTGCTCTGAAGAAACTGCTTGAAAATCTGACACAGTGATTCATTCACAATTTTGTTGTTTTTGTTAACTGTCTGAACATGGTACGCATGCAGTGCTCTCATGCAAAGTACTGGTGTAGTTTTAAATAGAGAGCCATTCGAGCTATAGAAACTATGGACTGTATTCACTGCAGCTCACTTGTAAACATTCAGATCCTATAATTTGTGTAAAAGATTGTGGATGTTCATTTAGCCAATCTGAGTACAGTGTGTGAAATGCAATCACCATGTTGTGTTACCTGGAATTTGTTAAAAACATAAATTAATATGATGCTCATTGGTTGTTATGGTTAGAATTAAACATGTTTACTCAAGAATGTTATTTTTTCTTTTAAAATGGCTTGTATTTCCCCGGTTTGCATTCTGATTTGTTTTTCTTGTGAAAGTAAAACTTCATTCTCAAACATTATGCTGATGTCTCCTTCTTTATATAAATTACACATTACACTGTCATATATCAACTTACAAGCATTTATCTGGTAAAATGTTTACTTGTGAGGGCAGTTTTCATGCTGAATGTCTAATCAGAAGTCAACTATAGTCTACTCAAGACTCAAACCCTAATTTTTCAGCTTCTAAGTATTTTGTTTGTGAGATATGGAAACCTGTTTGAGCATTAATTCTGTGTCCTTGAAATCTGTTTGCTCCACTAGTTGGCAGCACTAGATGAACATTTGGCCATACTAATACTGCATTTTGTCATCCTCGTTGAAGAAAAACTTTGACTCGTCACTAATTTTCAACATTTAGTGGCATTTTTGTCCAACAGAAGCCTCAATGTTGAAGCCAGTCGCTGCACTGGGAGCACCAAAGTCCTAAATTATTCACCTTGAATTGCTAAAAAGCGTAACTACAAAGATTTTTGGTGCAACGAGTACAACAAAATGTCAAACTACCAAGACCAAATGTCCATCCAGTGCGGACAAACACCAAAACTAGCAGAGAAAAATGATGTTTGATATCAAGGATACGGAAAAAATGCTCCAGTGTTATCCAGTTGTTACACTCAGGTCTAGATGACTTGATAGATCCACGCAGACGTGTTAACTGGAATAATGCAGATGGAAACAGAATGTTAGGAAACTTAAGTAGGAAACCAGTAATTTCTTCAAAAGACTATTGCGTATTTTACACCACAAAGAAAAAGGGTTGGATGTTCCTTGAATTATACAATTTCTATTTCTGTACAAATATATACATATTTTTTTTATAAATCTATCGATTAAAAGGAGGTAGAATTACCACCTACTGGTTGTGTGTCTCTGTCAACCTGTGACATTACAATTTATGACCATGTCCGTTTCAGCTCATCTATTACTTGTACTGAAGACTTTGAAGGACTGTAAAAAGGTATCAGGTGCAGTTTTTAGAGACGTGAAAGTTATCTTTATATTGACATGTATGACTCCAGTAAATCCTTTCAAGTGAGAAACAAGCTTTCTTTACATAGGGACTACGGATGTTGCAACAAGAAAGGCACACATCTTCAACCCAGAAGCACAGATTATCTATGCAATCATCACACTTTCAATGTGGGCACCCAAGATTAGTATCTGCAATCCCGTAGCTGATCAACTGTGAAATATAGTCACCATCTCCCCTTATGTTCCTGAGTGATGGCATTAATAATGGCAAGAAAAATGATGTCATGGTAAAGTTGACCTTTGACATTTTGTATATAAAATGTCATTATATCATAATTTTACCATGTTAGACATTTATATAAACTTGAGTTATGACTGAAAACCTGCTTTGTGTTGGCCTGACTCTAATCAGTTCATCCTTTCATCCAGGTCAAAGTTCGTGCAAAATCAGAAAAAAATATATTTTGACTGACAGATGGACAGCCTGTAAACAAAATGCTTCTGAATACAGCTGTCTCTAACTCACAGGCAAAAAAAAAAAAAAAAGTTTTTTATAAACTTTGGTAATAAGATGTGGTTGAAAAAAATCCATTCATTAACGGTCCGTGTATATTTTGGCAATTAGATTTTCCGTTCTGAAACGGATATTGAAAAACAAAAAAGGAGTGGTTATTTGATTTTCGTTTTAAAATACAAAAATTAAAATTGAAATACAAGGTGTTTTTCATTTTCATGATCAAAATGGATATACGAAATTTTAAAAATGCTTTGATTTTCATTTTATATTTAGAATAACAAAAAAGTAAAATCAGTTAGAGACAGAAACGAAAAAAGGTGCGTTTTTTCATTTTCTGAGACCGGAAGTGGTCATCAGCAAGTGTGGAGCCAAACAGTACGGTGCATAGACTGTATATAATTTTTTTTTTCGTTAATTCTCGTGGTCAAAATGAGAGATCAGGTGGCCGATCTTAAAATAAATCAATACTGATTTTTTTTTTATAGAGCGTTAAAGTTTTGCGAAGCCAGGGGGCGGGACTACTTGATTGACAGTCCGGTCTGGAATGATTGACAGGTCCTATGGAGGAGGCAGCAGAGACTCTGCTCTCCTCGTTTGGATTAATTCTGATATAATAACTGTTGGTTTATTTATCGGTGGAGCAGCAGAACATTTTCCACAGACAGTTTTCCTGCCCGTTGGCTTGTTTTAACCAGTTTTCTACCTTCGGCTGATTCTACCAGCGGACACTGAAAGGACTGTGATAGTTCGGTAAGCTAATGGTTATTTTCGTATCGGTGTCGCTTTTAATGCACTTTATATGCAACTTTCGTGTCAGATATAATGTGTGCCATGCACTCCAGATGTTGATGGAGTTTATTTCTGTGTGTGTTGACCAGAGAAGAAAGTTAGCATCCGGTAAATACTAGTTTTAATGTTAGCGATGCTAACCGAGCTAGCTGCTCAGTTGTAGCCTGATTAAAGCTAACGTAGCATTAAGCTAACGATGTTTGTGTTGAGTTTCATGTAAACATCTGAAATGTGTTGTGTTCCTGTAATGTGGTTCATTAAGTTCATAAAACTGTGGCTGGTTGACATTAATGTAACGTTCATGAAACTTAAATGTGATTAAAACAGTAAGGTTAAGGTTCTGTGTTGTCAGTAGTCCTGAATATCTGCTGAACAATTAAATGTTCATCAGTGATTAATCTTTAGTGTGAAACTTTTACTTTGCACCTATATTTTTTAAAAATGTAGGGCATCTTAAGGTAAGACATTAACGGATGATTTTCTTAGGTAAATGAATTTAAGGTTTAATTGACGGAAATCTTTCATTCAATGTTGTGTTTCTTTCAATTTGAAATATCTCGATTTAATTAATACAGCTCAGTCAGTTACATTTTATATTATTAAGAATTCTTATTCAGTTTAACACTAGATGATCTATCAGTTCATTGAGTATTTCAGAGACAGTTTTTTTTCTTTTGAGTGATCTGTATTTAAAATGATATTATAAAATATAATTGCAATGAAACAGCAGCAACATAAGAAATGACCAGACATACAAGGGAAGTGTAGCTATTTTAATATTTAAAAAATGATCCATCAGTTAGAACATGGTGAAAGTGCAGCTAAAGTTAAATTAGCGAAACTACGGATAAGCAACGTTTCCTTTTACTTCCAGAAAAATAAAAGCCTCTTATTTGCAATTTATTAAAAAAATCACTAAAAGCAACACTTCCACCAAGTTTGTTTTAGTTTGTTGGTATTTATCGGTGGAGAAGCAGCACATTTTCCACATACAGTTTTACTTTCCGTTGTCTTGTTTTAATCAGTTTTCAGTTGAGTAATTCAGTCCTTCGGCTGATTGGACCAACAGACACTGAAGGACTCCGACAGCTGGTTGGTAATGACTGATAATTTACTGATCGGTGCCAGTTTTAATGAACTTTATGTTCAACTTCACAGTCAGATATAATGTGAGTAGTGAAGCCCAGGAGTTGGTGGAGTTTATTTGTGCGTGTTGACCAGAAAAGAGAGTTAGCATCCAGTGAATATTAGCTTTAATGTGAATTAGTGATGCTAACCGCTTTAAAAATATTTTCAAAAATCTTTTTTGTGGTTCAAAAGGTGTGGCTGCATTAGACAGACATGAACATATATATATATATATATATATATATATATGTATATATATATATATATATATATATATATATATATATATATATATATATATATATATATATATATATATATATGTTTATTGTTTACAAGAAAAACTAACTAAATGAAATTTTACCAAAATGACCCAATACTCAAAATTTCTTATTTTGTTGACAGCAATCAATTTTAATCTTTTACTGGCTTTTTAAAGATTTGTTTAGTATTATGGCTGCAACTGTACTAAAACAAATTTCACTTGAAGAGTGCACCTAAGAGTAATTCTTAATGCAATAGACATGCAGTTGTATGGGGTGTCCGAAAACATTTTTCCACCACCGTATGTATAACATAACACTATTTTAGCCATTCAAGAAAACCCCAAAAAACTGAAATGTTCTAGAGCACCCCCACATCATGATGATGCCACCCCCATGCTTCACAGTGGGGGTGATGTGTTTGTGATGATATGCAATGTTTGGGGTCAACCAAACAAAGCCTTGAGTCTGTGGTCAAAAAGCTCAAATTCACATGTAATCCAAGAACCTCACATGCCTTCCGGTGAACTCTTGTCCAGATTATTACTATTTTTTGACAATACCTTTCTCTTTGCCACAGGCAATAATTGCAGTACACACAGTTTCTCCCGGGCCGCACAGTGGCGTAGTGGTTAGCACTTTCGCCTTGCAGCGAGAAGATCCCTGGTTCGCGTCTTGGCTTTCCCGGGATCTTTCTGCATGGAGTTTGCATGTTCTCCCTGTGCATGCGTGGGTTTTCTCCGGGTACTCCGGCTTCCTCCCACAGTCCAAAAATATGCTGAGGTTAATTGATCATTCTAAATTGCCCGTAGGTGTGAATGTGAGAGTGATTGTTTGTCTCTGTATGTGGCCCTGCGACAGACTGGCGACCTGTCTAGGGTGTCCCCTGCCTTTGCCCGAGTCAGCTGGGATAGGCTCCAGCCCCCACCGCGACCCTAATCAGGATTAAGTGGTGTATAGATAATGGATGGATGGACAGTCTCTCCCATCTTAGGTGCTGAATCTTGTGACTTCTTCAGGAGTCCAATATGTCTTGGTGGCCTCCCTCACTTGTCTCTTTCTTGTACAATCACTCATCTTTTGAGGCCTGCTCTTGGTTCTTTACATATGTATGGGATTGCTTTCATTTCTTGATGATAGATTGAACTGTACTACAGGGGATATTAATTTATGCTTCAGTTCCACTAACTGTGTGACTTTTAGAGTCTGTTGGCTCCACCAGCGTTGAAATAGGTGAGTCAATTTAAAGGGATGAACACTGACTTAATCACTCATTTTTACCTTTATTAACTGACATTACTTTGTAGATATCCTTTTTCATTTTGACATGAAAGAGTCATTTTTTGTAAATTCTTTTTAAAACAAGCCAAATCATACTGACCTTGAATCCATGCTGAGGCTAAAAATGGGGAATCGTCCAAGGTAGGGTGAATGCTTTTGATAGGCTCTGGATAACAGCACAATCTGCTCTCAAATGGTGGGAAATTAAGTTCAAATGTTCAACATCTTTCTGAGTAGACCTTTAAAGCTGTGTCACATTTACTAAAATGAAATTGAAACAATGCCTCAATCAGAATTAACTTCATAACTAACTACGCAGGTGTGCACAGTGGTTAGCATGATGGCCTTGCAGCTAGAAGATCCCTGGTTCACATCCCGGCCTGGGATAAAATGCTCTCAAAATGTAAAAGCTAATCCAATAAATTTGCATATCTGACTACCTCATTCGAAGAAACTCCTGCATCGTTGATTGGATGCTTGTAGGCAGCATCATTCGGTGTTGCTGCCACGAGAGGATATAAACTGATGGTAACACACCCTGTGAGGGATGGAAAGCCAAAGAGCAGGAAAGTAATTTTTTCTACCCTCATTACGTTGTGCAAATGCAATTTGCTGTCTGTGCAGTATTCAAAAGGCATCCAAGAAACGGTCATGTATGATGGATAATGTTTCAGTTATTAACATGCTTACTCTGTCAGGGTTAAGCGGAACAGCAAATTACAGAGTTACTCTCTTTGTTCTCACTTTACTGTGTTACTTTGTGATTTGGTTGGTAAATATGACCATTATTGTGACAATCATTGTGGATAAAAGCCTTCATGAACCCATGTACATCTTCCTCTGTAATTTGTGCATTAATGCACTTTATGGGACTGCAGGGTTTTATCCCAAATTCCTCTATGATCTTCTGTCTGCCACTCATGTCATTTCTTATGCTGGATGTCTTCTGCAGGGTTATGTGTTGCACTCTTCTGCTTGTGCTGATTTTTCTCTTCTAGCTCTGATGGCCTATGACAGATACGTGGCCATATGTCGACCGCTGGTGTACCATACTGCGATGAGTAAACAAAGAATTTGCATCTTCGTGTTTATCGCTTGGCTTATTCCCTTTTACTTGCTGTTCATGAGCACAATAACGACATCAGCATTGAGGTTATGTGGCTCACTCATACCAAGGATCTACTGTGTTAATTGGTTGATTTCTAATCTAGCTTGCTCTGCCTCCATAGCTACAGTTATTGTTCCAGCATTTAACTATACTTTTTACTTTGGCCATGTTGTTTTTATTTTTTGGTCTTACTTATATCTCATCAAAACATGCCAATCGTCCAAAGAGAATACAAGTAAATTTATGCAGACATGTATGCCACATGTATTCTCTTTAGCAGTTGTCGGTTTATCTTTCCACTTTGATTTGTTATACATGCGTTTTGGCAAAAAAGAAATATCACAAAATGTTAAGAATTTTATGGCGATGGAATTTCTCCTCATTCCCCCAATATTCAATCCCATCATGTACGGTTTGAAACTGACACAAATAAGACAAAGACTTTCTAAATTTATATGCAGTAAAAGTAGTTTATAGATCAAAGTCATGAGTTTGCCCGCATTCTGTTTGTATACATGTGCGATTTGGAGAGAATGACACGTTGTTTCTCAGTTAAAATCCAGTTTTTTAATATTTGTGTCACAAAATAATTGCAACATGAAAAGCACTTTACTCACTGTTAAATGATGCATGTATCGAAAACATCTTTGTCTCTGTCAAGGACAACAGCACACAAACAGAATGTGCAGAAAACAGTGTCTGTCTCTGGGGTGTTGCCGTTGAACACACAACACTGAAATGTGCTCTGAAGAAACTGCTTGAAAATCTGACACAGTGATTCATTCACAATTTTGTTGTTTTTGTTAACTGTCTGAACATGGTACGCATGCAGTGCTCTCATGCAAAGTACTGGTGTAGTTTTAAATAGAGAGCCATTCGAGCTATAGAAACTATGGACTGTATTCACTGCAGCTCACTTGTAAACATTCAGATCCTATAATTTGTGTAAAAGATTGTGGATGTTCATTTAGCCAATCTGAGTACAGTGTGTGAAATGCAATCACCATGTTGTGTTACCTGGAATTTGTTAAAAACATAAATTAATATGATGCTCATTGGTTGTTATGGTTAGAATTAAACATGTTTACTCAAGAATGTTATTTTTTCTTTTAAAATGGCTTGTATTTCCCCGGTTTGCATTCTGATTTGTTTTTCTTGTGAAAGTAAAACTTCATTCTCAAACATTATGCTGATGTCTCCTTCTTTATATAAATTACACATTACACTGTCATATATCAACTTACAAGCATTTATCTGGTAAAATGTTTACTTGTGAGGGCAGTTTTCATGCTGAATGTCTAATCAGAAGTCAACTATAGTCTACTCAAGACTCAAACCCTAATTTTTCAGCTTCTAAGTATTTTGTTTGTGAGATATGGAAACCTGTTTGAGCATTAATTCTGTGTCCTTGAAATCTGTTTGCTCCACTAGTTGGCAGCACTAGATGAACATTTGGCCATACTAATACTGCATTTTGTCATCCTCGTTGAAGAAAAACTTTGACTCGTCACTAATTTTCAACATTTAGTGGCATTTTTGTCCAACAGAAGCCTCAATGTTGAAGCCAGTCGCTGCACTGGGAGCACCAAAGTCCTAAATTATTCACCTTGAATTGCTAAAAAGCGTAACTACAAAGATTTTTGGTGCAACGAGTACAACAAAATGTCAAACTACCAAGACCAAATGTCCATCCAGTGCGGACAAACACCAAAACTAGCAGAGAAAAATGATGTTTGATATCAAGGATACGGAAAAAATGCTCCAGTGTTATCCAGTTGTTACACTCAGGTCTAGATGACTTGATAGATCCACGCAGACGTGTTAACTGGAATAATGCAGATGGAAACAGAATGTTAGGAAACTTAAGTAGGAAACCAGTAATTTCTTCAAAAGACTATTGCGTATTTTACACCACAAAGAAAAAGGGTTGGATGTTCCTTGAATTATACAATTTCTATTTCTGTACAAATATATACATATTTTTTTTATAAATCTATCGATTAAAAGGAGGTAGAATTACCACCTACTGGTTGTGTGTCTCTGTCAACCTGTGACATTACAATTTATGACCATGTCCGTTTCAGCTCATCTATTACTTGTACTGAAGACTTTGAAGGACTGTAAAAAGGTATCAGGTGCAGTTTTTAGAGACGTGAAAGTTATCTTTATATTGACATGTATGACTCCAGTAAATCCTTTCAAGTGAGAAACAAGCTTTCTTTACATAGGGACTACGGATGTTGCAACAAGAAAGGCACACATCTTCAACCCAGAAGCACAGATTATCTATGCAATCATCACACTTTCAATGTGGGCACCCAAGATTAGTATCTGCAATCCCGTAGCTGATCAACTGTGAAATATAGTCACCATCTCCCCTTATGTTCCTGAGTGATGGCATTAATAATGGCAAGAAAAATGATGTCATGGTAAAGTTGACCTTTGACATTTTGTATATAAAATGTCATTATATCATAATTTTACCATGTTAGACATTTATATAAACTTGAGTTATGACTGAAAACCTGCTTTGTGTTGGCCTGACTCTAATCAGTTCATCCTTTCATCCAGGTCAAAGTTCGTGCAAAATCAGAAAAAAATATATTTTGACTGACAGATGGACAGCCTGTAAACAAAATGCTTCTGAATACAGCTGTCTCTAACTCACGAGGCAAAAAAAAAAAAAAAAGTTTTTTATAAACTTTGGTAATAAGATGTGGTTGAAAAAAATCCATTCATTAACGGTCCGTGTATATTTTGGCAATTAGATTTTCCGTTCTGAAACGGATATTGAAAAACAAAAAAGGAGTGGTTATTTGATTTTCGTTTTAAAATACAAAAATTAAAATTGAAATACAAGGTGTTTTTCATTTTCATGATCAAAATGGATATACGAAATTTTAAAAATGCTTTGATTTTCATTTTATATTTAGAATAACAAAAAAGTAAAATCAGTTAGAGACAGAAACGAAAAAAGGTGCGTTTTTTCATTTTCTGAGACCGGAAGTGGTCATCAGCAAGTGTGGAGCCAAACAGTACGGTGCATAGACTGTATATAATTTTTTTTTTCGTTAATTCTCGTGGTCAAAATGAGAGATCAGGTGGCCGATCTTAAAATAAATCAATACTGATTTTTTTTTTATAGAGCGTTAAAGTTTTGCGAAGCCAGGGGGCGGGACTACTTGATTGACAGTCCGGTCTGGAATGATTGACAGGTCCTATGGAGGAGGCAGCAGAGACTCTGCTCTCCTCGTTTGGATTAATTCTGATATAATAACTGTTGGTTTATTTATCGGTGGAGCAGCAGAACATTTTCCACAGACAGTTTTCCTGCCCGTTGGCTTGTTTTAACCAGTTTTCTACCTTCGGCTGATTCTACCAGCGGACACTGAAAGGACTGTGATAGTTCGGTAAGCTAATGGTTATTTTCGTATCGGTGTCCGCTTTTAATGCACTTTATATGCAACTTTCGTGTCAGATATAATGTGTGCCATGCACTCCAGATGTTGATGGAGTTTATTTCTGTGTGTGTTGACCAGAGAAGAAAGTTAGCATCCGGTAAATACTAGTTTTAATGTTAGCGATGCTAACCGAGCTAGCTGCTCAGTTGTAGCCTGATTAAAGCTAACGTAGCATTAAGCTAACGATGTTTGTGTTGAGTTTCATGTAAACATCTGAAATGTGTTGTGTTCCTGTAATGTGGTTCATTAAGTTCATAAAACTGTGGCTGGTTGACATTAATGTAACGTTCATGAAACTTAAATGTGATTAAAACAGTAAGGTTAAGGTTCTGTGTTGTCAGTAGTCCTGAATATCTGCTGAACAATTAAATGTTCATCAGTGATTAATCTTTAGTGTGAAACTTTTACTTTGCACCTATATTTTTTAAAAATGTAGGGCATCTTAAGGTAAGACATTAACGGATGATTTTCTTAGGTAAATGAATTTAAGGTTTAATTGACGGAAATCTTTCATTCAATGTTGTGTTTCTTTCAATTTGAAATATCTCGATTTAATTAATACAGCTCAGTCAGTTACATTTTATATTATTAAGAATTCTTATTCAGTTTAACACTAGATGATCTATCAGTTCATTGAGTATTTCAGAGACAGTTTTTTTTCTTTTGAGTGATCTGTATTTAAAATGATATTATAAAATATAATTGCAATGAAACAGCAGCAACATAAGAAATGACCAGACATACAAGGGAAGTGTAGCTATTTTAATATTTAAAAAATGATCCATCAGTTAGAACATGGTGAAAGTGCAGCTAAAGTTAAATTAGCGAAACTACGGATAAGCAACGTTTCCTTTTACTTCCAGAAAAATAAAAGCCTCTTATTTGCAATTTATTAAAAAAATCACTAAAAGCAACACTTCCACCAAGTTTGTTTTAGTTTGTTGGTATTTATCGGTGGAGAAGCAGCACATTTTCCACATACAGTTTTACTTTCCGTTGTCTTGTTTTAATCAGTTTTCAGTTGAGTAATTCAGTCCTTCGGCTGATTGGACCAACAGACACTGAAGGACTCCGACAGCTGGTTGGTAATGACTGATAATTTACTGATCGGTGCCAGTTTTAATGAACTTTATGTTCAACCCCACAGTCAGATATAATGTGAGTAGTGAAGCCCAGGAGTTGGTGGAGTTTATTTGTGCGTGTTGACCAGAAAAGAGAGTTAGCATCCAGTGAATATTAGCTTTAATGTGAATTAGTGATGCTAACCGCTTTAAAAAATATTTTCAAAAATCTTTTTTGTGGTTCAAAAGGTGTGGCTGCATTAGACAGACATGAACATATATATATATATATATATATATATATATATATATATATATATATATATATATATATATATACATATATTGTTTACAAGAAAAACTAACTAAATGAAATTTTACCAAAATGACCCAATACTCAAAATTTCTTATTTTGTTGACAGCAATCAATTTTAATCTTTTACTGGCTTTTTAAAGATTTGTTTAGTATTATGGCTGCAACTGTACTAAAACAAATTTCACTTGAAGAGTGCACCTAAGAGTAATTCTTAATGCAATAGACATGCAGTTGTATGGGGTGTCCGAAAACATTTTTCCACCACCGTATGTATAACATAACACTATTTTAGCCATTCAAGAAAACCCCAAAAAACTGAAATGTTCTAGAGCACCCCCACATCATGATGATGCCACCCCCATGCTTCACAGTGGGGGTGATGTGTTTGTGATGATATGCAATGTTTGGGGTCAACCAAACAAAGCCTTGAGTCTGTGGTCAAAAAGCTCAAATTCACATGTAATCCAAGAACCTCACATGCCTTCCGGTGAACTCTTGTCCAGATTATTACTATTTTTTGACAATACCTTTCTCTTTGCCACAGGCAATAATTGCAGTACACACAGTTTCTCCCGGGCCGCACAGTGACGTAGTGGTTAGCACTTTCGCCTTGCAGCGAGAAGATCCCTGGTTCACGTCTTGGCTTTCCCGGGATCTTTCTGCATGGAGTTTGCATGTTCTCCCTGTGCATGCGTGGGTTTTCTCCGGGTACTCCGGCTTCCTCCCACAGTCCAAAAATATGCTGAGGTTAATTGATCATTCTAAATTGCCCGTAGGTGTGAATGTGAGAGTGATTGTTTGTCTCTGTATGTGGCCCTGCGACAGACTGGCGACCTGTCTAGGGTGTCCCCTGCCTTTGCCCGAGTCAGCTGGGATAGGCTCCAGCCCCCACCGCGACCCTAATCAGGATTAAGCGGTGTATAGATAATGGATGGATGGATGGACAGTCTCTCCCATCTTAGGTGCTGAATCTTGTGACTTCTTCAGGAGTCCAATATGTCTTGGTGGCCTCCCTCACTTGTCTCTTTCTTGTACAATCACTCATCTTTTGAGGCCTGCTCTTGGTTCTTTACATAGGTATGGGATTGCTTTCATTTCTTGATGATAGATTGAACTGTACTACAAGGGGATATTAATTTATGCTTCAGTTCCACTAACTGTGTGACTTTTAGAGTCTGTTGGCTCCACCAGCGTTGAAATAGGTGAGTTCAATTTAAAGGGATGAACACTGACTTAATCACTCATTTTTACCTTTATTAATTAACTGACATTACTTGTAGATATCCTTTTTCATTTTGACATGAAAGAGGTCATTTTTTGTAAATTCTTTTTAAAACAAGCCAAATCATACTGACCTTGAATCCATGCTGAGGCTAAAAATGGGGAATCGTCCAAGGTAGGGTGAATGCTTTTGATAGGCTCTGGATAACAGCACAATCTGCTCTCAAATGGTGGGAAATTAAGTTCAAATGTTCAACATCTTTCTGAGTAGACCTTTAAAGCTGTGTCACATTTACTAAATGAAATTGAAACAATGCCTCAATCAGAATTAACTTCATAACTAACTACGCAGGTGTGCACAGTGGTTAGCAGTGATGGCCTGGCAGCTAGAAGATCCCTGGTTCACATCCCGGCCTGGGATAAAATGCTCTCAAAATGTAAAAGCTAATCCAATAAATTTGCATATCTGACTACCTCATTCGAAGAAACTCCTGCATCGTTGATTGGATGCTTGTAGGCAGCATCATTCGGTGTTGCTGCCACGAGAGGATATTAAACTGATGGTAACACACCCTGTGAGGGATGGAAAGCCAAAGAGCAGGAAAGTAATTTTTTTCTACCCTCATTACGTTGTGCAAATGCAATTTGCTGTCTGTGCAGTCTTCAAAGGCATCCAAGAAACGGTCATCTATTGATGATAATGTTTTCAGTTATTAACATGCTTACTCTGTCAGGGTTAAGCGGAACAGCAAATTACAGAGGTTACTCTCTTTGTTCTCACTTTACTGTGTTACATTTGTGATTTGGTTGGTAAATATGGACCATTATTGTGACAATCATTGTGGATAAAAGCCTTCATGAACCCATGTACATCTTCCTCTGTAATTTGTGCATTAATGCACTTTATGGGACTGCAGGGTTTTTATCCCAAATTCCTCTATGATCTTCTGTCTGCACTCATGTCATTTCTTATGCTGGATGTCTTCTGCAGGGTTATGTGTTGCACTCTTCTGCTTGTGCTGATTTTTCTCTTCTAGCTCTGATGGCCTATGACAGATACGTGGCCATATGTCGACCGAGCTGGTGTACCATACTGCGATGAGTAAACAAAGAATTTGCATCTTCGTGTTTATCGCTTGGCTTATTCCCTTTTACTTGCTGTTCATGAGCACAATAACGACATCAGCATTGAGGTTATGTGGCTCACTCATACCAAAGATCTACTGTGTTAGATTGGTTGATTTCTAATCTAGCTTGCTTCTGCCTCCATTAGCTACAGTTATTGTTTCCAGCATTTAACTATACTTTTTACTCTGCGCCATGTTGTTTTTATTTTTGGTCCTTCATCTTTATCTCATCAAAACATGCCAATCGTCCAAAGAGAATACAAGTAAGATTTATGCAGACATGTATGCCACATGTATTACTCTTTAGCAGTTGTCGTGGATCTTACCACTTTGATTTGGTTATACATGCGTTTTGGCAAAAAAAGAATTATCACAAAATGTTTAAGAATTTTATGCGATGGAATTTCTCCTCATTCCCCCAATTGTCAATCCCATCATGTACGGTTTGAAACTGACACAAATAAGACAAAGAATTTTAATTTATATGCAGTAAAAGTAGTTTATAGATCAAAGTCATGAGTTTGCCCGCATTCTGTTTGTATACATGTGCGATTTGGAGAGAATGACACGTTGTTTCTCAGTTAAAATCCAGTTTTTTAATATTTGTGTCACAAAATAATTGCAACATGAAAAGCACTTTACTCACTGTTAAATGATGCATGTATCGAAAACATCTTTGTCTCTGTCAAGGACAACAGCACACAAACAGAATGTGCAGAAAACAGTGTCTGTCTCTGGGGTGTTGCCGTTGAACACAACACTGAAATATGCTCTGAAGAATCTGCTTGAAAATCTGACACAGTGATTCATTCACAATGTTGTTGTTTTTGTTAACTGTCTGAACATGGTACGCATGCAGTGCTCTCATGCAAAGTATTGGTATAGTTTTAAATAGAGAGCCATTCGAGCTATAGAAACTATGGACTGTATTCACTGCAGCTCACTTGTAAACATTCAGATCCTATAATTTGTGTAAAAGATTGTGGATGTTCATTTAGCCAATCTGAGTACAGTGTGTGAAATGCAATCACCATGTTGTGTTACCTGGAATTTGTTAAAAACATTAATTCATATGATGCTCATTGGTTGTTATGGTTAGAATTAAACATGTTTACTCAAGAATGTTATTTTTTCTTTTAAAATGGCTTGTATTTCCCCGGTTTGCATTCTGATTTGTTTTTCTTGTGAAAGTAAAACTTCATTCTCAAACATTATGCTGATGTCTCCTTCTTTATATAAATTACACATTACACTGTCATATATCAACTTACAAGCATTTATCTGGTAAAATGTTTACTTGTGAGGGCAGTTTTCATGCTGAATGTCTAATCAGAAGTCAACTATAGTCTACTCAAGACTCAAACCCTAATTTTTCAGCTTCTAAGTATTTTGTTTGTGAGATATGGAAACCTGTTTGAGCATTAATTCTGTGTCCTTGAAATCTGTTTGCTCCACTAGTTGGCAGCACTAGATGAACATTTGGCCATACTAATACTGCATTTTGTCATCCTCGTTGAAGAAAAACTTTGACTCGTCACTAATTTTCAACATTTAGTGGCATTTTTGTCCAACAGAAGCCTCAATGTTGAAGCCAGTCGCTGCACTGGGAGCACCAAAGTCCTAAATTATTCACCTTGAATTGCTAAAAAGCGTAACTACAAAGGTTTTTGGTGCAACGAGTACAACAAAATGTCAAACTACCAAGACCAAATGTCCATCCAGTGCGGACAAACACCAAAACTAGCAGAGAAAAATGATGTTTGATATCAAGGATACGGAAAAAATGCTCCAATGGTATCCAGTTGTTACACTCAGGTCTAGATGACTTGATAGATCCACGCAGACATGTTAACTGGAATAATGCAGATGGAAACAGAATGTTAGGAAACTTAAGTAGGAAACCAGTAATTTCTTCAAAAGACTATTGCGTATTTTACACCACAAAGAAAAAGGGTTGGATGTTCCTTGAATTATACAATTTCTATTTCTGTACAAATATATACATATTTTTTTTATAAATCTATCGATTAAAAGGAGGTAGAATTACCACCTACTGGTTGTGTGTCTCTGTCAACCTGTGACATTACAATTTATGACCATGTCCGTTTCAGCTCATCTATTACTTGTACTGAAGACTTTGAAGGACTGTAAAAAGGTATCAGGTGCAGTTTTTAGAGACGTGAAAGTTATCTTTATATTGACATGTATGACTCCAGTAAATCCTTTCAAGTGAGAAACAAGCTTTCTTTACATAGGGACTACGGATGTTGCAACAAGAAAGGCACACATCTTCAACCCAGAAGCACAGATTATCTATGCAATCATCACACTTTCAATGTGGGCACCCAAGATTAGTATCTGCAATCCCGTAGCTGATCAACTGTGAAATATAGTCACCATCTCCCCTTATGTTCCTGAGTGATGGCATAAATAATGGCAAGAAAAATGATGTCATGGTAAAGTTGACCTTTGACATTTTGTATATAAAATGTCATTATATCATAATTTTACCATGTTAGACATTTATATAAACTTGAGTTATGACTGAAAACCTGCTTTGTGTTGGCCTGACTCTAATCAGTTCATCCTTTCATCCAGGTCAAAGTTCGTGCAAAATCAGAAAAAAATATATTTTGACTGACAGATGGACAGCCTGTAAACAAAATGCTTCTGAATACAGCTGTCTCTAACTCAGAGGCAAAAAAAAAAAAAAAAAGTTTTTTATAAACTTTGGTAATAAGATGTGGTTGAAAAAAATCCATTCATTAACGGTCCGTGTATATTTTGGCAATTAGATTTTCCGTTCTGAAACGGATATTGAAAAACAAAAAAGGAGTGGTTATTTGATTTTCGTTTTAAAATACAAAAATTAAAATTGAAATACAAGGTGTTTTTCATTTTCATGATCAAAATGGATATACGAAATTTTAAAAATGCTTTGATTTTCATTTTATATTTAGAATAACAAAAAAGTAAAATCAGTTAGAGACAGAAACGAAAAAAGGTGCGTTTTTTCATTTTCTGAGACCGGAAGTGGTCATCAGCAAGTGTGGAGCCAAACAGTACGGTGCATAGACTGTATATAATTTTTTTTTTTCGTTAATTCTCGTGGTCAAAATGAGAGATCAGGTGGCCGATCTTAAAATAAATCAATACTGATTTTTTTTTTATAGAGCGTTAAAGTTTTGCGAAGCCAGGGGGCGGGACTACTTGATTGACAGTCCGGTCTGGAATGATTGACAGGTCCTATGGAGGAGGCAGCAGAGACTCTGCTCTCCTCGTTTGGATTAATTCTGATATAATAACTGTTGGTTTATTTATCGGTGGAGCAGCAGAACATTTTCCACAGACAGTTTTCCTGCCCGTTGGCTTGTTTTAACCAGTTTTCTACCTTCGGCTGATTCTACCAGCGGACACTGAAAGGACTGTGATAGTTCGGTAAGCTAATGGTTATTTTCGTATCGGTGCCGCTTTTAATGCACTTTATATGCAACTTTCGTGTCAGATATAATGTGTGCCATGCACTCCAGATGTTGATGGAGTTTATTTCTGTGTGTGTTGACCAGAGAAGAAAGTTAGCATCCGGTAAATACTAGTTTTAATGTTAGCGATGCTAACCGAGCTAGCTGCTCAGTTGTAGCCTGATTAAAGCTAACGTAGCATTAAGCTAACGATGTTTGTGTTGAGTTTCATGTAAACAGCTGAAGTGTGTTGTGTTCCTGCAATGTGGTTCATTAAGTTCATAAAACTGTGGCTGGTTGACATTAATGTAACGTTCATGAAACTTAAATGTGATTAAAACAGTAAGGTTAAGGTTCTGTGTTGTCAGTAGTCCTGAATATCTGCTGAACAATTAAATGTTCATCAGTGATTAATCTTTAGTGTGAAACTTTTACTTTGCACCTATATTTTTTAAAAATGTAGGGCATCTTAAGGTAAGACATTAACGGATGATTTTCTTAGGTAAATGAATTTAAGGTTTAATTGACGGAAATCTTTCATTCAATGTTGTGTTTCTTTCAATTTGAAATATCTCGATTTAATTAATACAGCTCAGTCAGTTACATTTTATATTATTAAGAATTCTTATTCAGTTTAACACTAGATGATCTATCAGTTCATTGAGTATTTCAGAGCCAGTTTTTTTTCTTTTGAGTGATCTGTATTTAAAATGATATTATAAAATATAATTGCAATGAAACAGCAGCAACATAAGAAATGACCAGATATACAAGGGAAGTGTAGCTATTTTAATATTTAAAAAATGATCCATCAATTAGAACATGGTGAAAGTGCAGCTAAAGTTAAATTAGCGAAACTACGGATAAGCAACGTTTCCTTTTACTTCCAGAAAAATAAAAGCCTCTTATTTGCAATTTATTAAAAAAATCACTAAAAGCAACACTTCCACCAAGTTTGTTTTAGTTTGTTGGTATTTATCGGTGGAGAAGCAGCACATTTTCCACATACAGTTTTACTTTCCGTTGTCTTGTTTTAATCAGTTTTCAGTTGAGTAATTCAGTCCTTCGGCTGATTGGACCAACAGACACTGAAGGACTCCGACAGCTGGTTGGTAATGACTGATAATTTACTGATCGGTGCCAGTTTTAATGAACTTTATGTTCAACTTCACAGTCAGATATAATGTGAGTAGTGAAGCCCAGGAGTTGGTGGAGTTTATTTGTGCGTGTTGACCAGAAAAGAGAGTTAGCATCCAGTGAATATTAGCTTTAATGTGAATTAGTGATGCTAACCGCTTTAAAAATATTTTTAAAAATCTTTTTTGTGGTTCAAAAGGTGTGGCTGCATTAGACAGACATGAACATATATATATATATATATATATATATATATATATATATATATATATATATATATATATATATATATGTTTATTGTTTACAAGAAAAACTAACTAAATGAAATTTTACCAAAATGACCCAATACTCAAAATTTCTTATTTTGTTGACAGCAATCAATTTTAATCTTTTACTGGCTTTTTAAAGATTTGTTTAGTATTATGGCTGCAACTGTACTAAAACAAATTTCACTTGAAGAGTGCACCTAAGAGTGATTCTTAATGCAATAGACATGCAGTTGTATGGGGTGTCCGAAAACATTTTTCCACCACCGTATGTATAACATAACACTATTTTAGCCATTCAAGAAAACCCCAAAAAACTGAAATGTTCTAGAGCACCCCCACATCATGATGATGCCACCCCCATGCTTCACAGTGGGGGTGATGTGTTTGTGATGATATGCAATGTTTGGGGTCAACCAAACAAAGCCTTGAGTCTGTGGTCAAAAAGCTCAAATTCACATGTAATCCAAGAACCTCACATGCCTTCCGGTGAACTCTTGTCCAGATTATTACTATTTTTTGACAATACCTTTCTCTTTGCCACAGGCAATAATTGCAGTACACACAGTTTCTCCCGGGCTGCACAGTTGCGTAGTGGTTAGCACTTTCGCCTTGCAGCGAGAAGATCCCTGGTTCGCGTCCCGGCTTTCCCGGGATCTTTCTGCATGGAGTTTGCATGTTCTCCCTGTGCATGCGTGGGTTTTCTCCGGGTACTCCGGCTTCCTCCCACAGTCCAAAAATATGCTGAGGTTAATTGATCATTCTAAATTGCCCGTAGGTGTGAATGTGAGAGTGATTGTTTGTCTCTGTATGTGGCCCTGCGACAGACTGGCGACCTGTCTAGGGTGTCCCCTGCCTTTGCCCGAGTCAGCTGGGATAGGCTCCAGCCCCCACCGCGACCCTAATGAGGATTAAGCGGTGTATAGATAATGGATGGATGGATGGATGGATGGACAGTCTCTCCCATCTTAGGTGCTGAATCTTGTGACTTCTTCAGGAGTCCAATATGTCTTGGTGGCCTCCCTCACTTGTCTCTTTCTTGTACAATCACTCATCTTTTGAGGCCTGCTCTTGGTTCTTTACATATGTATGGGATTGCTTTCATTTCTTGATGATAGATTGAACTGTACTACAGGGGATATTAATTTATGCTTCAGTTCCACTAACTGTGTGACTTTTAGAGTCTGTTGGCTCCACCAGCGTTGAAATAGGTGAGTCAATTTAAAGAGATGAACACTGACTTAATCACTCATTTTTACCTTTATTAATTAACTGACATTACTTTGTAGATATCCTTTTTCATTTTGACATGAAAGAGTCATTTTTTGTAAATTCTTTTTAAAACAAGCCAAATCATACTGACCTTGAATACATGCTGAGGCTAAAAATGGGGAATCGTCCAAGGTAGGGTGAATGCTTTTGATAGGCTCTGGATAACAGCACAATCTGCTCTCAAATGGTGGGAAATTAAGTTCAAATGTTCAACATCTTTCTGAGTAGACCTTTAAAGCTGTGTCACATTTACTAAAATGAAATTGAAACAATGCCTCAATCAGAATTAACTTCATAACTAACTACGCAGGTGTGCACAGTGGTTAGCATGATGGCCTTGCAGCTAGAAGATCCCTGGTTCACATCCCGGCCTGGGATAAAATGCTCTCAAAATGTAAAAGCTAATCCAATAAATTTGCATATCTGACTACCTCATTCGAAGAAACTCCTGCATCGTTGATTGGATGCTTGTAGGCAGCATCATTCGGTGTTGCTGCCACGAGAGGATATAAACTGATGGTAACACACCCTGTGAGGGATGGAAAGCCAAAGAGCAGGAAAGTAATTTTTTCTACCCTCATTACGTTGTGCAAATGCAATTTGCTGTCTGTGCAGTATTCGAAAGGCATCCAAGAAACGGTCACGTATGATGGATAATGTTTCAGTTATTAACATGCTTACTCTGTCAGGGTTAAGCGGAACAGCAAATTACAGAGTTACTCTCTTTGTTCTCACTTTACTGTGTTACTTTGTGATTTGGTTGGTAAATATGACCATTATTGTGACAATCATTGTGGATAAAAGCCTTCATGAACCCATGTACATCTTCCTCTGTAATTTGTGCATTAATGCACTTTATGGGACTGCAGGGTTTTATCCCAAATTCCTCTATGATCTTCTGTCTGCCACTCATGTCATTTCTTATGCTGGATGTCTTCTGCAGGGTTATGTGTTGCACTCTTCTGCTTGTGCTGATTTTTCTCTTCTAGCTCTGATGGCCTATGACAGATACGTGGCCATATGTCGACCGCTGGTGTACCATACTGCGATGAGTAAACAAAGAATTTGCATCTTCGTGTTTATCGCTTGGCTTATTCCCTTTTACTTGCTGTTCATGAGCACAATAACGACATCAGCATTGAGGTTATGTGGCTCACACATACCAAAGATCTACTGTGTTAATTGGTTGATTTCTAATCTAGCTTGCTCTGCCTCCATAGCTACAGTTATTGTTCCAGCATTTAACTATACTTTTTACACTGGCCATGTTGTTTTTATTTTGTGGTCTTACATATATCTCATCAAAACATGCCAATCGTCCAAAGAGAATACAAGTAAATTTATGCAGACATGTATGCCACATGTATTATCTTTAGCAGTTGTCGGTGGATCTTACCACTTTGATTTGGTATACATGCGTTTTGGCAAAAAAGAATTATCACAAAATGTTAAGAATTTTATGGCGATGGAATTTCTCCTCATTCCCCCAATTGTCAATCCCATCATGTACGGTTTGAAACTGACACAAATAAGACAAAGAATTTTTAAATTTATATGCAGTAAAAGTAGTTTATAGATCAAAGTCATGAGTTTGCCCGCATTCTGTTTGTATACATGTGCGATTTGGAGAGAATGACACGTTGTTTCTCAGTTAAAATCCAGTTTTTTAATATTTGTGTCACAAAATAATTGCAACATGAAAAGCACTTTACTCACTGTTAAATGATGCATGTATCGAAAACATCTTTGTCTCTGTCAAGGACAACAGCACACAAACAGAATGTGCAGAAAACAGTGTCTGTCTCTGGGGTGTTGCCGTTGAACACAACACTGAAATGTGCTCTGAAGAATCTGCTTGAAAATCTGACACAGTGATTCATTCACAATTTTGTTGTTTTTGTTAACTGTCTGAACATGGTACGCATGCAGTGCTCTCATGCAAAGTATTGGTATAGTTTTAAATAGAGAGCCATTCGAGCTATAGAAACTATGGACTGTATTCACTGCAGCTCACTTGTAAACATTCAGATCCTATAATTTGTGTAAAAGATTGTGGATGTTCATTTAGCCAATCTGAGTACAGTGTGTGAAATGCAATCACCATGTTGTGTTACCTGGAATTTGTTAAAAACATTAATTCATATGATGCTCATTGGTTGTTATGGTTAGAATTAAACATGTTTACTCAAGAATGTTATTTTTTCTTTTAAAATGGCTTGTATTTCCCCGGTTTGCATTCTGATTTGTTTTTCTTGTGAAAGTAAAACTTCATTCTCAAACATTATGCTGATGTCTCCTTCTTTATATAAATTACACATTACACTGTCATATATCAACTTACAAGCATTTATCTGGTAAAATGTTTACTTGTGAGGGCAGTTTTCATGCTGAATGTCTAATCAGAAGTCAACTATAGTCTACTCAAGACTCAAACCCTAATTTTTCAGCTTCTAAGTATTTTGTTTGTGAGATATGGAAACCTGTTTGAGCATTAATTCTGTGTCCTTGAAATCTGTTTGCTCCACTAGTTGGCAGCACTAGATGAACATTTGGCCATACTAATACTGCATTTTGTCATCCTCGTTGAAGAAAAACTTTGACTCGTCACTAATTTTCAACATTTAGTGGCATTTTTGTCCAACAGAAGCCTCAATGTTGAAGCCAGTCGCTGCACTGGGAGCACCAAAGTCCTAAATTATTCACCTTGAATTGCTAAAAAGCGTAACTACAAAGGTTTTTGGTGCAACGAGTACAACAAAATGTCAAACTACCAAGACCAAATGTCCATCCAGTGCGGACAAACACCAAAACTAGCAGAGAAAAATGATGTTTGATATCAAGGATACGGAAAAAATGCTCCAATGGTATCCAGTTGTTACACTCAGGTCTAGATGACTTGATAGATCCACGCAGACATGTTAACTGGAATAATGCAGATGGAAACAGAATGTTAGGAAACTTAAGTAGGAAACCAGTAATTTCTTCAAAAGACTATTGCGTATTTTACACCACAAAGAAAAAGGGTTGGATGTTCCTTGAATTATACAATTTCTATTTCTGTACAAATATATACATATTTTTTTTATAAATCTATCGATTAAAAGGAGGTAGAATTACCACCTACTGGTTGTGTGTCTCTGTCAACCTGTGACATTACAATTTATGACCATGTCCGTTTCAGCTCATCTATTACTTGTACTGAAGACTTTGAAGGACTGTAAAAAGGTATCAGGTGCAGTTTTTAGAGACGTGAAAGTTATCTTTATATTGACATGTATGACTCCAGTAAATCCTTTCAAGTGAGAAACAAGCTTTCTTTACATAGGGACTACGGATGTTGCAACAAGAAAGGCACACATCTTCAACCCAGAAGCACAGATTATCTATGCAATCATCACACTTTCAATGTGGGCACCCAAGATTAGTATCTGCAATCCCGTAGCTGATCAACTGTGAAATATAGTCACCATCTCCCCTTATGTTCCTGAGTGATGGCATTAATAATGGCAAGAAAAATGATGTCATGGTAAAGTTGACCTTTGACATTTTGTATATAAAATGTCATTATATCATAATTTTACCATGTTAGACATTTATATAAACTTGAGTTATGACTGAAAACCTGCTTTGTGTTGGCCTGACTCTAATCAGTTCATCCTTTCATCCAGGTCAAAGTTCGTGCAAAATCAGAAAAAAATATATTTTGACTGACAGATGGACAGCCTGTAAACAAAATGCTTCTGAATACAGCTGTCTCTAACTCAGAGGCAAAAAAAAAAAAAAAAGTTTTTTATAAACTTTGGTAATAAGATGTGGTTGAAAAAAATCCATTCATTAACGGTCCGTGTATATTTTGGCAATTAGATTTTCCGTTCTGAAACGGATATTGAAAAACAAAAAAGGAGTGGTTATTTGATTTTCGTTTTAAAATACAAAAATTAAAATTGAAATACAAGGTGTTTTTCATTTTCATGATCAAAATGGATATACGAAATTTTAAAAATGCTTTGATTTTCATTTTATATTTAGAATAACAAAAAAGTAAAATCAGTTAGAGACAGAAACGAAAAAAGGTGCGTTTTTTCATTTTCTGAGACCGGAAGTGGTCATCAGCAAGTGTGGAGCCAAACAGTACGGTGCATAGACTGTATATAATTTTTTTTTTCGTTAATTCTCGTGGTCAAAATGAGAGATCAGGTGGCCGATCTTAAAATAAATCAATACTGATTTTTTTTTTATAGAGCGTTAAAGTTTTGCGAAGCCAGGGGGCGGGACTACTTGATTGACAGTCCGGTCTGGAATGATTGACAGGTCCTATGGAGGAGGCAGCAGAGACTCTGCTCTCCTCGTTTGGATTAATTCTGATATAATAACTGTTGGTTTATTTATCGGTGGAGCAGCAGAACATTTTCCACAGACAGTTTTCCTGCCCGTTGGCTTGTTTTAACCAGTTTTCTACCTTCGGCTGATTCTACCAGCGGACACTGAAAGGACTGTGATAGTTCGGTAAGCTAATGGTTATTTTCGTATCGGTGCCGCTTTTAATGCACTTTATATGCAACTTTCGTGTCAGATATAATGTGTGCCATGCACTCCAGATGTTGATGGAGTTTATTTCTGTGTGTGTTGACCAGAGAAGAAAGTTAGCATCCGGTAAATACTAGTTTTAATGTTAGCAATGCTAACCGAGCTAGCTGCTCAGTTGTAGCCTGATTAAAGCTAACGTAGCATTAAGCTAACGATGTTTGTGTTGAGTTTCATGTAAACAGCTGAAGTGTGTTGTGTTCCTGCAATGTGGTTCATTAAGTTCATAAAACTGTGGCTGGTTGACATTAATGTAACGTTCATGAAACTTAAATGTGATTAAAACAGTAAGGTTAAGGTTCTGTGTTGTCAGTAGTCCTGAATATCTGCTGAACAATTAAATGTTCATCAGTGATTAATCTTTAGTGTGAAACTTTTACTTTGCACCTATATTTTTTAAAAATGTAGGGCATCTTAAGGTAAGACATTAACGGATGATTTTCTTAGGTAAATGAATTTAAGGTTTAATTGACGGAAATCTTTCATTCAATGTTGTGTTTCTTTCAATTTGAAATATCTCGATTTAATTAATACAGCTCAGTCAGTTACATTTTATATTATTAAGAATTCTTATTCAGTTTAACACTAGATGATCTATCAGTTCATTGAGTATTTCAGAGCCAGTTTTTTTTCTTTTGAGTGATCTGTATTTAAAATGATATTATAAAATATAATTGCAATGAAACAGCAGCAACATAAGAAATGACCAGATATACAAGGGAAGTGTAGCTATTTTAATATTTAAAAAATGATCCATCAATTAGAACATGGTGAAAGTGCAGCTAAAGTTAAATTAGCGAAACTACGGATAAGCAACGTTTCCTTTTACTTCCAGAAAAATAAAAGCCTCTTATTTGCAATTTATTAAAAAAATCACTAAAAGCAACACTTCCACCAAGTTTGTTTTAGTTTGTTGGTATTTATCGGTGGAGAAGCAGCACATTTTCCACATACAGTTTTACTTTCCGTTGTCTTGTTTTAATCAGTTTTCAGTTGAGTAATTCAGTCCTTCGGCTGATTGGACCAACAGACACTGAAGGACTCCGACAGCTGGTTGGTAATGACTGATAATTTACTGATCGGTGCCAGTTTTAATGAACTTTATGTTCAACTTCACAGTCAGATATAATGTGAGTAGTGAAGCCCAGGAGTTGGTGGAGTTTATTTGTGCGTGTTGACCAGAAAAGAGAGTTAGCATCCAGTGAATATTAGCTTTAATGTGAATTAGTGATGCTAACCGCTTTAAAAATATTTTTAAAAATCTTTTTTGTGGTTCAAAAGGTGTGGCTGCATTAGACAGACATGAACATATATATATATATATATATATATATATATATATATATATATATATATATATATATATATATATATATATATGTTTATTGTTTACAAGAAAAACTAACTAAATGAAATTTTACCAAAATGACCCAATACTCAAAATTTCTTATTTTGTTGACAGCAATCAATTTTAATCTTTTACTGGCTTTTTAAAGATTTGTTTAGTATTATGGCTGCAACTGTACTAAAACAAATTTCACTTGAAGAGTGCACCTAAGAGTGATTCTTAATGCAATAGACATGCAGTTGTATGGGGTGTCCGAAAACATTTTTCCACCACCGTATGTATAACATAACACTATTTTAGCCATTCAAGAAAACCCCAAAAAACTGAAATGTTCTAGAGCACCCCCACATCATGATGATGCCACCCCCATGCTTCACAGTGGGGGTGATGTGTTTGTGATGATATGCAATGTTTGGGGTCAACCAAACAAAGCCTTGAGTCTGTGGTCAAAAAGCTCAAATTCACATGTAATCCAAGAACCTCACATGCCTTCCGGTGAACTCTTGTCCAGATTATTACTATTTTTTGACAATACCTTTCTCTTTGCCACAGGCAATAATTGCAGTACACACAGTTTCTCCCGGGCTGCACAGTTGCGTAGTGGTTAGCACTTTCGCCTTGCAGCGAGAAGATCCCTGGTTCGCGTCCCGGCTTTCCCGGGATCTTTCTGCATGGAGTTTGCATGTTCTCCCTGTGCATGCGTGGGTTTTCTCCGGGTACTCCGGCTTCCTCCCACAGTCCAAAAATATGCTGAGGTTAATTGATCATTCTAAATTGCCCGTAGGTGTGAATGTGAGAGTGATTGTTTGTCTCTGTATGTGGCCCTGCGACAGACTGGCGACCTGTCTAGGGTGTCCCCTGCCTTTGCCCGAGTCAGCTGGGATAGGCTCCAGCCCCCACCGCGACCCTAATCAGGATTAAGTGGTGTATAGATAATGGATGGATGGACAGTCTCTCCCATCTTAGGTGCTGAATCTTGTGACTTCTTCAGGAGTCCAATATGTCTTGGTGGCCTCCCTCACTTGTCTCTTTCTTGTACAATCACTCATCTTTTGAGGCCTGCTCTTGGTTCTTTACATATGTATGGGATTGCTTTCATTTCTTGATGATAGATTGAACTGTACTACAGGGGATATTAATTTATGCTTCAGTTCCACTAACTGTGTGACTTTTAGAGTCTGTTGGCTCCACCAGCGTTGAAATAGGTGAGTCAATTTAAAGGGATGAACACTGACTTAATCACTCATTTTTACCTTTATTAATTAACTGACATTACTTTGTAGATATCCTTTTTCATTTTGACATGAAAGAGTCATTTTTTGTAAATTCTTTTTAAAACAAGCCAAATCATACTGACCTTGAATCCATGCTGAGGCTAAAAATGGGGAATCGTCCAAGGTAGGGTGAATGCTTTTGATAGGCTCTGGATAACAGCACAATCTGCTCTCAAATGGTGGGAAATTAAGTTCAAATGTTCAACATCTTTCTGAGTAGACCTTTAAAGCTGTGTCACATTTACTAAAATGAAATTGAAACAATGCCTCAATCAGAATTAACTTCATAACTAACTACGCAGGTGTGCACAGTGGTTAGCATGATGGCCTTGCAGCTAGAAGATCCCTGGTTCACATCCCGGCCTGGGATAAAATGCTCTCAAAATGTAAAAGCTAATCCAATAAATTTGCATATCTGACTACCTCATTCGAAGAAACTCCTGCATCGTTGATTGGATGCTTGTAGGCAGCATCATTCGGTGTTGCTGCCACGAGAGGATATAAACTGATGGTAACACACCCTGTGAGGGATGGAAAGCCAAAGAGCAGGAAAGTAATTTTTTCTACCCTCATTACGTTGTGCAAATGCAATTTGCTGTCTGTGCAGTATTCGAAAGGCATCCAAGAAACGGTCACGTATGATGGATAATGTTTCAGTTATTAACATGCTTACTCTGTCAGGGTTAAGCGGAACAGCAAATTACAGAGTTACTCTCTTTGTTCTCACTTTACTGTGTTACTTTGTGATTTGGTTGGTAAATATGACCATTATTGTGACAATCATTGTGGATAAAAGCCTTCATGAACCCATGTACATCTTCCTCTGTAATTTGTGCATTAATGCACTTTATGGGACTGCAGGGTTTTATCCCAAATTCCTCTATGATCTTCTGTCTGCCACTCATGTCATTTCTTATGCTGGATGTCTTCTGCAGGGTTATGTGTTGCACTCTTCTGCTTGTGCTGATTTTTCTCTTCTAGCTCTGATGGCCTATGACAGATACGTGGCCATATGTCGACCGCTGGTGTACCATACTGCGATGAGTAAACAAAGAATTTGCATCTTCGTGTTTATCGCTTGGCTTATTCCCTTTTACTTGCTGTTCATGAGCACAATAACGACATCAGCATTGAGGTTATGTGGCTCACACATACCAAAGATCTACTGTGTTAATTGGTTGATTTCTAATCTAGCTTGCTCTGCCTCCATAGCTACAGTTATTGTTCCAGCATTTAACTATACTTTTTACACTGGCCATGTTGTTTTTATTTTGTGGTCTTACATATATCTCATCAAAACATGCCAATCGTCCAAAGAGAATACAAGTAAATTTATGCAGACATGTATGCCACATGTATTATCTTTAGCAGTTGTCGGTGGATCTTTCCACTTTGATTTGGTATACATGCGTTTTGGCAAAAAAGAATTATCACAAAATGTTAAGAATTTTATGGCGATGGAATTTCTCCTCATTCCCCCAATTGTCAATCCCATCATGTACGGTTTGAAACTGACACAAATAAGACAAAGAATTTTTAAATTTATATGCAGTAAAAGTAGTTTATAGATCAAAGTCATGAGTTTGCCCGCATTCTGTTTGTATACATGTGCGATTTGGAGAGAATGACACATTGTTTCTCAGTTAAAATCCAGTTTTTTAATATTTGTGTCACAAAATAATTGCAACATGAAAAGCACTTTACTCACTGTTAAATGATGCATGTATCGAAAACATCTTTGTCTTTGTCAAGGACAACAGCACACAAACAGAATGTGCAGAAAACAGTGTCTGTCTCTGGGGTGTTGCCGTTGAACACACAACACTGAAATGTGCTCTGAAGAAACTGCTTGAAAATCTGACACAGTGATTCATTCACAATGTTGTTGTTTTTGTTAACTGTCTGAACATGGTACGCATGCAGTGCTCTCATGCAAAGTATTGGTATAGTTTTAAATAGAGAGCCATTCGAGCTATAGAAACTATGGACTGTATTCACTGCAGCTCACTTGTAAACATTCAGATCCTATAATTTGTGTAAAAGATTGTGGATGTTCATTTAGCCAATCTGAGTACAGTGTGTGAAATGCAATCACCATGTTGTGTTACCTGGAATTTGTTAAAAACATAAATTAATATGATGCTCATTGGTTGTTATGGTTAGAATTAAACATGTTTACTCAAGAATGTTATTTTTTCTTTTAAAATGGCTTGTATTTCCCCGGTTTGCATTCTGATTTGTTTTTCTTGTGAAAGTAAAACTTCATTCTCAAACATTATGCTGATGTCTCCTTCTTTATATAAATTACACATTACACTGTCATATATCAACTTACAAGCATTTATCTGGTAAAATGTTTACTTGTGAGGGCAGTTTTCATGCTGAATGTCTAATCAGAAGTCAACTATAGTCTACTCAAGACTCAAACCCTAATTTTTCAGCTTCTAAGTATTTTGTTTGTGAGATATGGAAACCTGTTTGAGCATTAATTCTGTTTCCTTGAAATCTGTTTGCTCCACTAGTTGGCAGCACTAGATGAACATTTGGCCATACTAATACTGCATTTTGTCATCCTAGTTGAAGAAAAACTTTGACTCGTCACTAATTTTCAACATTTAGTGGCATTTTTGTCCAACAGAAGCCTGAATGTTGAAGCCAGTCGCTGCACTGGGAGCACCAAAGTCCTAAATTATTCACCTTGAATTGCTAAAAAGCGTAACTACAAAGGTTTTTGGTGCAACGAGTACAACAAAATGTCAAACTACCAAGACCAAATGTCCATCCAGTGCGGACAAACACCAAAACTAGCAGAGAAAAATGATGTTTGATATCAAGGATACGGAAAAAATGCTCCAATGGTATCCAGTTGTTACACTCAGGTCTAGATGACTTGATAGATCCACGCAGACGTGTTAACTGGAATAATGCAGATGGAAACAGAATGTTAGGAAACTTAAGTAGGAAACCAGTAATTTCTTCAAAAGACTATTGCGTATTTTACACCACAAAGAAAAAGGGTTGGATGTTCCTTGAATTATACAATTTCTCTTTCTGTACAAATATATACATATTTTTTTTTATAAATCTATCGATTAAAAGGAGGTAGAATTACCACCTACTGGTTGTGTGTCTCTGTCAACCTGTGACATTACAATTTATGACCATGTCTGTTTCAGCTCATCTATTACTTGTACTGAAGACTTTGAAGGACTGTAAAAAGGTATCAGGTGCAGTTTTTAGAGACGTAAAAGTTATCTTTATATTGACATGTATGACTCCAGTAAATCCTTTCAAGTGAGAAACAAGCTTTCTTTACATAGGGACTACGGATGTTGCAACAAGAAAGGCACACATCTTCAACCCAGAAGCACAGATTATCTATGCAATCATCACACTTTCAATGTGGGCACCCAAGATTAGTATCTGCAATCCCGTAGCTGATCAACTGTGAAATATAGTCACCATCTCCCCTTATGTTCCTGAGTGATGGCATTAATAATGGCAAGAAAAATGATGTCATGGTAAAGTTGACCTTTGACATTTTGTATATAAAATGTCATTATATCATAATTTTACCATGTTAGACATTTATATAAACTTGAGTTATGACTGAAAACCTGCTTTGTGTTGGCCTGACTCTAATCAGTTCATCCTTTCATCCAGGTCAAAGTTCGTGCAAAATCAGAAAAAAATATATTTTGACTGACAGATGGACAGCCTGTAAACAAAATGCTTCTGAATACAGCTGTCTCTAACTCAGAGGCAAAAAAAAAAAACTTTTTTAATAAACTTTGGTAATAAGATGTGGTTGAAAAAAAATCCATTCATTAACGGTCCGTGCATATTTTGGTAAACCGTGTATAGTTCGCTCATTCGTTTTTCCGTTTCAAAATAAAATCTGAAAAACCAATAAACCACGATGTTTTTTTGTTTTTCCGTTTTAAAAACCTAAACGTAGAAGTGTATTATTTAACTAATGAAAAAACCACAGCGTTGTTTTTTTGCTCTAACTTTTTAAACCCAAATTACAAATTACGGCCGTTGTTTTATTTTGTAGCAACACCGGAAGTCGCTGAGAAAGCACAGTTTAGCGCTGGTCTCGACCGTGAACACATAAAGAACGGCTGTCATCGAGCCCTTTTTCTATTTAATTCTCTTTAAGAGTGGAAAACCCACGCAGAACACATGGAGCTCCACGTTGCTCTATAATGAGAGTCAGGACGTTCTGCTGGAGAACAGTTTAAGAAGATCAATCATGTGTTGATGCTGATTTGGAGAGAGCTGGAATTTGTTCTGTTAACCACAGATGCTATTTTCAGTGCTATACTTGATTAACTGTAGAATGTTATGTTTCACTTCTGTGTGTTTTACAGTCAGGTCCGACATGTGGACGACAGTTTATGACGGGATACTGGTCATCTACTGGTGCCGCTGCTCCAGTTTAACTGGTGATCAGGTTAACTGGTGATAGTTTCCGTCTCCAGATGTTTCGTCCTCAGATTCATCCCGACCAGACCTGGCTGTGTGTGAAATAAAGATACTAAATAAAGAAGACCTCGCTGAAAAACGTTGACATCACTACTTAATAAAGTCTATATCCATGTAAATATCATCTACAGACAATAAAAAAGAAATGTGCGGGCGAAATTTTTTAAAAAAACATACATTTTTATGAACGGTGAAACGATGTAATCCAGAGATGAAACTAGAGACCACAGTCTGACTCATCGTGCCACCGATCAGTCCGATAAACATCTTCACAAGGATGTAAAAAGGAATACAAAAATATAACACAAACTACCTGCATAGTATAATCACTCAGACTGCAGTACTGGAAGTATTCTAGGCTTCCTCTGCCACGTCTCTAAAAGTATCTTTTTGCCATTTGTAAACCAGCCAGAGTTTTTGAAAAGACATAACTCACACAAATAGATTGTTGGTTTTGACCAGATCGGATCCCTTTAAGAGAGTACTATAAACCACCTTTCGTCAAATTTTTGCAGGTCCCAATCAGAAGCTGCTGCGTCACTACCGGAAGTCCCACCTTATCACGCCCCCAACAGATGTTTGTACCGGAAGTCCCGCCTTCCCCTACTCTAATCTGCCTGGCAACTCAAAATCTGCCTAGCAACCCCTAACCCTAACCAACTGGAAGTCCCTCCCTCTTTAACTGATAGAAGTTTATCTAAACGGAACCAGACGTGTCCCCGTACCCCTCCCTTTCGTCCTATGACAGAGCTTTTTAACAGTCTTTGAGAGAAACCCGGGAACATTTGAACAAAAAAGTTCTGTCTGGCATTATCTCCAGCTTTTTCTCTAGCTTTTTTCCTCTCTCCCCTTCCTGCATCCTCTGAACCAAAATGCTACTGTCCAGTATTTCTCCCCATACCTCTCACCAGGACCAGAGGTGTCCGTGTGAACAAAAATGCTACTGTCTAGTGTGTCTCTCCACCCATCTCACCAGACCAGATGTGCACCCGGGGAATTTGAACAAAAGGTACATTGAACAGCTTTTCTGTTGAGGGGATTGGTGAGGAGGATGATGATGATATCGCTGGAGATGGGCTGAGAATGTAGACACTAAGAAGAGCACAGGAAAGATAGTAGCTGATTAAACAAGTGCTATGTGATCATGACAAGATGCAAAGATAGCTAACACTGAAAACGGCTGACTGTGACCTGCCGTACTGCTGATTATTTGTAGGAGACTCCTGCTGAGAGAGACTGCAGCAAAGGCTGACTGTTGGAACTAAACACAACTAGTTGCTCATTCGTAAACTGAGATGTGGGGACCAGAATAAATGAGAGGGGTGGAGGTACAGTCTACAACCACAAAGCCATAATTGGAGCTGTGCAATCATTTAGGACATAGGAATTTAGATCACCATTAGACACTGGACTGTTTAACTATGGCTGAAACTCTGAGGTGCTTTACAGGCCCTGAAGTAGGCCTCTTGTTTGTTTGTTTTTTTTAGCAACTTTATAATTCCTTGGGTGAGGCCCAACTTCTAGTACTCTGCTTCTCTTAAAACCAATGTGACAGAGCAGCTTCAATAAAGACATTTCACTGACTACAAACTCATGTTTTATTCCTCGGCATATATCTCAGTCACGGAAAGAGACAATAATGTGATGTTTGGTCTCATTTGACAATTTTCATGAGGAAGATAAGAAGTATGCAAGAATCAGCCAAAATATCCAAGAATTAACTAATGACGAATCTGAGGACAAACTCAAAATAAAACAAAGCAAAAATAAAAAAAAAATAATAATAAAACAGCCCCGGTCTCTTGCTTCAGGATAAAAACAGTGACTTGAATGCCTCTTGACTCATTATTCTCTAAAACTGCACATAAATGATTCAATATGCAAGGCTTGAGCTAAACAACCCATTGGAGGAATGAGACAGAAAATACATGTAGCATCACATCATTGCTAGAAACTACTGCAATGGTTTTATATTAGTACATGGCACTTGGCACTGCCACATATAGAGGGAAACAATGAAATGGGGATACTGACAGCAAAATAGTTTTTTAAAACTATACACAATAAGTATTAAAAATAAATAATGCATAAAAACTTTTTGAAAAATTATGTAATAATTAAATGAGGAAGGAAAAGAAGGTTGTTGGATGGTACTGAATGATAAGAGTCTCCTCTTTTAAGGCATAGAATGACATGGGCTTCCTCTTAGATAGCATGGAGTGATGTTCACACTCCTGCATGTGTGCGTAAGGACAGAAGAGAACATACGACTCATCAGTGATTCAACTAAAAGATGTTTCACCATCATATTCAACGGAATAAGCCGGGACATTTCGAGATCCTAAGAGCATTAGTGTTTTTAACCTTTCTTTTAGTTAAAACTTTTTAATTAACTTGTAAATGCAAGTTGGCTGATCGACTTAAGTCTGAGGTGTTGTTTGAGGCAGATCAAAAATGTAAACTTCAACATAGTTTGAGATGAGATGGTATATTTGACGGGTTACTTATAGAATCAGTATCTTCAAACATAACTGGATTTCATGTTTTTTGTACTAATATACTAAGGTTCAACTTCAGTGCATATTCAAACCATTTTCAAAGTTTTATATCTGATTAAACGCTATTTAGGGGCAAATGGAATAAATATTTTTTAAGGAAAAATGCATTAAAAAAGCAAAAAAAAAGCATTACATTTTCTTAATGTTTTGTATTTTACCCAACTCTGCTTATAATAGCAATAATTATCACATAACACCTGCCTAAAATCACAAATATAAAACAGTAAAAAAAAAACAACAAACGCACAGCTACAGGATGATCAGTGAACTCAAGTCAATGCTTATTTAAAGTGAAGCTGAGTCCACATACACTCCTAAACTGAAGGTTTGTCACTTGCTTTTGCTGCACTCCTGACAACAGTAATGTTGTTTTTTTGTACATAATAAACCATCAAGACAGTTCATCACATAAAAAGACTCATAATCTCACTGAAAGAGCTGAGAGATGTAAGCATTTTTCCACAATCTACTTTGCCAGGGATCTTCGTTTCCTTGAGGAATCTCTTAAAATGCCAATCAATGATGAACCGTTCTTTCTTGGACCAGAACCTTTTCGGTTTCCCTATAAATAAATTAAGATTTTACACAACTGAAAACACATTTTGTTGTGAGACCGCAATCAGTTCTTAAAAATAAATGTCGCAATGTTCCATGTCGGTAATATTCTTGTACTGTAAATATACGTTTTGGATTGAATGGCAATTTCTTGGTGTCTTCAATTTCAACTTCAGCTCTTGAAAGAGTAGCCCTTTCTTCAGAATCCTCTGTGTCCAGGTTTCTTGAAACCACTTGTTTTAGAAACAAACAAAAAAAGCACTTATTTAAAGCAACTGAATGAATGAAAGCCATACTGAATATGACAGATATTTTTATCTATTAAAATACTGCATGTCGTGGAAAAACTTACCATCCTCGTCTATGGAGGCAGTCTGGTCTTTAGATTGAATATCTTCTGTTTCTGAGTAAGGGAAACCTGTGGTTCTATTTCCTGAAATACAGAAAAAAGAGGAAGACGATGAGTGCTAAAAATTATCTCGCAACATTTTTATTGTAGTTTTGGCACATAGTTATAATTATTATTTACTAGCCCTGGCCAAAAAAAAAAAAAAAAAATCCATAATTACCATTTCAATGACAGATATATCATCTTCAGTGTGAGAAGATGATATATCCCAGACTCCCTGGCTGATCACTGTCAGCACTGTGTTGAATGTCAGTCTCATCTGATGTTTGAGGAGAGCAATTGGCTACATGGGTTTGGTCCTGTAAAAATAACAGTGCATAAATTTACATATAAAATTTTGCTATAAACTTTATTATGATATTTATAAACTTTATAAACTTTATTTACTTTATTTCCATTGTTATTACTGTTGTTGTTTGTGGCTCCCTTGTGATCAGCTTAGTGTGTGAAACCTGTGAACGCATAACAGACATTTACCATGTTCAGTCAATTAAGGATGACATTCACCCTATACATACAATCTTGCAATAGTAACTACAGTGTATAGATATATAATTTTTATGATACGTTTAATGTATGAAGTGAAGAAATCAGAAGTGTCTGTCTGGTCACATACTTGTGACGGCTTGAAGGCATTCTTCAGTGGTAAAGCATGCTTCTGTCCATTTACACAGCATTCTGCCAGTGATACCTTAATGCCTTTCTAGAGCGAAGTTACCCGTTCTGACGTTTTGAGATCGCCCAAATAGAACCTTGGAGTAGGGTGTAGTTGTCTGATAGAGTTGTTGTCCATCTCTCAGTATGTAATGCACCAGGTACCCTGCTACCTGCAATACAGGAGATTCATTTGAAACAGTGTCCAGTCATAGTCACCCTTCTAAGATAACAAACAAAACACACACACACAAAAGGACGCTTAAATGTTTAAACAGAGATAGTCTTGCCAGATTCAGGTTTAAAAAGTGCAGAATTTTTTTGCCCTGACTTTCCAATGTTTGGGGATGATGTCGCTCCATCTTTGCTTTCAGACAGATTGATATTTATTGCACATACAGTAATGTTATCTTCATAGTATGTGAAATCATTGAACAGTCAATTTTAAATCGCAATGATCAACAGTGCAATTAGCACATAGCCCATCTCCTCTGCTCAAATCTTTATCAAATTCAAAAGGAGCATCAAAAAACAGCACAATGTTGCATTTGATATGTTGTTTTTGTACTGTTTTCATGCAAACACAGGGTTTAAATGATTTACAAATCATTACATTCTGTTTATATCTACATTTTACACAACATCCTGAACATAAAGAGAAGTAAAACACATGGGGTAAAGGTTTTTTAACCTCTCAGCAAGTGAGAGGCCTTATTCTTGCACAACATATGGAAGTTTTTTGCACCAAATGAGAACTCACACAAGGTAAGTAATTGCAGTTCTGGGATATTTGTGTATAAAATGATCTTTGTCCAAGTCTCAAATTATATGTCAAATTTCAGACCGAGCTTCAACAGTGATCCTAAGTTTATTGCACATCACACCAACAGATGGGTCAGATAAAACTGGTAGTCTGTCATGTTTACAAGCTAAAGAGTTCAGTCTTGGTGCTGTCATGGACATAGTAGACAAACCAACAAATTCAGTTATATCACTTGTCAAAAATAATGCAGCTCATCTCAGTTTCTGTCTTGTTATTCCCCTAAAGTCACCATTTTGGTTTGTGTGTGCACCTGAACTTTGTAAAAAAAACATTGCACATACAACATGTGCTCCGTTTTACTTTGCATTGTGGGACGTTCCAGAATTGGAGGACATTTGTGCTTCATAATTTTTGAAAATTAAACCTTCTCTTTTACAATTTACTGCTCCATATTCATCAATAATAGGTAATAAACTATCAAAGGCTTGATTGGCACAGCTTACACATCAATGGTAGCATTTTTATTCCATGTTTAATTTGTTATTTGCCAACCCTGCACTAATCACAGTAACAGGGTTGTAAATCCATGGTATTTTTAGTTTTTTTTCCTTCTCTGGAGTAGAAGCTAGATATTTAGAAAGCTGTTACTTCTGACCAAGAGTACAAACTTACTGATGGAAAAAAGTAAAGAAAAAAGTAAAAGTAATTTGTCTTATCCTGATAATATGCATAAGAGGGTTGCATGAGGTAGAGTGAGACATTCAATCAAAGCTGACAATGTTTTGAAAATATGACAAATAGAAGAGAGGACATAGCTTTGCTCTACCCATTCTTTAGGAAAACTGATGATGTTAATTCCAGCATTTCATGTGATTCACTGTTTTCTTCTTCTACTAGATAAAAATATTTTGGTAACAGGGTTGTTGTGGGACACACGTTCCATGCATAATAATTATTATTTAAAATATTCTGTTGATTAAAAAAATGTTCCCACAATGGCAAGAAATTTTTAAGGCGGAACAAAAAAATGTTAACTCGGTGTTTCTACCGGAGCTTCACAGTGTGACACCAGGCAAAAATAAACAAAAGAAAATCCTCCAGCGGCGTCAGTTTTCCTGATATGTGGACTGAGCTGGAGGACGGTTGTTTTATCGTGTCTCAGATGAATAGTTCTTCAGATGAAGTAACGATGAGTTCAGTCCAGAATCTGAGAGAGTTGCTGAAGAAATATTCACAGAGTTTGAGAAAACCATCGTCCAGTACGAGGAGGAGATCGATCGTCAGCGCAGACTGCTAGATAACATCTGGAAACCACAGATAACACAACACACAGCAGGTTTGTAGAACTGAGATGAACCAACTGGTGGATGAGACTCATGTACGATGTAGCATTGTCTGAAATGCAGCATTTGTTTATTAGTTATTGATGATCAGAAATCACTGCAACATAGAATGTGTCCATTTAATATAGATGAACCCACAAGCAGAATGACTTTTTGCTCTGAGCTCAGGCGTGTGTTCTGCATGTGTATGTTTTGTATGGACACTGAATCGAGTGACCTAAATATGTAGCTGGTGGAGGGAATTGATGGTACTCAGAAACACCCCCACAATTTAATCAATTGTTCTTTGTGTCACTTCCGACGGTCGATTTGTAGTAGAATCGCAATCATGTGATCGTCAGCAGTCAGCTGACATAGTGTTCACTTGTTGTCATGGTTACAGTAACACCGCGTCTGTCTCGCAGTGATACAGAAACCCGTCACAAATCCGTGGATCCAGACTATTAGACGCATCACTTCCAAAATCTAATCACTTGGTCCTTTAAAATACTTTGTGGAAAATGGCCCAAAATTACATAAACCTGCGGAAAATTGCTCAAAAATGGACTGAAATGGAATAAAGTTAGAAACATTCGTGTCCAAAATGACTCAAACTTGTGCAAAATGCATGCAGAAAATGTACTGAAATGACTCAAAATTGTCTACAATGGCATAAATCTGTACAAAATTGTTGAAATATTATTTTAAAGGCCCCAAAAGTTGTTAATACATTTATATGAGAGGACAGAAAAAGAAGCCACCTTCTGATACCTGAATTCTCTTTATATACAGTCTATGGTTTGGCTCCACACATGCTTATGACCACTTCCGGTCTCAGAAAATGAAAAAATTACTTTTTTCATTTCTGTCTCGGACTGATTTTACTCTTTTGTTATTCTAAATATAAAATGAAAATCAAAGCATTTTTAAAATGCCGTATATCCCTTTTTGATCATGAAAAGCAAAAACGCCTTGTATTTCAATTTTAATTTTTGTATTTTAAAACAAAAATCAAATAACCACTCATTTTTTGTTTTTCAATACCTGTTTCAGAATGGAAAATCCAATTGCCAAAATATACACGGACCATTAACTATTCACCACTGAATCCTCATTCATTCAGTTTGCAGTGGAGCTGGAGCCTATCCGGGTCCCTGTATTTATCTGGCAATTGGATTTTATTTTATTCCAGACATTTCTGTTGTGTTGTAGACGTCACTTGTTGATGCTCCATTCATGAGGGTAGCGCCATCTGTTGGGAAAACATCGTACAACAGGACACAGAGTTATCGTGATTTGATCAAACTTAGAAAGAGGAATCTATATGTGTAGAAGTACTTATACAAATGAAATATTTATAAAAGTTTTTCTTTTCCTGATGTGTGTACATTATTTTGGCTGACTCTGACTCTGAACTTAATGAGAACAAAACTGTCATTTAATTGTTGCTCTTAAAGCTTCTTTAGTGAAAACCAGCTGGTGTTCTGCTTTGAAACAAACTGCTGTTGAGGTCTGTGTTTTTAGGTTTAACCCCACAGTTTCTGAATGAACTGATAGTTGTTTTTTTTCCTGATCAATGTGGACGTTATAATTGATGGTAACATTTACTAATCATATAATCAGCATGACTATATAACAGCATAACATTATGAACACCTGACTAATACTGCGTTGGTCCCTTTATGCTGCTAAAACTCCTCTGACCCAGTGGTTCATCAGAACCTCTGGGGATGTCCTGTGGATTCTGTGGATCCTGTGGGTTGCAGGGTGGGTCCTACCTAGACCAGGCTGATCCTGGACCATCCCACAGATGCTCAGTCAGATCTGGATGTGGGGAGTGTGGAACCCAGGTGAACAGCTTAGCTCTGTCGTGTTCCTCGGACCACTCCTGAGCAGTTCTAGTTTGTCCTGCTGAGGGAGGCAGCTGGCATCAAGGACTGCTGTTGCCATGGAGACTAGGGGGTTGTTTGTCCTGCAGTGTTTAGGTGGTGGTACATGTCAAACATCCACATGAATGTCAAGGTTTCCCAGCAGAACGTTACATTAGAACAAGATGATGGATGTTGTTCTCTTCAGCTGTCAGTGGTCAGAATGTTGTGGCTGATCGGTGGATCTGTCTGCCTTTACTCTGACATCCAGAGTTATACAAAAGTGTAGTATGTGTGCAGTGCAGAAGAGATTTACTTTATTGTATGCAGTTTTTTTTTTATTTTTTAAGGGAGAGCATTTTTTTATCCACCTGAAGAAGACCTAATCTTTCCCTTCAAAGGATAGTTAATTGTTACTACGGCT